>NC_136487.1:76583906-76926406 GCF_053919585.1 Euprymna scolopes | reverse complement strand
AACGATCACGTGCGAATTTATATTTTTTTAAATAAACAGGTATTTATTTATTTAAAGTTTCAAATTCCATTGTCCTGGTGCTTCTTAAAAGTGGACCTAATACTTATACTACACATTCGCGCACGAACAGCGCTCACCACTGGACTTACAATACACAACTACTCTGCAAAACGACATCATGTCACGTAAGAAAAGAATATATATATATATATATATATATATATATATATATATTGTATTGTTTTTTTTTTAATCATGATGAAGGCTTTTTTATAAGCCGAAAATATGAAACTTTAAATAAATAAATATCTGTTTATTTAAAAAGTACAAATTCGCACGTGATCGTTCTTTCTAACTTCACATTTTAAATATATATACTATAATAATCATTAGATACCTACAGACACTAGCGTTTCATCTTTGCGGGAATCATCAGTGCAGGGTGTCACCATTAACACGTATATATATATATATATATATATATATATATATATATATATATATATATATGTCTGTGTGTGTCTCTGTGTTATTCTACACTGAAATTGCGTAAGCATAAATACTAGTGTCTTTAGGTAATAACAATAAAATTCATATAAAAAGAATATGGTTATGGCCTCCCTCAAAAACAAGGATTGGGCCCTTATAAGAATTTATTAACAAGCAATTAAATTGCTGCTGAACCCTATAAAATTTAACTTACTGAATGTATCTGGCTGATTCGACATTTTTTTTCTTTTTTTTTTTTTTTTTTTTTTTTGACGTTTCATATTTCCCTTTTTACTTGATGTTGGCCTAGGAGTTGAGTATCAAGCTGCATAGTCAAAGATCACTTTGCAACTGAGTTCGAATCATTTGACCGACAATAATTACCATTTCCTACACTGAAGATTGCACAAGTATAAAGCACTAGTATATGTAAGTAGATCACATCTGTTTTTATCTGTCCCCACAATTTAGTTATTCTAACCTTGGATTTTTCAAGCTGACACCGATAAAACTCTCATTTTCTGTTATGTTCAACTAACCAATTTATATACTAGTTAGTTTACTTGCTCAATCTATATAATATTCGACTTCTCCTTTATTAGTTAGTCTGCATGTTACGTTTTGAAAAAGGCTAAAATCAATTTTTATGGCCAAATTGCTTTTTAAAAGGGCCAAATTCGCGAAATTTGGCTTTAAGAAGGCCAATCTGGCAAATCTGATTAAGAATATGAGAGTGACCTCCCTTTGATGTAACTTCGTTTTCGAATATCCTTATATTAACAATATATGATCATTTTTGTAATAGTCTGAGAAAGGAACTCATAGTAATTTCGACGTGCAGCCAAAGAAACAAGTCAGCAAAACTTACGTTAAAAAATAACATCCGAAAAAAAAAAAGAGAAAAAATGAATAACTTTTTCTGCCAAGAAGTGTTGGGCTGAAGGAGTAGCACACTATTACTTTCAGAGTATTTATTAGTACTTATAAAGTGATGTGATTTTTTGGGGTCAGTTCTATTTTTGAAATACAATCGACTATATGTTCACAGAAATGTTAATAAACTCATATTTGCTGTGCGTTATTATTCTGTTAAAAAAAAATTTGATTTTAGAAGCTATCCAGAAAAAATATCAGCTTTATCAAAACATATTTCTTGGTTAAATATATTTCTCATTATGCATAATTTCCACAGGTCCTGCTAGAATTTAATAAATTTACCAGTGTCACCTAGTAGAGGAAAGAGGTATCACACTATATTATTATTATTTACTCACTTGGTGCTTTCTCTCGAATCATTACCGATGATGCTTACTTGCATTAACTATTAGTGTTCTCTGGAATCTGAGTAACCAAAACTCTTTGCGAGTTTTTCAGTATTTTCTGCTAATATCGATACCCGTTGTAAATGACGTTTTGCTTTTGCAAGAAGCTGTTTTGTCATAGATTTACGGTTGATAACGATCGTTAGGTTTCTCTGGAATTTGAGTAGCCTCCTCCAGATTTAAATGGGTGGGTTTTGCTCTTCGCATTCATTATTAGGGCTAGGACGACAGAATATTCTTTTCGTTGTTTTAACTTTCGATTATACATATGTTGTTATCTTATATATCCTTGTATAGAATGATGTGGCTCTTGGTTCATTAACTGTGCAGGGTATATACTCGAGAGTGAAAACAATAAGAATATTCGTGGTTTGTATTACAATCAACGGACGTACGAAAAAATGGTAATATATATATATATATATATATATATATATATATATCAAATAAATGTTATCAAGGTAAGATAAGTTACTCTTCTACATATCTGGAAAAGTTTTTTAGTGGTTTTACTCGCTTTAAAACGTTTAATTGGTTCGAAAAGCATAGAGTGTTTATCGATATATGTAAGAACAACATACATTAAAATATCATATTTAAGCGTATTATACGACCGGGCAACGCCGGGAGGTTTTGCTAGTATCATCTTAAACCTTCGAGGATTGACAATGCAACTATTTTCAGCGGTTAGTTTTAACGTTCAAAATACCATTAAATAGTACATTTCCATGTCATGATGTTTATCGTTAACCAAAAAAACGTCAGAAAAAAAAACATATACAACAATACTACAGCGACATGTCATCTACACAACAAGAATTCAGTTTGTATTATTTCAATTATTCGGATTACTATTCTAAGCTTCATTGTTATTCGAAGAACAATTTTGTTGATGTAATCTCCGACCTTCTTCAGATGGATCTTGTCGAACTTTGGAATTTATTTGTCGAACTCAGGAATCTGTAAAAAGTATCGAATGAAACCTCCGCGGGAATAGCATGCTATCGTTCCGCCAGACATAACTGCCAAGGCCAGTGGCGTAACAAATAAAATACTAAGTAAACATTCAGTTCAAAGTGATACTTTTCCGTCAGTTGAAGGTGAAATCGTCTGTGTGGGCGATACGAGAAATATGATTGCGAATTACTTAATAATGGCTGACAGAACGAGGGCATGCTATACCGTGGATTATTTATTATTTTAAAACGTGTATATTCATTTAATTTTAACCTACGTTAATATATTTATACATCTAATTTTAACGTACGTTAATATATTTATACATCTAATTTTAACGTACGTTAATATATTTATACATCTAATTTTAACGTACGTTTATATATTTAGACATCTAATTTTAACGTACGTTTATATATTTATACATCTAATTTTAACGTAGGTTTATATATTTATACGTCTAATTTTAACGCACGTTTATATATTTAGACATCTAATTTTAACGTAGGTTTATATATTTATGCATCTAATTTTAATGTCCGTTTATATATTTATACATCTAATTATAACATAGGTTTATATATTTGTACATCTAATTTTAACGTCCGTTTATATATTTATACATCTAATTTTAACGTCCGTTTATATATTTATACATCTAATTGTAACATACGTTTATATATTTATACATCTAATTTTAACGTCCGTTTATATATTTATACATCTAATTGTAACATAAGTTTATATATTTATACATCTAATTTTAACGTACGTTTATATATTTATACATCTAACTATAACGTATGTTTACATATTTAAACATCTAATTTTAACGTACGTTTATATATTTATACAACTTATTTTAACATAAAATTATATATTTATACATCTAATTATAACGTACGTTAATACATCCAACGTTTACATACGTTTATATATATTCATACATCTAATTTTAACATACGTTTATATATTTATACATCTAATTTTTACGTACGTTTATAGATTTATACGTCTAATTTTTACGTACGTTTATATATTTATACATCTAACTTGAACGTACGTTTGTATATCTATACATCCAATTTTAACGTACCTTTAGATATTTATACGTCTCATTTTAACATACGTTTATACATTCATACGTCTAATTTTAACGTACGTTCATACATCTTGCGTTACGTACATTTATATTCTTATGCATTTAATTTCAATGTATGTTTATATATTTATATGTCTAATTTTTATCTACCTATATACATCTTACGTTTACGTACATTTATATACTTATACATCTAGTGTTATATTGAGTTTGTATCAAAACAGGGATATGTAATATAAAGAGGTTTTTAAACGGCACCAAACGGTTATATATAGTATATGGATATCGCAGAAGAGAGACTAGATGTTACGTGGCAGGAGGAGCACAGAAGAGAGACCAAGATATCTTATAGGACCAATATGCGCGTGTATGTTGGATGAAGGCTGTTTGTATCATTACATTATATACTTAAGATTGGGTGTTTATGATAGGGAGGATATATCTGAGGGGTGAACAATGTTCTTTATGTTGGTGATGACATGACAAAATTACGTACTTGGGTTTAAACAACAAACACGAAGACCAGGTTTAAAAGACAAACATACATACATTTATTATTCACGGCCGGAATACATTTTAGAACCACAAACGCCACGTTACTACATCATGCAGATTTCTCTTGACGCCGCTCCAGCGTCTCGAAGCAATCCTCTCTCTTCGCTCGTCCGATCTCAACTGCCAAAAACTTAATTCTATATTACATTAGCCTTGGTGCCTGGCGTTTCCCGTGTGTTTGAATGTGTTTTGTAGGCAGGTAGACTCGAACTCGTACCGCGATGGAGGAAAAGAACGCGAAAAAAGGGGATAGTGAATTAAATGAGTTGGTAATTCACTTTTGTCCGGGTGGAGGATATTAGCACAAGGACGAAATAAAAAAAAAAGATAGAAAGGAGAGGTGGGATCGAACTCGGAAACGTGGGGTGATTAATCTTTAACGCTACCCATTAGGCAAAAGAGGAGAGTCCATTCTATGAGTTAGTAATTAAGCTAACAATCATAGAAGTCGCCACGTACGCGCAGAATTCAACGTTGATCTTAAACCTGACCGGGGGCCAGTTAAGCTTCCCGCTTTCTGCCGGGGTATTTATTTGCTTCCCCACGAAAGCAAATAAGACACAAGGTCGTTTTTAAGGTGAGGGGAACCCAGCTCCCCCCCAAAAAGGGGATACTCTGGCAGTATCCAAATAAATAGTAATTGTCTCAGTGTGAAGGGTTTTCCTACATTGACCAAGGCCAATTAACTGAACAATCAATCCCGGCCCGCAGGCCAAGAATGCTTTGCTGCTTTTTCGAACAGTTTTGCTTTATCCGAAAAAGCCAAAAAAACACCCGAGACGATGCCACGGTGAGAATTTTGTTTAATCTGATCAAAAAAAGAAAAGAAAGGATGTGCGTTTGCGAATGCGAGATATTACGATCTGGGAAGTATGCGAAAATTTCTCGTGGAATCTAACTGACACAAGACCCGACGCAACTCGCTTTGGCGGACATACAAGAACGCTCGTGTCCATTTTGCCTTTTATATATTAGATTAACTTAATTCCTGTGACGTCACCTATCACGCTCGCAAATATGTGAATATCGATTACCGTTGCTGCTAGCTGACTTGGTTCATAGATTTCCGAATTCTTTACAGAATTGCTTTATTAATCTCAACTCTAACTATAAACAATATCCTTGACTTCGATTGCAATAAAAATGACAACCAAGATTTCAACATTCCTAAGATATCATTTACGAAATACAATTTTGGAATTAATAATAATGATCGATTATCATGAATTCATAAATTAATAATAATGATCGATTATCATGAATTCATAAATTAATAATAATGATCGATTATCATGAATTCATAAATTAATAATAATGATCGATTATCATGAATTAATAAATTCGTAATAATCTTCGATCGTTCTTTCCGGTGTTTTCCGGTAGCTAACAATCTAAAACCAGTTTAGCTTTGCTTATCATTATCGCTTACAGTTTTCTATTTTAATTTAAAAACGTGTTTTAATTTTCCGTATGACTTTTTGTAACAGAGCGCGGACGCGAGTATGGGAGCAGCAGTTGCCATATGCAAATGACCAAGCTGACAGCGCAATATGACAGCAGAGATAAAAAGGACACACCTGTTCAGAGAAGAGGTATTAGAGATGTGTTCAACACACGAGAGAGCAGAAATAGACGTGTTACAACCGTGGCCCGCGAGCGACAGGAAAAGATCTGTCCTGAACAAGGCCGGCAAAAAAAAAGCAGTACCACGTTTCCAACACGACAGAGTCTTGTTAAGCACATTGGTGTACGAGAAGACATTCGAAGAAGAGACAAGGATATATTCTGAAAGTGTCGGTAAATCAACGTATGCTATTTCAATTGAAAAAAAGAACGTGAGTTGAATTCTTTCCCTGTTTTTGTTTCTTTGCGACTGTCTACATACAACGTGTGGGTCCGCGTGTTGATATGTGACGACTGCGTTACATTTTTACATTTGTCAACAGTTTTACATCCTATTTAATTTGTTACCGATATCAGCAGCAATTGACAGATATAACTCCACAAAGGACAGGTATAACCATTTTCCTGTCATTCTGAACAATTCAACAACATTATCAGGGAGTTGACGGAGGCTAAGTGGTCTACGACGCGGACTGACAACTTAGGTGTGCCAAGTTCTAATCCAATTCGGTCCACAGAAACGTTTTCACTTGGGGACGTTGACAACCTTCATGTGATCCTACCCGGATGTATTTGATCCCTTTCTAGAAATAATTATAACTGGAAAGATATCGAAGAAACGGATGCCAACAATAATCATTTGGCATATTCAGATGCATGAAAAATGCTCTACATTTATCAGTTTGATTTTTCTTGTCTTCAAGTTTACCTCGAATTATGCGCTTACATTTTTACATTTAATTTCAAAATACGAGTTGCCTTAATTAAGTTTCCAAACTTCTTTATACAAACATTTAAAATTGTCGTAAATTCTTGAATATTTAGTATGTTATTGCTACACATGTTATGAAATAATTAATCATGTTTTATGATTTTAAGTTCAAAAGAATAGCTACAGCAAGAATTGTCACAACAAGTGAGTTTTAAAAATGCAATCTGGACGTGATGACACTTTAGAAGAACCATATGCAATAAAATTCTGTTCTAAACTTGGGAAAAAATGCCACAGAAATATATGGAATATTTTAGACTGCCTTTGTACCATCTTGCATAAATAGAGCATCATGTTTTGAGTGGCCTAAGAGATTCAGGGAAGGCAGAAAGTTGTGAGGGATGATGAGAGGTGTGGAAGGAGTAAGGAAGTCAGAACACCAGGGTTGATTGGCCAAATAAGGAATTTAATGGATAAGGACCGTCGAGTGTTTATAGAGACAATAAGTGAACAGTTTAATGTCGGTGTGGCAACTGTAGACACAATTATTCATGAGGAACTAAAACTGTGAAAAATTCCTTCGAATTTGGTCACAAGGGTGCTCAGATAATATTAGAAAAGAAAGATGTTGTCATGGGCATCAAGCACATAGCTTCTCTATATCTCGTTCCCTGTCAAAGATAGTTACGTTTCCGGTACGTTTCCCAGATCATAAAGATCAAAAAGACAGTTCTAGATCTATTTCTGACCACAGTTCCCGATGATTGTATACGAATGCCCATAGCCCCCTCGGGAATGCTGATCACGCTGTGATAATAGTAGAAATCACCTTAAACTCTCGACTCAAAGCTGAAGAGCCATTGTTCAAAACGACAAAGTACTATAAGAAGACTGACTGTGGAGCCATCAGGGATCTCAATAGAGATGCCCCCATGGAGAAATATCTTTTCTCCTCCCGTAGAACAGTGCGCAAATGGGATAATTGAATGGTTCAAAGCGGCAATTGAAGCACATATTCCTACACGGAAGTTCTATAGCAAACCTCACTCTCCCCAATGGTTTACTTCTACTTGCGCAGTGTCCATTGCTCAAAGGCATCAAGCATGCCGCAGATTTATCCGACAATCCAGTGCAAATAGACAAAAGTTTATAGAAATAATTGTAAGAAAGAAATGAGGACAGCTAAGAGAGAATAAATAATTAGAAAAAGCATTGGAGCACAGAAATTAGGAACCCGTGATTTCTGGAAAATCTACAACAGTGTAGTAAATAATGGGCAATCAACAATTCCCCCACTATCTAATAATCATTAATCATGAGGTTGTTTGCACGACAACCGAGAAGGCTAACATGCTTGACAGTCAGTTTGCCTCAAACTCTACTTTGGACCTAGAAAACCTTGATTTTACTTTCCACCGAGGTTGCTAGAGTCCTTTCCAAACCTTTTAACAACTTCCTTAACGAATATTGCTTTCCTGACTGCTGGTAAAGTGCTTCTGTGGTACCAATTTACAAAAATTCTGACCAAAGAACTAACCCATTAAATTATCGCCCCATTAGACTCCTCCCTATTTCCCCCAAATTATTTGAGACCATAATTAACCAAGCTCTTGTTCATAACCTTACATTTGCTAAACTTCTGTCCGACCAACAATATGGATTTAGGCAGGCCCGTTCTACTGCGGATATCCTAACTGTAATCTCTGAACTATATACCATACACTGGACAAAGCAGGAGAGGGTAGAGCAGTAGCCCTAGATATATCTAAGAATATTGACAGGTATGACATGATAGTATTCTCAGGAAAATAAGATCATATGATATCACTGGACGAATACTTAACATAATTAAATCCTTCTTAAATAAGAAAAACTCCAGGTTGCCGTCGATGGCCGTACATGTAAACAATATGATATAAATTCGGATGTACCTTACAGGTCGATCCTTCCTGATATTCATAAATGACCTCTCTCTGAGATGCGTATATTTGCTGATGATACCGCGCTCTATAACAGGCACGAGGGGAAAACGGATGAACACATATCTAAAGCAATGTTGGAAACCCTAGAGGAAGACCCCCAATCTATATTGGAATGGGGACAAAAATGGATGGCCATATTCAATGCTGCCAAGACAAAGCTTATTTCCTTTAATAATTACAAGAAACCTTCTCAACCACCAATAGTTATGGCTAAAGATACATTACCTGAAAGTACTTCGTTCAAACTCTTCGGTTTAACGTTCATAGGGAACATGAGTTAGAACAGGTACATCGAAGGTATTGCCGCGGCTGCTGTGAGGAAGGTGGATTCACTACCATGCCAGAAAGTTACTTACGTTTGAAAGTATCCATGTATGTGGTGTTGTTGTCACATTTGGGCTGGTGTATCTACTACTAGTCTCTCACTCCTAGACAGGGTTCAAAAGAGAGTCGCTGACCTAATTGGTCCTGAGCTATCAGTTAGGCTTCAGTCTCTGTCCCATCCACGAAATGTTGCATCCCTCTGCCTGTTTTACAAGTATTTTAATGGTATATGCTTCCACAAACTACAAGCCCATGTACACCCTCGACGTAAATACTTTCGACAAACCGGACAAGCAGCAAAATCTCACTCCTTCACAGTAGAGATCCCCATATGCCAGAAAGCCTTCTACTTGAATAATTTCTTTCCCATAGCTGCTAGATTTTGGAATTCCCTTCCGGGTTTCTGTTTCCCCGACTATACAGACATTCAGAAATCCAAGTGTAATGAAAGCCATCTTGCTGCTAAACTTCCTGCATGATGTTCCTGGTATTATGTCCCAGATAGTAACCTCCTACATCAAAGTGGCACTGTACCTTGTTTGGGGTGAAACTGCAATAAAAAAAAATAATAAAAAGACAGTTCGTCAATCTCCCTATAGTCCAGACCTTGCTCCCTGTAACTTTTGGTTAATCCCTAAGCTCAAGGAAAACCTAAGATGCTGTTGTCATGAAACAATTGAGGAGATGAAAGAAGCTGTGACGAGGGTCATTGACATGCTCACACAAGGGGATCTCCATGTGGCTTTCTAGAATTTGTTGGAACGGTACAACAAGTGCACTGAAGTCGGAAGGGGATCACTTCGATGGAAACTTAAGTTCCATATACTAGCATGGGTATCCGGCGATGCCCGGGTCGACCTGAAGTGCCGTTATGGACAAACCTATTATACTACGGATAAACAACTTGGATACTCCCACAATAATTCCAAAAATAAAAGGACGGATGAAAACATGTAAATGTAATCGCCCCCCCCAAAAAAAAAAGAAGAAGTACGTGATACTCTCTCCACCAGATATTTTGACAGAATGGATACAAAGAGAAGAAGCTATTCTCCAGTACTTTTTGTTTCTCGTTTGCTTGACCCCACCCCCGCCAAAAATAAATAAATAAATAAATGAATGAATCAAAACAACTTTTGTTTCAATAAAAATAGCAGCGAGTGCCGTAGCGACCGAAAAAAATTTGCCGTGTAGGCAGACTCCAACCTGAAAAGCGAATAAAGGGTAAAGCTAATTTGTAGAAATAATAACGTTATAAACATTAACGCGTGTGAAAAGTTTAAGAACAAAGTGGAATTTCTTTTATTTGCCTTTATTTTGTATTTGTTTTTCGGAAATAAAATAAATTTTCAATTTGTTTCATTTTTTTTGGGGGGGGTGCAATTCCCGGAACGCTAAAATCTATGTATAGTCGTTTCAAGAATAATAAAAACAAACAAATGAGATCTTTTCGTTTATTCATAAGTGTTTTATTTATTTATTTATTTTATTTTTTAATATTTAAAAATGAAACAAAACATCTTTCTGTCTACCCGAAATTATTTTTTCATGCTAAAAACTTATTACGATTACCAAATTATTTTATGTGGGGAAGAGTTTCTTTTTTCATCTTTCGTATTTCGGAACATAAAAAAACTAATCACGGGAAATAACTCTCCCCGTTTCTAAAAAAAAAAAACGATATCGGAAATAATAATTCCAAATAAATTAAATTAAATATATTATCAATATAATAATTATTTAAAGTTGATGAAACAACAGTCTTAAATAAAACACTTAAAATAACTGTCTCGCTAGAAACTTAACCTTACATACAGCTATTTAATAAAATCGATTTTTCTTAATATAATATGCAAATGAGATAACCTCTTAATCGTATATTTGGAAAGAACCATACTATATATAGAAATAAATGAAATATTAAAGTAATGGACTTTTGTATATGTTAATTAAATTGTGAACAAACAAACAGACAGGCATACGAATATATATATATATATATATATATATATATATATATACATACTGAGCTACAATTATGTGAATATATGCGTCATTTGGTTGGTATTTCCAGTATTTTGACACTTCAATTTATTTGCGAACGTAGTCGCCGATAGAATCCACTGCGTTATACATTTGGATATGTAGAACAGCTGACATTCTAATGAGGCAAAATGTCGTCTGTGATTAAGAATGACCCGATTAACGATCAACTTTGTGCACTTTTACGCCATTTTCCTTTTTTCATGATAGCGAAGGATCTGTTTTTTTTTTTTCCTTTTTTATTTTGTCTTTGCCAACGACCGAGAAGCAACGGAGTTGGAAGGCGCCATCTTGTTTTCGTCAGACATTTATTGAAAGATGCGGACAAACGAGCCGAGGAAATCAGTCTCCGCTTTTATTGGCATTTATCAACAAAAGAACAATGCGGAGACGACGGAGATAATCCTGATTTGAAAATAAATCGACTTGCGCTATGATTATTAGTTGTGTAACTCGTGGAGATTCTCTGGTTAATTAAGGGAAATAGGTCGCCATCGTCATGGTTGTCATTCACGGTAGTCATCTTTGTATTCTTAGAGAAAAAAAGAGACGATTTGTACACTGTTTGCTCCCATTGCCGCCATTTATTATGACAAGGTCTGTGTTTCCGTTCAATTATCCATAGAGCTTTCTGTGAAGGACACCATTTCGCCCGGTTCGTGTAAACGTTATTTAAGCAACAAACAATATGGACATCTTTAAGTTGAAAAGGGCATATTCGCGATTCGGACGAACGCTAAAACGCAAATGGCCCGAATTAGTTAACCTTTTTCTCTCGCCGGTTCATTTCGATATGCTCTCTTCGTCACTTCCTAAAGCTAGCAAGTTTTAACATGAAGGCGTTAACTCAAATATTCTCAGCCAATAGAAATCTTTCCAATCTCCAAATAGTAACACGTACATGCGAAAGTGGTAAGACGATGCAAACTTAGAAATTCCTAATAGTCTCCCCAAACTTCACCAGCTGCCTCTTAAAGACACTGGATTGTATGATCTTCACCCCACCTCCCAGCGGGACTGAACAGACAAATCACAAAAGAAAAGAACTCAATGACTTACATACCAGCCTTATTTACCTCGCACACACATGCTTATACACTAAAAAGAGACAGGCAAACATAGATGAATTGATATTCACAGCTAGACATTCCGTAACAAGCGTTGCCGGGGTGTTTGGAGGTGTACGTTGAGAAAAAAAAAGTGGTAGTAGGAAGGCAGGCTCGAACCCGTACGGCGAAGTAGGAAAAGAATGGGAAAAAACGTGACGTCTATTCCGTTACGACCGCCGCGAAACCGGAAGTGACGTGGGTTATAATTAAGGCTAGACAATCGAAAAGAAAGACTTTGAACAATATCGGCGAAAAAAAATTTCGAATCTGTAGACTGAAAATTGACAGAGATATTGTGTAGGGAAATGTACACAGACAGACAGACACACACACACACACACACACACACAAACACACACTTATATATATATATATATATATATATATATATATATATATATATATATATATATATATATATATATATACATGAGGGTAGTTTCAAAAGAAATGCCCTCCATTTTTTAACTAAAAAACTAAAACCCTGAAGTAGGGAATAGTACCATTAATGTAACGTTACCCGACACGTTGTAGCCTCAGTAACAAAGTAGACAAAGAATAGAAAAGAACTTCAACTCGTTCTTTTTTTGTTGTTTTTTATTGTTGTTTTTTGTTGTTTTGTTTTGTTTGTTTTTGTGGGGTATTTTTGTTTTGTTTGTTTTTTACACTAATATATTTACTTCCTCATTCTCCCGTCATACGTGACACCTCGTTACAGCTGTTACGTTTTTCACGTGACACGCTCTCTCCTTTTTATAGTCTTTTCTTTACAGTGACGTCATTTCACTCACTTGGTATTCGCATATAGCCATCCCCGTTATGTTACATTAAAACAAGTGACCTTTTGTGCTCGAAAATGTATTTTTCTACATGGTCACCATCATTCTCAATGCATTTTAGGAGTCAACTAAGCCATGTTTTATCGAAAGGGTTGGTTTTTCATCAATTTTATGTACTAATTTAGAAAGAAACTGCCGACTTATTCCTAGAAGTATTTATTGTATTAAGAAGAGTTGCCTATTTTCTTTTTTCTTTTTTTTTACTTTTGTTAGTTTGAAGAGATCAAGGGGCTCCTTCCTGGGGCTAACACTTGATTCTATTGTAGTTTAAATTTATATCCGAGGGCTCTTTTAAGAATAGACACTGTTCCCTTTATGGCTACTATCTGTATTTCCTTACAGCTTGGTTTTCCAGAGATTGCTTCTAAGTATTTTTTTAAGGTTCTTTTTTATTAGGCCAGTTGCTCCTGTCACAACTGGTATGGTGTTTATTTCTTTCAGAGACCATATGTGCATATGTCCAGTTATAGCGGAACGAGTGGGGCGGAGGAGAAAGAAGTGTGTGTCTGATAGAAAAAAGAGGGAAAAGTAAATAGAGAAAGAGAGATACGGATAAAGAGAGACAGAGCGATAAAAGTTCTAATAAATATATATTACATTCTACCCTAGTAACTTCGGGTAGCTCTGCTAGTTTATAAATAAACTAGGTTCCCCTGTGAGCCTTTTTTGATACCACTACCATCATGTATTGCACTTTTATGTCATGCGAAATTTCACTAACTATTACGCATCTGTCAACATATTCCTCTTACACATATAAAAATAATAATAATAATACTCAGTTTCTTTACATCTATATTATCTCATTACTAGCAGGCTGCCCAGCATTGCCCAGTCGTAAAATACGCTTAAATATGATATTTTGATCAATGCAAATTTCATATTTATTATTATACTAGCGAGGGGTACCCGGCGTTGCTCGGTGTTTGGAGGTGTGTGTGGAAACTCCGAGGGTAGGGGGGGTTAAAAAAAAGTAAGTATGAGGATCGAACCCGAACCGTTGAGGCAAAGTTGTAAATTAAAGTGGGGAAAAAAGTGCGACGTTAACCATTGCCCCACCGCGATATGCTAACGGAAACACGTTTGAATTTATTTAATTACTTGAATTTGGCAGGTGTCCGTTTTAATGAGTTGATGACTGCGGGATAGTATTCATTTACTGCGGAACGCTTTTTTTTATTTTTATTTTCCCAAGATGTTATAGGAAAAAGACTAACCCACATGCGGTGAGCGACAAATGTTGAATATTTATCTTCCCGAAATCGAGCAAATTAAATAGACAGGCGAGCTTCGTTGTTAACTGTGGGATATTACGATTTATATGTGATATAAAAAGTTTTAAAAAGTTGTGAAGCGACCGACCGCTTCTCTGAAAGAAGCCTTTTGTAGACATACAGAAAAAGCGAACACACATACATACATACATACATACATACATACATACATTTTCGCTTTTATATTTATAGAAGATAGATTATTTTGGGGCCCAATATATAGTAATGATTTCAAAAGTTACAAAAAAAATAATAACTCGTGCACCACAACCGAGAATCAAAACCAAAACGTTTAGCTTACAATTTACTTTTTCCTTTGACGTTAATGCCTGAGCTATGAAGACATGTTTGCTGCAAGGCTAAAAGTTAAAGCATGAACCAATAGCGTGCATATTCGTAATGGCGTCGTTCGACCTTCACCAGACAAATTCTATTTCTTCAATTTTCACACTTTTGCACCGATTTTTCCCAGCTAAAATCCAAATATAAATTTTCGCATGGGTTCGAATATATGAAGTTTCATGTCTATAGACCAAAAACTGACAGAGGTGTTTGGTAGGCAACATTTTTTAAACAAATATGCATACGCATGCATAAATATATATAGAAAGATTTGTGTTTATTATAACCGTTTTACGCAAATATTAAGCAAGTATAAATCATGTAGAATATCTGCATGGATATAATTACACGTAATATTTAACTAAAGATGATCATCCCAAAAAGAAAACCGAAAAAACTAATAGGGAGATAATTAAAATGAATGTTTAAAAGAATATGCAAATTAGCTAGATCTTTCGCAGATGAATGCAATTGTATTTGCTTTTTAAAAAAATAGGAAATGGGTTTTTAATATGAATATCAATACACACGAAAAAAAAAATTTATAGGAGTATGGATATAGGAGTATAGATATATACCAGCAGTATGATCCTGACATTGCCTGAGAATCACTACTGTGTACTTTTTTATTATGGTTATAACATCTTTACGTTTAAGGAATTTCTTTATTATAATTCTTTGTTTACATTTTTGATGGAATAATAAATATTGTAATTTAATCCAATGTATATTTTTATCATCAAATTTCCTTGCATTTCATTGTGATCTCTAGTATATTTCTATTGTGCTGATAGGTCCTAATATAATGATAATATTTATTTTTGTAATTTTTAATGCTCCCTATCTTGGGTTGAACATATTGGGACGTGACAAATTGAGCTTAGGTATTTGGGCAATGTAAAACCATTGTTAATTCACTGCTCACACATCAGCAGCCGTATAGCGCAACGGTTAGAAGCCGCACTGATGAGCTGCAAAACAGCTAAACACTACTGTATATGGATGATTCTTTATATATATATATATATATATATATATATATATATATATATATATATATATGAGTTACAAATACCTTCCAGCGATGCCCCCGTTAAGTCTCGAAACTGCGCGTGTAATTGTGTTGCATTGAATCGGCACTGTTTGAGTCTAGTGGAAAAGGGAAGTCCAGGACGACTGGAGACAATGCCGAAGGAACAAATACAGCAGCCGGAAGTCTCAAATGGCCATAGTTTCTTAACTTCGGTGGGAACCGGTGTATCAAACGTAATTATGCCGTATATTATTACCTTCCATATGTGATTCATATTGAACAATACTGTGCTTCATAGACAAATATACATTTAGTAATATAAAGATAAACATAAATACATCATAGATATCCACATATATATGAACATGTCTACATATGCACATATACACATGCACACACATAACGAGAGATATGCACCTTCTCAAAGATGAATATATATATATAACGATTTTTTTCTTCAATTTTGACCCCTTTTTTACCCCTTAAACCTATTTTAATCAGCTAAAGAATACGTACATCAAATCTGTTGCCAAGGCTGCTGGAAAAATGGTCGGATCCTTCTATCGATCCAGTAGATATCTCACTGCTGATGCAATTCTCTATCTATATAAGAGCCAGATACGTCCAAGGATGGAATACTGTTGCCACATATGGGCAGGAGCTGTTAGAAAAGACTTGTCCTGCCTTGATAGGGTTCAAAATAGACTTCGTGGCCAGGTGGGAGATGTCCTTTTCTTTTCGCTGCAACCTCTATCTCACAGAAGAGATGTTGCGAGTTTGTCTCTGCGTTATTTTCATGGAAAGTGTTCGACTGAGCTTCAATCTATGGTCCCCCCTCGCCAAACTTTCACAAGAAACACTAGACTAGCTGAAAACATTATCAATAATTTTCCCCACTCTTTATCTGTTCCTAAACCTAAACATAGATTCCATGATCAAAGCTTCTTTCTTAGAACTGCACGCCTGTGAAATTGTCTTCCGTTTTCCTGCTTTCCAGCTGTCTATAATATGGTTGTCTTCAAGTCCAACGTGAACAAGTTTCTGATGAGCCGTTCCACTTAAGTTAACAAATTTACCGAACTTCCATTACTATCGATTACTATATTGTCCTTTTGACTACTCTACACTCTTTAACCCTTATCCTTGAGTGGCCTATCGGCCTTGATAAGTGGTGACGCCTATGTAAAAAATAAATAAATAAATAAATTTAAAAAAATAAAGACCTATAAAAGAACGGTTCATAAAAAAATCCAATGATTTGAGGCTCCTAGTGCTACTCTGTTATTTTTAGTGTTGGAAGTGATAGAGCTTGAAAATATGGAGACAGACAGACAGGTATATAGCTTTTTTATAGAATAGATAAAGAGAGATAGATAAAAAAAAAAGTAACAAACCAAATTATATGTCCAGCAACGTTTCGTCTTGTAAGACCTTCGTATTGTAAGACTTTCGTATTGCAAGACTTCTTCCAGAATGTAAGGTAGTTATTTAATTCTGTTTCGACAGACAATTATGAAAAATACTGGTTTGTGTTCTTAAAAAAGAAAATATCTGTTTCCAAACAATTTTAATATTTTTAAACTTAATGTTATTAAATACTGTACTTTTCATTAGTCATCTTAGAAGAAGAGAGGCTGTTAAACTCTCATACAAAGATGTCCTCCCATTGCTTTTCATCAACAAATTTGATGATACCCTTGTCTGAGATTAGTTGAACTTGTAAATCTTTACGTCTAGTTTCAGAACATAATCTTTATATTCACAGGGTTAGATTATTCTCAATTTGTCAACAATGACTGGACAATGTGCGTTTATAATAATGAGCATAAAGGGGGCGTATTAGCCAATGAAAACGCTTAAGATATGATTTTACTATCGGATCATATACAAGGTTTCCAGGTTCGAAAACATGCACCTGAATAAAGGTCGAGGTTATAGTGGCCAAAACCTTTTCAATATCACAAACAACATGAAATAAGATGAAATTATTAAATACAAGCCTTCGGTGTTAGCAACCTTCCGAGCATTACCTTCGCATTTAAGAAGAGGCATTGATTTATTTACCATCGTCTGAAGCACCCCTCTAGGTAAATCTTGACCCGTCTAACTTGCTGTAGTGAGAGGTAGATAATTAAACAGTAGCCTTAAAATAATGTTTTTATTTACTAAAACCTGAAAAAATGTTTTTCGTTTTGTTTTCGAATTATATAAATATATATATATATATATATATATATATATATATATATATATATATATATATATATATATATAAGATTAAGAAATAATATATAATAACATTAATAATAAATTAAAAATATTAAAAAATAGATAAATCTACTCACTGTAGACACTTGCTACCATATCATGCGGTATCCCTTTTCACCTATAAGCATATTGCGTCTTGTTCAGTTACCTCTATGTGGCGTTTACTTACTGCGACTCCTTTTCAGCCTTTAATTCCAAGCTGGCTCGAAAATTGATATAGGGAGCCTGCAAGGAAACCTCTTTCTCCAATCTCAACATCTCGAAGGATTGTAGCGTAACCTTCACAGGTCAGCTCTCTTTTTAGACCTTCATGTTTCTCTATCTTGTATTGATGTTTTTTTTCTACTCGGCTCTTATTGTAATTCTAATCAAGATGAGTCTTTTTTTTTTTCTTGTTACGGCTTGTTCGCGTATCGGCCAACCTCGCTGACGTGAGGTTTTATTATCTGATAGCGACCAAAACATTTTACGTTATGAATTGTGATTACTTTCCTTAACATTGATTAAATTAATTTTTTGTGGTTCATTGGGATTCTTAAAGAACTCACTTTGCTACCCAATGTCATAGTTACGGCCCGAAAGGATCACGAAGAAAAACTAAGACATGGATATGAATACGAAAAAGACGTTTGCATTAACAGCAAAGACGGAATACATACAGAATAGAAGTTGTAGGACTTAATGCGAATATAGCGTACTACAAAATACGATCACCTGAATTCTTTAATACAGGGCATACTGTTAAGGTTTTCCAGGGTGTTGGGAAGCAATTCTCCTTCAGACAAGGCTTAAACAGCTTCTTTGTAAGTACGGGAGCTAGTTCTGGTTGAAGCTTTTTCCACACTATAATTGAAATGATGTCAGTACTGGAATCAAGGTTCTTGATTAGTTTGGTACCATAACGCACAGATATTTGTATGTCACACAGCATGTTTTCTGACACCGGAGGAAATATGGGGGTTGATGGCCTTGGTTGCATGGGGTAGCATTTGCTGCAAAGTTCTTGGCAAAGAGTTTGGCTTTGTCTGCTGCGGACGTGATGACCTCAGGTCCATTGATGATATTTGGGATAGAACACTCGCTTCTGTTCAGGATTTTGTTTGCTACTTACCAAAACTAGTGGGAACCAATCCGCTGCTCAGCTACTTTGGACTTAGCGGAATGAGCATACAACTTTCTTGCATTCTTTATTACTTTTACAGTAGTTGCTGGCAGCCCTGAAAGTGGGGCGGCTTTAGTCTCAATACATCTATTACTTTGGAAGCAATGGAAAACGTTATTTCTGTGCGCAATGGCAGCAGCACATTTTGGGGAGAACCATGGCTGGCTGTTAGGTTTTTGCTGGAATTTTTTGGAGGGTATGAAACGGTTTATAATACAATTAACCATTCCGTCAAGTCTAATGCTATATAGGACACATTCTTTTTAAACATGGAACGCAGAGGTAGATCTGATATAAATGTACGGAAGCTATCTCAGTCATCCATAGAGTATCGATATACTGTGCGATGGAGAGGTACGTCTGAGGACTTATTAAATTTCGTTTTTAGCTTAACTGAAACAACCAAATGGTCGGAAGATTCCAGTTGTGACAGAACGGAAAATGAACATATCTCAGGACAAGTTGTGAGAGAAAGGTCTAGAAGTGACAGTCAGTATCGGGCACACGGGTGGGTTCGTGAATAATCTGAGTGAGGTCATAAGCAATAAAGAATTCGTAACAGAATCTCCCTTCATCATCTGTATTATTTGAGTGTTAACCATTCCACTTTGTGAACATTGAAGTCTCCACATACATGAATGTTAGCCGAAGAATGACCAGATAGAATGTGGTCGATTTTCTCAGATATGCTCTTAAAGATAGTAACTCCGCTGTTGTGGAAGCGATAGAGCGCAAAACTAAACGCAGTGGTGTAAGCAAATGCAACCCGGAAGCACACATAAGGTAAATTATGGTCTTCTCTGGTGATGTCCTTACCACATGGAAATCCGTCTTTTATGTAGGCATATATTCTATGACGATCTTGGGGTCAGATTTGGATGTTAAGTTAGAGTACTTACGAACTCATCGAGGGAAATAGTCGGTCCAATGCCAGTTTTGCTTAGGAACAATAAGTCTGATTTAGTCTTCAAAACATGAGGCCTCCCTAAGACGATGGCCATCCATTTCAATTGATGGCAGATGAAGATAAGAGCGTTGATGATGTAAAGATAGAAGCTTGTCAAAACATGAGGCCTCCCTAAGACGATGGCCATCCATTTCAATTGATGGCAGATGAAGATAAGAGCGTTGATGATGTAAAGATAGAAGCTTGTCAAAACATGAGGCCTCCCTAAGACGATGGCCATCCATTTCAATTGATGGCAGATGAAGATAAGAGCGTTGATGATGTAAAGATAGAAGCTTGTCAAAACATGAGGCCTCCCTAAGACGATGGCCATCCATTTCAATTGATGGCAGATGAAGATAAGAGCGTTGATGATGTAAAGATAGAAGCTTGTCAAAACATGAGGCCTCCCTAAGACAAGGGCCATCCATTTCAATTGATGACAGCTGAAGATAAGAGCGTTGATGATGTAAAGATAGAAGCTTGTCAAAACATGAGGCCTCCCTAAGACGATGGCCATCCATTTCAATTGATGGCAGATGAAGATAAGAGCGTTGATGATGTAAAGATAGAAGCTTGTCAAAACATGAGGCCTCCCTAAGACGATGGCCATCCATTTCAATTGATGGCAAATGAAGATAAGAGCGTTGATGATGTAAAGATAGAAGCTTGTCAAAACATGAGGCCTCCCTAAGACGATGGCCATCCATTTCAATTGATGGCAGATGAAGATAAGAGCGTTGATGATGTAAAGATAGAAGCTTGTCAAAACATGAGGCCTCCCTAAGACGATGGCCATCCATTTCAATTGATGGCAGATGAAGATAAGAGCGTTGATGATGTAAAGATAGAAGCTTGTCAAAACATGAAGCCTCCCTAAGACGATGGCCATCCATTTCAATTGATGGCAGATGAAGATAAGAGCGTTAATGATGTAAAGATAGAAGCTTGTCAAAACATGAGGCCTCCCTAAGACGATGGCCATCCATTTCAATTGATGGCAGATGAAGATAAGAGCGTTGATGATGTAAAGATAGAAGCTTGTCAAAACATGAGGCCTCCCTAAGACGATGGCCATCCATTTCAATTGATGGCAGATGAAGATAAGAGCGTTGATGATGTAAATATAGAAGCTTGTCAAAACATGAGGCCTCCCTAAGACAAGGGCCATCCATTTCAATTGATGGCAAATGAAGATAAGAGCGTTGATGATGTAAAGATAGAAGCTTGTCAAAACATGAGGCCTCCCTAAGACGAGGGTTTCAACCTCTGGAATGTTGGAATGTAAACGCCTGATGTTGGAGAAGGGGACATGGTAGTGGAGGTATACGTTCGAAGTTAAAGATCTGGGTTTATTCGTGTATCTTTTCTGGAGACTTTTCATGGTGGAGTTTTGGGATTTGTGGAACAGATCGACAGACTTGGTTATAGCAGGGCAGAGAGGGAAAGTAAGAGAGAAAAAGAAACGAATAAATTTATTTGTTTTGTAGCAGATGATAAGGTAAAGCCGTAACAATTACCCACTAATATGGCATCGAGAAGCTCCACCAGAAGCTACTGCATGGTCCAGAATCAATTCACACCAAATGGCAATACAGCAGCACTAGTACTTTGCACCTGCTGAGTGAACACTCCTTAGTGGTTAATCCAAGGTTCGGGTCCCTGACTATCAGGCGGATGACATCAGCCCTGATAAAACGTTTACTCCAGCACCCTTATTAGTGATATGGTCACAAGAATAGTCATAGAAACAGAAAATTTCCGACATCTCACGCTATTATCCACGCAAAAATAATGCCGACCTAGAAAATTGTGACCTCCAGATGAACCCATCGACAAGTTGCCGACCCCAAACGTTTTGTGTGCCGTGGATTTATCGTTCATCTTCTTATCTGCTATAGCCCTGTCATCATTTTCTCACTTGCGACCGTCAATAGGGACGCACAAGGGTTCACAAGTAGAAAAATAAAACAAAACATAGGAAAAACACAGACGCTGAGGTTTCACATACAGTGCCAGCAAAAAGAAAGTCCGCACTTGTATTTTTTTCAAAATAATAATGTAACTGTTTAAACAACCTATACCTCATTTGATTCGCCTTTTATTTCTCTATAATTTTACCTGTTTATATTTGACTTTTAATTGAAATATTTTAGTGTTCATGTCAATTTAAAAAAATAACTTCAAATTGAGAAAGCAAAAAGAAAGTCCGCAGCAACAAATTCGCTTAAAACCAGCTTAAATTATCGCCCCTAAATCTGATTAAAATATCCACCAACAGGCAACAAAGCATCTCTAATCGTAATTGTTGTTGTTCCAGGTTATACAACGTAACATTTAGTCTATATGCCACGACTTTCTCTTAGTGATCGTCAGGAGCTCATTAATCTCCACCCTTCTGGTTTATCCAATCGAGAAATCAGCCGCAGATTGAAATGTGATGAGAAAACAGTATGAAAGACTGTGCAAAAGCACCAAAACATCGGCAGTGTTCGTGATGCTCCTAAATCTGATTGTACTAGAGTTACCACTAACAGGGAAGATAATGATATCAAGATCGGCAGCGTGAGAAACAGATTTGAAACGGTTCCCCAAATCAAACAACAGCGCAATCTTGTTAAAAAGTGCTCTCTTTCTACTGTCAAAAACAGATTAAAGGAATTTAATTTGCGAAGATATGTTGCAAGACACAAGCCAATGATTTCTTTATATTGGTCAAAAGTGCTTTTTAGTGACGAAAGCAAGTTCAATAGGCTAGGCAGAGATGGTAGGCAGTAGGTCCGTTCGAGGAAAAACGAAGAATTTAAACCTAGGTGCTCCGTTTCAATGCTGCAAGGTGGTGGAGGTTCAGTTTTGGTGTGGGGCATTATTAGTACCAATAGTCCAGGGCCTATAGTTCGCTTGCAAGGTTGAATTAATTCGACCAAGTACATTAATATGTTGACTGAGTATTTTCTACCCTACTTTGGTCGGAATTTGGATGATACTCCCATTCACACAGCTGGCAATGTCAAGAGGTTCCTGAAAGAGCATGATATTTCGTGTTTGGATTGATCTGCACAATCTCCAGACCTCAATCCTATCGAAAACGTATGGCATTACCTCAAGCAACAGATATGCAATGATAAAATTTCAAATTTGGAAGAACTTTGGATAAAAATTAAAGAAAAGTGGGATGCCCTTTCCTTGGAGTATTGCTGCAGCCTAATTCAAGGAATTCACAAAAGATTGCATGCTGTCAAATTGGAGAAGGGCTATGCTACTAAATATTAACTAGTTCATTGTGTTCGTATTGTATTTGTATTGCATTAATGTCCTAAAGTTACATTTAAAAAAACAATTTTCCATTGTGCGAACTTTCTTTTTGCCTCCTCAATTTGAAGTTATTTTTTAAAATTGACGTGAACATTAGAATATTTCAATTAAAAATCAAAAATGAACAGGTAAAATTATAGAAGAATAAAAAGGCCAATCAAATGAGGTATAGGCTGTTTAAACAGTTACATTAAATTTAGCTTAAATTTGCAGTTTTTTTAAATATTACAAGTGCGGAATTTCTTTTTGCCGCCTGTGTATATGTCGGTTGGACTATGGGTGTGTGTGTGTGTGTGTGTGTGTGTGTGTGTGTGTGTGTGTGTCCTCGTCAACCCTCTACACTCTGTCGAGGCTAGCTTCGTCTATTGCCGTCAGTTCATCTAGCCATCTTCCTCGGGCGACCAACTGCTCTCGACCGTCTCCAAAATCTAACTGTCTACCTTGGAGTTCAAACCTCAATTAACTAAGCATCTGACTGAATCCATCCCGCCAAGTTTCCTTTCTATTGTTCAGTCGGTACTCTTGTATAATTTACCCGGATTCTCGGGAATTCCTGTCCCAGCAATCATCGGTTTAATCCGAGCGTTGTAACAGACACAGACCGGAGAAAAATACAAATGCAAATAATCAAAAATAACAAAAACTAGCCTTTAAAGGACTGAAAATATTTTTATTTATTTTATTTTATTGTATTTTTTTTTTTTTTTGGCGATATTTTTATCAACAGACAGATGTTTTTTTTCTTTTTTCTTCAAGAAAAGATGAAAGTTTTACTTTTTTAAACCATGCATTTTTAGGTGTAAGTACAATTGTTCTTTTTTTTGTTTTGTTTTTTTCTTCAAGACTTTTTGTTCAGTCAAGTTTTTTTGGAGAGGAGGTTTCTACAGGAATTTTATATATTTTTTGTAAAGAAAATATGTAAAAATATGTTTACGAAAAGCGTAAATTTTTAGATGAAAGTACAGGAAAAAACGTAGGGTTTTTTGTTTTTCAAGAAAACTTAATATTTTTATTTTTATTATTTTTTTTTTACGGCTGTTTATTGCCGGCTGAAGAACTTTCTCGAGATGAGGATATTTCCTTAGGAATCTTTTACTTCGGTCGATGACAAAGAGGGAGGGAGATGGGGTAGAGTAAATGGAAGGAAGCTCTCCAAGAAGCGGGTAGCTTTTGGAAATGTGATTTATGATGGAGACAAAAGGATCGTTTCCGAATTTTTTGTCTCCACATAAATTCAGATAAATATGTACCCAGAAGCTCCCGGTTGGTCCCGCATTCTTGCTTGTTTCGCTGTTTTGCTTCCTTCCCACATCCTCTCGGTGGGGTTTATTATTGCCTTCGTCGCGGGGTCTACAAAATGCATACTTATGATTCACTGTCAGGTGGTTAGTAGAATCCTTTTCCGCTTACTTTAATCTTCCAACTCGGATACGTCTGTAGTCCTTGGCAGAATATATTTCTTTTTTATTGGAAGACTGATTTCGGCGTTGCGATTTGGTACGGTCACCAGAAAAAAAAGGACCTCCTTGTCGGATGTAAATAAAAAATAAAAAGTCGATTTAGCGTTTCAATATTTGAACAACGCTCGGCTGAAACCGGTGATTGCCGGTCTCGCACGATCCATACTTAACGGGAATTCCCGAGAATCCGAGTCAAATTATAGAAGAGTACTGTTCAATGCTTAGTTCATTGTTCAGTCCTTTTTCTATCGCCATTTGTCACATTCTAATTTAAACCCTACCCTTACTTCTCTTTGTCTGCGTTAAGAACAAATACCTACAAATGGTCTATTAAGTCCTTTTTGTAAAACTGTAGCATGCGCTGGGAAATACCCACTCACATTGCTTACGGACTAAGGATTAGCAAAATAAAGTTGACATTGGCGCTCTGAAGTCTGTCTTGACATCTATGAAGATATCGTCAGTAGACCACATGTGTTATATTAAAGTGACAGTACACTTTGTAGATGGTAAAAATTAATTTGAGAAATAGAAGACCCCCGGCATAATTGATAATAAAGTTTCTTTGAAAAAAGAAGGGGCTGAGAGGGAGAAAGAAAAGGAAAGGAAAAGAGAATTGAATAGAGGGGTGGTTTACGAGTGAGAAGAAAAGAAAAGAGATTCGGAAGAAGAACGAAAACGGCTAAAACGAAAATAAAGGGAAAAGGGTAATCTGTAAACGATAGAGGAGGAAATACTAATCTCAAAAAAATGATTGTTGGCAAAATGAGAGAAGTCTTGCTTGGTTGCTGTCGAAGAGTAGACACCTCGGCTTTTGGGCTCTTGCTTGGGGCTAAGTAACCGCCACAAAAGAGCTAAGTTGAAAGCTCTTCCTCCTCGTATTGAAAAGCTGTGTGGACGAGCCTAAGTTGAAAATATCCTGCATGTTGAAACCGTTAGAACCCGAAGAATTTAATTCTCTTTTGCGCACAGTATACCATGAAATATCTTATGAATAATTATTCTCGTTTATAAAAAAAAAATTATCTCTGAGGTATTATTGAATTACTTTGATTTGAAAACCCAGTTATTTAGAACGCCGACTTCACTACCAGCCATTCATTAGAGCACCTACGAGAACTCAAACCACAGCATCTGATGACAAACGGCCAGCCAGTGTACTAATGGTATTGCCACATGGACTTAAGGTCATGCGCATTTTGTGCGCTCTGAGCACAAAATTATGACCAGATACTTACTTGTCACTGGAGCGGTAGTTCCAGTGACAAGTAAGTGTCTGGTTACAATTTAAAGGGTCCATCACTAGATGAAGATAAGAGTGTAGCCACGGGGACCAAGGTTTGCCACTGCAAACAGACAACCCCACCAGGTTACGTGTTTGTGTTTATGCCCTGATCCAGAGTACCGCGATATACTTTAGTACTCGATAAACATACTTTCTTTTTTTCTTCTTTTTTTTGTCATCTATCCTTTGTTCTTTACCTACACTCACCCCAGCAATCAATGAACATAATGTCACAAAATAAAGGGTTCCGTTTAAAATTCTGAGCAGATTCCCGAGTTCAACAAGATACACCTGAAAAAGGTTGCAGGTTACATCGACCGAACGTTATGAAAATAACACTCAAGATTAAAGTAGTCGAAAGAATCCAGATATGAATGAGAAAGAAAAAAGTCTTACTAAAATGACATAAGAAAGTTCTATTTTATTATGGCTAAATATATTTGTTATTACTGGTGTCGCTAATAAATGGAAATGCATTTCTTGTTGACCTGATGTACTTGTCAAAAAAAAAAAAAAAAAAAAAAAGAGCCAGGCGAATAATACAGTGGCTCGTTCCAATCGTTGAGCAGAGCGGGAACGTATGATTAAATGTGTTTTTGACACCAGCATAAAAACAGCTTCACAGACTATAACCATAGCGACCGCACGTTCGAACCCAATACAAAGCCCCCTTGACCTTTTGCAATGATGTGACTATGTGGTGCATATCAACGTCTGCATTATCGATCTGTATTATCATCCGAACGAAGACAAAACAAGCATTGGTTAAAAACTCATCGCGTAAAATGATTCGCTAACGTAAAAAAAAAAAAAAAAAAAAAAAAAAAAAAAATGACGTAAAAAGAAAAAGAAAATGTATATGTATACTATTAAAAAACCGTGGTGTTTGGGGGCGGGTTTTGGCTGTACGCAAATAAAAACATGTGATTGCTTGACAAATAAAACTAGGAATAGGCAGAGTACATATTACTAAGGTAGTAATTTTTACGGTGTTAATATTCGAATATCACGTAAGTTTAAAAGTTCGTTTTTTTTAACTAGATACGCGTTTTATAAATTTCAAGAAAGAACATATAATAACATAAAAAAAAACATCACATAAATATTTTTAAAAAGAGGTGAATTTATTTGATGATAATCCGCCAAAACGTATACATTACTTTTGCTTTAAAATACTACATCTAATAACTTTGCCAATAAAGACAATACATAAAATATGTCCCCCTTGCCAAACTTTCATTAAAAAAGAACACTCGTCTAGCTAAACCCACTGTACATGATTTTTCCCACTCTCTATCTCTGCCTAAAAGTCAACGCATATTGCATGAACGAAGCTTATTTCCCAAAACTGCCCGCCTTTGGAACACTGTTCCACTGAAATGCTTCCCGGCTAAATACAACATGGTAGCTTTCAAATCTAATGTAAACATGTTCCTGTTAAGTCGTCCTCCTAAATAATACAATTCTGCCCAATTTAAATAATTAACGATTAGTTCACTACCACCTTACATTCATTAACCCTTATCAACGAGTGGCCTTCAGGCCTTGATAAGTGGTGACACTAAGTAAAATAAAATACATTCATCGTAGTTGCCTACTCTCTCGTGCAAATACTAAGTAGTGCATTTTTCCATGAATTTTCACAAATATTTTACTTCGTACCAACAGCAGTAACCACGGCTTCCGTTCAATGTAAAGAGACCATATATACCCGCTTTAAGGGTTGTTGTGCGTTGTTACTGTGGAGTAAGCGTTGGCCGATCCCCAACCAAGTACGTCCAAGGATGGAATACTGCTGTCATATCTGGCCAGGAGCTGCTAAAAACAGTCTATCCTGCTTTGACAGAGTACAAAATAGACTTTGTGACTTAGTGGGGGGGGCCTTTTCTCTTCCCTGCAACCTCTCTCCCACAGAAGAGACGTTGCAAGCCTATCTTTGTTTTATCGTTATTTCCATGGCAGGTGCTCGTCTGAGCTCCAATCTTGTCCCCCCCCCCTCGCCAATCTTTTACGAAAAACACCCGTCTAGCTGAAGCCACTGTCAAAAATTTTCCCCACTCTTTATCTGTGCCTAAATCCAAATGTAGATCCCACGAACAAAGCTTCTTTCTTAGAACTGCACATCTGTGGAACTCTGTTCCGTCTGTCTGCTTCCCACCTGACTACAACCTGGATGTCTTCAAGTCCAACGTAAACAAATTCCTGATGAACCGCCACCTTAAGTAGACACTTTATTAAACCTCAACACTAACGTACTGTACATGCAATAACCCTTATCCCTGAGTGGCTTGCGGGCCTTGATAAGTGGTGACCACCTTGTAAAAAAAAAAAAATAAAAATATTTGGCAAATTGTTATATATCAGTAGAAAGCACATATTCTTTTCTACAAGATAATGGTCAACATTTTTTGCTCATATAATTTTTTCTCGTTTTTTCAGAAATGTCGAATAGATTGTCAAGTAGATAAAAACAACACACACATTTTTGACGTTTGCCTTTTTTCGCCTTTAATCGAGGTCAAAAAGCAAGTGAAGTGACCAAGGATATTTTTGCCGTATATGGAAAAAACGCTATCGCTGAGAGAAATGTTCGAGACTGGTTTACCAGATTCAAACACGCTAATTTTGACCTCAATGACGCTCCTTGTTCCGGAAGACCATAGCCAAGACCAACTCAGGGTTCTTCTAGCTGAAACCACTGTCAATAATTTTCCCCACTCTTTATCTGTGCCTAAATCAAAACGTAGATTCCATGAACAATGCTTCTTTCTTAGAACTGCACGCCTATGTAATTTTCTTCCATTTGCCTGCTTCCCCGCTGACTACAACTTGATTGTCTTCAAGTACAACATAAACAAATTCTTGATGAACCGCCCCCTTAAGTAATCCAGTTTACCAAATTTCTATTACTAACAATTACTACAATATTATCCCATTGACTAATGTACACTCTATAACCCTTATCCTCGAGTGGTCTTCTGGCTTTGATACATGGTGACTCCTATGTAAAAAAAAAAAAAAAAAAAAAAAAGGGAAGATGGCCATCAGACATGTAGAGAATTTGGTGAAAAGATGAAGTTTGATTTTATGACAATTTCACACGACCTTCAGTCGATGGGATTCACACAAAAACTCGGAGCTCGTGTCCAACACAAACTTTTGCTGTTAAAATTCTACGATTTTCTTAAGACAAAATAAAAGATGGCAGAAACATATGTAGCAACCTAATAATTTTTAATGTTGTATCCCAAGGTTCTACTGTATTACATATTTTTTCTTTTCTTAATGTGCCAGTGTTGAATCAAGAATGTAGTAAAGCGATTGGATATGGGGTATTCTATAATGTTTTCATCGACGAACGATCAATAAACAAAATAAATGTCTTCATGATACACATATGTTTGATGTCTTTATACAAGGTGTTTTTATTCTCTTCCTCGTCACAGTTTCTCTTCACCATGTTTCATAAATGGCCGTTTCATCTAGTGGTTGTCGATCGCCTCGTCTGTTTAACTTAGATGAATAAAACTTTTTGCGCATGAAAGACATGAGGAGACGTTCACTGAGTTTTCTTCAATGATTTATTTGGAGAAAAAGGATTTAATAACTAAATGATGTTAACCACCTAGCCACTGTCACCTCCCCATTGTTGTACAGTGACCCAAACTTCTGCAAAAAATCATTGTTCAAGACTGTCTGGATGAAGTCTGCCTTGTTAGTCGTAATTTCTAAGTGTGAAGGTTTGTATTTCTGACACTAAGAGCAACAAGGTTCAATGCTACCATAAAAAGTAAGGGAAGGCTTGGCTCAGATTACACAAGCCTAGTGGGGGATGCCCTTTTCTCTTCCCTGCAACCACTTTCTCACAGAAGAGCTGTTGCAAGCCTGTCTCTGCTTTATCGTTATTTTCATGGCAAGTACTCGTCTGAGCTCCAATCTATGGTTCCCCCCTTCCCAAACCTTCACAAGGAACTCGTCTAGCTGAAAACACGATCAATAATTTCCTCCACTCTTAATCTCTGCCTAAACCTAAATTAACAAAGCTTCTTTCCTAGAACTGCACACTTGCAGAACTCTCTTCCGTTTGCCTGCTTTCCAGCTGACTACAATATAGTCGTCTTCAAGTCCAATGTAAACAAGTTCTTATGAGCCGTTCCCTTTAAGTAATCCAATTTACCCAAATTTACATTTCTAATGATTATATTGTCCCTTTGACTACTGTACTCTTTAACCTTTATCCTCAAATAGCCTCTGGGCCTTGATAAGTGATGATTACTTTGTCAAAAAAAAAAAAGAAAAAAAGAAATAAAAAAGAACGTTGTCACTCTCACTCCACTGATTTATGGCTCCAGTCCTGCCATGTCTTTGATTATCGAATGCAAAGACAAAGACAAAGACGACCAGAGGTTAACAGATCTTGATGCTGACTCCTCCTGGATTTTCACTAGGACCTTTTCTTTTTTTTTTTTTAATGGAAATCAATCCAGATAAGGCATGAAGCCACTTGATACAAGGAACTAACAAGAATGAAACATGATTTTCGCAAAGACAATGAATGACTGTTTCACTTAATCTGGAAAAGACAAAGGCTGAATGAAAACAGTTAGAAGGAAGAAACTACTTGGACAGGAAACTGTATTACAATGAGGCATCAAAACAGCGAATTGATGGAGACCACTAGAACGAGTCAAACGAGCTGGAACACAGGAAGCAGTGAAACAGATTAGACAATTCTGAAGAACATATACCATCATAGTATTAGGTTAGTGCAAAAATAATGTCGTTTTTTGGGGGTTTTTTTATCAAAAAAGGACATTATCTTTGCACCAACTTAATATTTATAGAAAAAGACTGAGACTAGCAACATCATTTAGCAAAGCTGCAACTCTAATACCGCTTGGTACCTGATCTGTCCACCATGGATGACTCTGTCAGAAATTGGATTTCCAGGCGGGTACCTCTGAGATACTATTGGCATCCCCCAAAAGTGTTAGGAAGTAAAAGCAAAGAGCAAAAATTATAACAAAAAGGTGAAACAAGCTGATCAGAACAAACGTATATGAACGTACACAAATGAGTTTAAAAATAGGATAGTTAATCAAGATGTGGTTGATAAAAGACCAGGCATGGTGGTCAGTATATTTAGAGTTAGTTTATGGACAGTTTAAAGATGAGAGTGAGTTTTACAACAGTTTATGATCGTTAGGGATGGTTCAGTTTGGGAGAATGGACAGAAGGTTGTAGCTCTGAGCAGATCGAGATGAGCTGACGTCAACTGACAACAAAGACGTCTCGACAGACGACTAAGATGTTAATACTTAAAGGGTCGTTTCTCTGTGATGGTGTTACATATGCATCCAGAGCCAGAAATGTTGCATCCCTCTGCTTGTTTTATAAGTATTTTAATGGTAATTTTAATGGTAGGTGCTCTGATGAACTACAAGCCCTTGTACACCCTTGGCGTAAATACCCCCAACAAACTTGACAAACAGCAAAATCCCACCCCTACACAGTAGAGAGCCCTAGAGGCCAAACAGACTTCTACTCTAATAGTTTCTTCCCTCAGATTGCTAGACTTTAGAATTCCTTTCCGGATCTCTGATTCCCCAACTGTACTGACATGCAGAAGTTCAAGTGTAATGTAAACAGACATCTTGCTGCTCAACTCCCTACATAGTATCTCTGCAAATTATGTCCTAGATGGTAGTTCTCTATATCAAAGTGGCACTGTGTCTTGTTTTGGGGTGAAAATGCAATAAAAAAGAAAAAAAAAAAACCCGCAGAATGTACCCGAGTTTGTGTTGTCTGTTTTCTCTTGCATCATTTTTTGGTGATTATTTAGATTGGCACTTAATGGTGGCAATTAAAAGTAAAAGAAATACAGAAAAATCTGTATGATGCACTTACCAGTCATGGAATGAAGATATAATATTCCAAAAATTACGTAATTTGATTCAGTAGTTTGTTTTTTTTTATTCAAGAAAATCAAATTTTACTCCATCCCCGTAAAGGGAGAAAAAAGTATCGGTGATGGCAAAATCAAGGGCAGACAACCAACTTTCATTTCAATTTTTTTTTTTTTTTAAATAATGTTGGAAAGACAACTGAAATGTATGATTCAAAACGAAACAATAATTCATTAACATTATGTGTATTTCTTTATTTTTTTTATTCATGTTTTTATTTTTTCATTTTTTTTAAATTTTTATTTTAATTATGAAAACATTATTATAGAAAGGTCACTTTATATAAGTTAAAGACAAAATTTGAATATTAAAATGGCTTCAGTCTTCACTGTAAAAAAACGGCAATTTTTTTTTTTTTTAAAGTACTTGGTCAATTTTTGTGATTTTTGGAATATACCATCTTCATTCTGGACAAGTAGGTACGCAATAAGTTTTTTTTTCGTTTTTGTTAATCGCCATAAGTGCTAATCTGAATAAACACCGTTGTTTTATATACTTTTGTGCCACTGTGCTCACCTCGTCTACAATCGCTAACGTGAAAGACGATGACAGAACAAAAAAAAGATGAAAGAGAAAGAAAACCATAGCACACGGCATTGGAGTCGGCGATTGTTGTCGCTTGGGAACACATGGTCGCACACTTCTGACACTGTCATGCTGCCATCACTTCTACAATAATGAATATTAAGGCATGAGGAGGCTTCTAAAAAGATGGTGGTATACAGAGAACGGTTTAAAAATGAAAAACTCAAAACAAGCCTTTAAAAATTTATTTTGGAAAAATTAAATTTATTTGTTTTGTTTACGTTTTTATAATTTTACATCCTCCCCTAAAACATTTTTTTTTTATACCTTTCATCATACTCCAAACTTTTTCATCTTTAGAACAGGCGGCAGTACTTCCTTTATTGATTTGGGGGTCCTCTCTACAAGAACGAGTTGACCATCACTCAACGCCTTCAGACCAATAATGAGCTATAAAAGAGAAATTTTTGAAGAGAAAAAAAATTAAAATCTTGGCAGCAAATTGGTAAATTGAAATTCATGAAAAGAAAATTCTTTTAAAACAAAAAAGAAAAAAAAAAGTTCTTTTATTTATTTATTTTAATGAAAATTACTCCGAACAAGGCATTAAGCTTCGGGATGTAAAAAGATTTTTAAAAAATGATAAAAAAATGCAACTCTAATATCATAATCTAGCAAACAATAGAAGTTATAGGGACAGATTCCAACCCAGAAAACAGCAATTCTTCCCCCTTTGTCAGAAACATCACTCATGGAATGCGAGAACTAAAAGACCAAAATAAGGGAAGCGAGGGTTACAAAGCTGTCAAAATTAAAATTAAGGTCTAGTAGAAAGTGGGCATTGGGTTTCCTTGCAATAGCTTCATAACTTGCTTCCCTTATTTTCTTCTTTAGTTCTCACATTCTATAAATAATTTTTCTGATAAAAAGTGAATAATTTCTGTTTTCTGAGTCAGAATCTATCCATCTAACAGTTATCGTTTTTTAACTTGAAGTAGCATTGTTTTGTTTTTTTTTTAGCTCCTTATATCAAGCGGCTTCATGCCTTGTCTGGAACGATTCCCATAAGGAAGGAAGAGAAAGGAAAAAGTTAAAAAAAAATGCCAGATAAAACAATTTTACCTGTTTAGGGATAAGCAGAAAGTAAATAACTCGTCAGACCAATTAAACCCCCCCTCCCTCCATCTTATATGAATTTAGAAAAAAAATTCAATCTATTTCAATGTTTTTTTGTTTGTTTTTTTTTCAATAAAATGTTTTTGTTTTCTTTTTTACTTTCTACACCGATTGTTTGTTTTTTTTTCCTTCTTTCCATTTTCTTTTTCTAAAATTCCCACTTGGAGATGCTTTTATTATTTTATATAAATATGAACATTAGTTTATTTCCTCATCATTTCTGACAGAGTATACACCCTTTTAACAATATTTGATTTCATTTGTAGTCAACTAAAACCAATGACGAGGGGAGGTTTTGTCACGATTTTGACATTGCCTATGACCTCACTCAGATTGTTCACGAACCCACCCGTGTGCCCGATACACCCGGTCAATATGCAAGCCTTCTAGACCTTTTCCTCACAACTTCCCCTGAGCTTTGTTTATGTTCCGTTCTATCTCCTCTGACCACTCTGTTGTAGCAGTTAAGATAAAAATGAAATGTAATAAGTCTTCAGACGTACCTCTCCACTGTACTGTATATCGATACTCTATGGCTGACTGGGATAGTTTCCGTACATTCATATCTGACCTACCTCTGCATTCCATGTTTAAAAAGGACGTGTCCTCTATAGTATCAGACCTGACCGAATGGTTAATTATAGGCATAGACCGATTCATACCATCCAAACAATTCCAACAAAAACCTAACAGCCAGCCACGGTTCTCCCCTGAATGTGCTGCTGCCATCGCGCACAGAAATCACTTTTTCCATAGCTACCAACGTAATAGATGTACTGAGACTATAGCTGTTTTCAGGACTGCCAGCAACCACTGTAAAAGAGTAATAAAACATGCAAGAGAGCTATATGCTCAGTCTGTTAAATCCAAAGTAGCTGAGCAGTGGCTTGGTTCCCACCAGTTCTGGCAAATAGCAAACAGGATCTTGAACAGAAGTGTGCGTTCTATCCCAACTATCATCATTGGACTTGAGGTCATCTCATCAGCATCAGATAAGGCCAGACTATTTGCCAAGAACTTTGCAGCTAATTCTACCCTATGCGACAATGACCAACTCCCTGTATTTCCTCCTATAACACACAACACGCTATGCAACATACAAATATCTGTGCGTGAGGTCGCCAAGCTAATCAAGAACCTTGATTCCAGTAAAGCAACTGGCCCTGATGGCATTCCAGTTATAGTGTTGAAAAAGCTCCAACCAGAACTTGCCCCCATACTTACAAAACTGTTTAAGCGTTGCCTTAAGGAGAAGTGCTTTCCAACACCCTGGAAAACCTCATCAGTATGCCCTGTATTTAAGAATTCAGGTGAAAAGTCATCTCTCTCTCAGTACAGACCAATAAGTTTCCTGTGTGTCATGAGTAAGTTGCTGGAATCCATATTAAATAAAGAAGTAGTTAACCACCTCAACAGAAACAACCTTCTTAGTGACACGCAATATGGTTTCCACTCTGCAAGATCTACAGCACATCAAAGGCCGTAAATGACAAAGTTCTCTCTAATTCTCTCTCCTCTGATCTTGAGCACGTGATACAATGGGGGAAGAGGTGGCTGGTCACTGTTAATGTATACAAAACCAAGCTTCTATCTTTACATCATCAACGCTCTGATCCCCATCTGGCATCAATTGAAATGGATGGCTCTCGTCTTGGGGAGGCTCCATGTTTTGACAAACTTCTGGGTTTGACCTTTACTCCTGATCTAAAATGGAACACGTACATCAAATCTGTTGCCAGGGACGCTGGGAAAATGGTGGGATCCATCTACTGCTCCAGAAGATATCTCACTACTGATGCAATTCTCTATCTTTATAAAAGCCAAGTACGTCTAAGGATGGAGTACTGCTGCCACATCTGGGCAGGAGCTGCAAAAAACAGCCTATCCTGCCTTGACAGAGTACAAAATAGGCTTCGTGGTTTAGAGGGGGATGCCCTTTTCTCTTCCCTGCAACCTCTCTCCCACAGAAGAGACGTTGCAAGCCTGTCTTTGTTTTATCGTTATTTCCATGGCAGGTGCTCGTCTGAGCTCCAATCCTTCGTTCCCCTCGCCAATCTTTCACGAGAAACACCCGTCTGGCTGAAACAACTGCCAATAATTTTCTCCACTCTTTATCTGTGCTTAAATCCAAATGTAGATTCCATGAGCAAAGCTTCTTTCTTAGAACTGCACGCCAGTGGAACTCTCTGCCGCTTATCTGTTTTCCACCTGACTACAACTTGGACGTCTGACAAACCGCCCTCTTAAGTAAGACACTCTATCAAAACCCCCAATACCAATGATTACTACAATACTATCTCATTGATTACTATCCCCGCACTAACCCTTATCCATGAGTGGCCTTCAGGCCTTGATAAGTGGTGACCCCATGTAAAAAAAAACAAAAAAAAAAAACATTGTCTGCTCTTTTTGATTTCCAGTTTCTGCTGTCCATTTTGGAGAAATTGTACAAAGTCAAGCAGACCACAAAGCCATTCGTGACATGGTGAATGGAGAGAGGAGGATTGGCTTTACATTATTTGAGAGGAAGATAATATTTAATCAGAAGGAACCATATCTTGCTTGTCACTGTGGTCTCATCTGCAGAACAGAAACAGGAAGTTCAAAAGAGTAGACAACCTTTCCTACAACCTTAATTTCCTTTAACTTACCCTAAATTGTTTCGTGATGTGAAATGCATGCAATTCACTCTGAGGTCCATGAATTCCGAATCTGTAATATCTGATACTTCGATCGGGAAACGGCTGCAAAAATAGACATTAAAAAATGATTTCAAGTCTTTAACAGATGAAGAAATAAAACCTTGAATAGGAGCGCTCAATCGTGTTAATAATACTTCTCTTGTAAATAAGTATAAGTGTTAGTTTATGGTGTCCGTTTTTGCTGTGATTTACAAAAACTATATAGTTTTACAATATATTGATTTACAAAAACTATATAGTTTTTCTCTGCACTCCTTTTTCTGCTGTGAAATTCTTGCTGACAATCACTGATTTTTTTTTTTTTTTTTAAATCACAAGAACATTCTAACATAATAATTATAAAAGATAATCTTTGCAAACTGAAGACATGCCATCAAAAAATTGGTGTTGAAAATTAATATTAAAATGAACAGGTGTCTGGTGGCGATCTCATATTGGACTGGTATTTCGTTTACTTTTTGTCAAGTGTCAGATTTTGCTGCAACATCCTGTATTTATAATTCCCCCCTTGTACATCTGTCCTGAACACTAGAAGAGTTTAATAATAAAGATAATATTGATCAGGGGTCGATCATTTGCGGATGATACAATGCTCTATAACATAAGGGAAGAACGGATGTACATGAATCTAAGACAATGGCAGAATCATTAGAAAATCATCTCCAGGCCATAGTGGTATGGGGCCGCAAATGGATGGTAACATTTAATGCTAGTAAGACTAAGCTGCTATCCTTTAACAATTACAAGACGCCTCTCCAATCACCAATATCCATGACAAATAATACTCTACCTGAGAATTCCTCCTTGGCCTAACATTCACAAGCAATGAACAAATACATTGAGGACATTGCAAAGACTGCTGCAAAGATGGTGGGTTCCCTCTATCAAGCTAGAAGACTACTCACACCTGAGAGTACCACCTAACATTGATGCTTTTTGTTTTTCTACTTCCTTTTGCAAAACTTAATTATGTTCTGCAAAAACAAAAACAACCCATCTTTTTCTTTCTCCCCCATTTCTCATACTATCTCCTCCACTTCCTGACTGGTTTCCTAACTTAAAATGTACCAAACATTAATACTGTAACCCTTTTTTTCTCTCCCATTGCAAAACTCATTCATGTTCTGTGGGGCAGGGAACAAAAATGTTAAAATCCACTATAAAACAACCAAACCAACGACTAAAAACTAGCGATTGAAGATCTTAAAGAATTAAAACTAGCGATTGAAGAGCTTAAAGAATAAAAATCTTCCACAAAATAACTGGATGCAACATGAATACTATTTCCAAAATAACTGGATTTAGCATCAAATAACACGAAAAGAGTTGATATGCTATAAAACAAAACAACTAAACTCTACAAATAAATATTTAAAGATATAAAAAACTTGAAGCAGAAAAACTGTTTAAAAAATAATTGGATTTGGCATTAAATAACCCAAAAAGGGTTGATATGCTGTAAACCAAACCAACCTAAGTCTAAAAATATATACATATGTTTGTCTCTTTATTGTTTTAATTTGAAATTCTAAGAAAACAGATTTATTGTATTTTGCATTCAAACTCTTTCGTTGATTTTTTTTCTTTATTTTAATGGTAACATTATTTTACGTTTTCTTTTTAAAGGCCCTTGGAGTTTATGATTTTACCATTAGGTCGGAGGTTGAATAGCCCTCCTCATTGGACTGGATATATAAACTCCAATTGCATTCATATTTATACAACTTGTTCTTTCATTGTTTTATCTCTTAATTTAAGAAATTGAATTCATCATGTTTTGCATTTGAACTATTCAAATATAGCATTGTCATTGATGTTTTAGACAGGATTAGTATTCAGAAGAGATGGAAAAATGTTCAAAATTATAAATGAATGGTTTCCATAAATAAATTTTGATTGGGTATAGAATTATGTCAGAATTATTGAAGATTTATCTCTTGGACAAGATCCAAGTTATATCCCCTGAATCATTATTTGCTATTATGTTCAATGATTTTAATTAATTTATTTTTAAAATTTTTTTATCCGTTTGTTCAAACTGGCGATGGAGCATCCTCCTGGATGCCAAACATTCACCCACTAACTCAGGTATTCCAACTGAGAGATATTTTTAAAATTCTGCCCGTCCCTTTTGTAGAAATTTAAATTTTCAGCCAACGAACACACAGACACAAGACCCCTTAAGGTAACTCGAATTATCTTTCCTTTGTTCTGTTACGTAAGCGACCGCTACACGTCGCATATACATCCGGTGAAATCGGATACATCGCTTCCTTCTTTCTCCTCATCGTTGGACTCTGAACAAGACGGTCGCATGTTCCACAACTTCATACAAGTGCACCCCATGCAGTAGACAATGCATAACAACGACTACTACACACATCATCTACCAGCACACACGCATTTCTGAACTCAATCCAAGGTATGGATTAACTTTATAAACTTGTATTTCTTACCCGTAAATAAATGTATATATTTAGGATCCTCATACTGGCAATTTTCTGTGTCTCATTTCATTGTAAGACGCTTGTCATCGACGTCCCCTACACCTTTAAGTGCAATTGTTTGAATCTCTCTTGCACTTGGTTTACCGGGTATATTTGCCAGGTAGCTTTTTAAAATTCTTTTTCGTGAGTTCAGTTGCTCCTATAATAACTGAAACGATAGAGATCTTCCTAAGATTCCAGTTTCTTTTCATATCGTACATAAGATGTTGGTATTTCATTATCTTTTTTCCTTTCCACTATGTATGACTTTCAGAATGTTCTAGGCTATGGATGAATACTGCAACTGCTAGAGAAGAGGTGCAAGAGGAGTGAGGAAAAGAGAGACCAGTAATGTAAGAAAAGATGGCAGAGGCCTACAACAGGTCTTTCACAACTAGACAACATCTACATCTGTGGCAATCGAAACAGAGTCTAGGATTGCAATAGTCACAGCGGTGCCGTAATTTGGCAACGGACTAATCTGAGGCAGAAAACTCCATTGTCTCTCAAGACAGATGGACGCCAATGACTGGTATCAATCGAGCATGGCTGAAGGCTGCAGTCACTGTAGAACAGGAGAGACCAACAGTGGATAGGTGGACAGACAGGAGAGAACACAGATGGCAAAGAGCTACAACAGAGCTCTCATAACCAGAGATCACCTAGATCTGTGGCAACTGAAACGTAGCCTGTTGATCTATGATGGGTTTGCACAGTCATGGCAGACGCTACAATTCACTAACGGACTAATCTGAGGCGCAAGACTTCAATGTCTCCTGAGACAGATTGATGCCAACAACAAAAGAAAAATTTCATGAACAAATACTTATAGGGGGTTAATCATTCAATTCCAAAGAGATGGAGATGGAGAGAGAAGTAAAAAAATAAAAAAGGAGGAATAAAAAAACTTACATGTGTCTTGTCAATTACACAAATCGTCTTTTCATCAGAAAGGATCAATTGGCTGTGGTTGTTCGGGTTATATGTCACGCCTGTTATTGTCGTATTCTTCTGTAGCCACTGAGGATGGAAATTTCGGCTCCCTTGTTTTGACCAAACAGTGTAATTATTCTTTGTGTAACAGAATTCATGGATCTGAAATAAAATAAATTCAATCTATTACAAATAAACTGCTGTTGTGGTCGAATTAGCCTAGTTACCTCCCTTGGATTTATGTCAAATTTATCGGTAGTTGTCCAGAATTCACCCAATATTAAAAAACAAAAATACAGAAAATCTTTATGAAGTACATACCCGTGACAGAATGAAATGATCATATGCTAAAAATCATGTAAATTGATCAAGTAGTTTTATTTTTATAATGAAAATCATTTTTAAATGATTTTAGGCAATTAATGAGAAATTGGAGGTATTAAAGGCTGATCTCGCAAATTTAAATTATTGTGGCATTATCTGCCCTCATTACTCCAAGATGACGACGCAAGAGAGTTCCTTTGTGCTTACTCATAAAATTTGATTTTCTTTGCTAAAACTAAAACTGCTTCATCAATTTAAATGATTTTTGGAATATGACATTTTTGTTCAGTCACCATACGGATTTTTTTCTGATTTTGTTGTTTTTGAAAACTTTCTTGTTATTTTAAATGTCTGCTTAAAAATTCTTCCACGATGTGACAAGTCACGTTGCGAACGCATCATGTAAGAATAGCATAAACGATGGCGGTGAGTTGGCACAAAATAGTGCGAGGGTTCAGGGGTTAATACCATGCAAACTGTAAATTTGCAACGGGTTTGAATATCAGATTCGTTGTCAGCGACCCCAAAAACCTATAAAAAAACAAATTTTATTGGTTGGTGTTCTGTTGTAGTTAAAGTAAACATTTACCTATATATATATATTTAATTTATTTAAATTCAAATCTATATTTTACTCTATTTCTTTTCTATCTCTAACCCATATTAATTTTCTTATAAATTTTAAATCCAGACCTTTTATTTCAATTTTTTTTAGATACATCTGCGTTACTTTTAATGCTAGGTTTATTTATGGTGTCTTTTAAATTTAATAAAAACCCTTCAAAATTTGCTGACGAGGAGACCTTGCTTATAAAAAAACTATATGTAATTATTGTACGTAACTTGATGTCTACCACAATAAAAAGCATTGTTTTCCGAAACGATCGTACAGATAATTGATTTTGCTGTTGTTCCTTCTTATGAAACGGATTTTTAATTTAATTATAATTTGATTTTTAAATTTTAAATTATCAATCACATTACTTAATATATATATATATTGCATCACACAAAAGTTAGCAAGTAAACGATTAGGCCTTGGATTCTTGACAAAACTATTTCAAGTTGTAAAAGAAAAAGGCAAATAACAAGTTAGATAACTTGTACTTGTTTTCATTTTCTTTAGCTCATCAGAAATAATCATTTATATATGAACAAATTGAATTACCAACATGAGTTTTTTTCATATTTGGATTCTTTCACAGCATTTCAGTCGATGCAACCTCTGACATTCTTCATATTTATCTTGTCAAATTCAGGAATCTGCACACAATTCTGAATGGAATCATTTATTTAATCTACAGGGGCAGCATGTTCTCATTCCGTCAGTCACAACTGAGCAGAAGTCCTAAGTAATTTGCAATTGTATTTTAAATGTTGCCCGCACTGAGGATTGAACTTTCAACACCCAGACAACTTTATCTACTATGCCACAAGTCCTTGTGAACGAATCTAAATTATACGAATAATCAATTATCATTTCAAAAATTCAGAAACAAAATTTCTTTTTTCAAATATTTTTTATGCAAAGTCTATGATAATAAACTAGGTTTTTATTTTGTGTTTGGATTTTTTTTTGTTATCTATTATTTAGCAATATACAGGTTGTCTCTCTTATAAGTACTTATTACATCAGGATTAATACAGATTCTCAATGTCCATTTTCAAGGTCTTTTTCAGACAAAATTCAAGTTTTAAAAACAAAATTTAACACATAAAAAATGATATAATAAACCAAAAAAATAATATTTAAAATAATATCTTAAAAATATTTTAATATTTTTTTTTGATTTTGAATTTCACTTCGGCTACATCCATCTGTAATATAAATCTCACCTGTCTGTTTAAATGTATGTATGTTTGTATATCTGCCTAAAACTTTTGACAAAGGCGATGGATTTTCACAAAATTGGTAACGGACAACAAATATCGAAAAATTGGATAAAAACATTAATTCCTTCACCCTCAACTGGGCACTTTTCTCCGCTTTTTTCGCCAATATTTCAAAAGTCGTCTCCTCTTTTCGATTGACTAGTTTTAATTTAAACCTTCGTCACTTCCGGTTTGGTTATGGACGCAACAGCAAAGACGTCACGTTTTTTTTTTTTTTTTTTTTTGCTCAACACAGACCTCCGAGGCTAATAAAGTATATGATTAACATTTTGTGATAAAGGGGGATAACTCTTGTATCAGCAATACCGGAAATAATACGAAGTAATTTCAGAAGAATGTATTTATTTTAATATTTTAATTAATACTTTAAAAAATATTCTAATAGCATTTATTTTAATTTTTTTTCAATATTCCGACAAATTTTTGATGGACATAATACTATTTTCAAGCCCTTTTCAAGACATTAAAATGTCTGACCAAAGATCGATTTATGATAGGTTATCACAATGACATTTCTAAAGAATGTATTTATTTTGATTTCATATTTAATATCTAAAAAATATTTTAATGGTATTTATTCTGATTTTTCAGAACACCCTCCCCTTGACTAGAGAAACTAAACTAGAATCGGACGATCAAGCCTTTATGTGCTTTAGACTTAACATGCAACATAACATTAGCTACTTTTATTTTCTCTATCACTCTCCCTCGACCCAGGACTGTACCCTAATAAACAAAGTCTCTGATAGCATAGATACAGGACTTTCCCTCGACACTAGTGCACAAGTGCATGTGTTTGGTGACTTCAATGTCCACCACAACAACTGGCTTGGATTTTCTACTCGCACAAACGCAGCTGGTATGACTACATATAACTTCTCTATATCTCATTTCCTATCACAGATGATTACGTTTCCAACCCGTTTCCCAGACCAGCAAGAACAACACGCATCACTTCTAGATCTGTTTCTGACCACTGTGTAACTAATGCCCACAGCCCACTTGGGAATGCCAATCACGCAGTGGTAATAGTTGAAATAGCCCTAAACTTTAGAGCCACTACTCAAAACAATGAGATATTATAAAAAGGCTGACTGGGAAGCCATCAGGGATCTCATCAGGGACTCCCCATGGCAAAATATCTTTTCACTTCCTGCTGAACAGTGCGCAAATGAGACCGCTGAATGGTTCAAAACAGCAATTGAAGCACATGTTCCCACATGGAAATTTTATAGCAAGCCCCACTCCCCCCAATGGTTTACTTCTACTTGTGCAGCCGCCATCGCGCAAAGGCAGCATGCATAACGCAGATTTAACCGACATAAGTTCAAAGTAACTGTAAGAAAGAAATAGCGACAGCTAAGAGAGAATTTACTGAAACCACCAAAAAACGCATCGAAGCACAGAAATTAGGAACCCGCGACTTCTGGAAAATCTACAACAGTGTAGTAACTAATGGGCAATCAACAACTCTCCACTATCCAACAATCATGAGGTTGTTTGCTCTGCAACTGGGAAGTCTAACATGCTTGCCAGTCTGTTTGCCTCCAACTCCACACTGAACCCTGCCAGCCACCCCCTCCCTGACTTTCTTTTGCGGACAGATGCCACACTAGACGATCTGAAAATCACCCCTGCTCAGGTGCATGCTATCATAAGAAATCTTGATACTGCAAAAGCATGTGGACCTGATCTCATCCCGGCTGTGCTATTAAAAAAGTGCTCCGCCGAAGTAGCTCCAGTTCTCTCCAAACTTTACAATAAATGCCTCAATGAATCTTGCTTTCCTGCCTGCTGGAAAACTGCTTCTGTAGTACCAGTTTTAAAGAATTCTGGTGAAAGAATTGACCCAGTAAATTATGGCTCCATTAGCCTACTCCCACTTTTCGCCAAAATATTTGAGACAATAATTAACCAAGCTCTAATCCATCACCTTACAGATGCTAAACTTCTGACTGACCAACAATATGGATTTAGACAAGCTAGTTCAACAGCAGACATCCTAACTGTAATCTCAGAACATATATACCAGTCACTGGACAAAGTGGGGGAGGGTAGAGCGGTAGCTCTAGATATATCTAAGGCTTTTGACAGGGTATGGCATGAAGGTCTTCTCAGGAAAATCAGATCATATGGTATCACTGGAAGAATACATGACATAATTAAATCCTTCTTAGATAAGCGAAAAATCCAGGTTGTCCTCGATAATCGTACATCTAAACAATATGATATAAATGCAGGAGTGTCTCAGGGGTCTATCCTGAGGACCTCTGTTATTCCTAATATTCATAAATGACCTCCCTGACAAAATTGCCTGTGAGATGGGTATATATGCTGACACCACACTCCATAACAGACACAACAGGAAAACAAATGAACACATATCTAAAGAAATGGCAAAAACACATTCAATGCTGCCAAGACTAAACTCGTTTCCTTCAATAATTACAAGAAACCTTCTCTGCCACCAATAGCAATGGCCAATGACTCTTTATCTGAAAGTACATCCTTTAAACTCCTCAGCCTAATGCTCTCAGGAAACATGAGTTGGAACAATTACATAGAGAGTATCGCCGGGACCGCTGCAAAGAAGGTAGGTTCTCTCTACCATGCTAGAAAGATCCTAACGCCCAAAAGTATCCTATACCTCTATAAGGCCACCATTTGCTCATGTATGGAGTATTGTTGTCATATTTGGGCTGGTGCATCTGCTACTAGTCTCTCACTCCTAGACAAGGTTCAAAAGAGAGTCGCCAACCTGATATTGGTCCTGAACTGTCAGCTAAACTCCAGCCTTTGTCCCATTGACGAAATGCTGCATCCCTCTGCCTGTTTTACAAGTACTTTAACGGTGAATGCTCTGACGAACTGCAAGCACTTGTGCCCCCTCGACGTAAATATCCCCGACAAACCCGACAAGCAGCTAAATCTCACCCCTTCACAGTAGAGATTCCTAAATGTAAGAGAGCCTTTTACTCCAGTAGTTTCTTCCCCAGGACAGCTAGACTTTGGAATTCCCTGCCAGGTCCCTGCTTCCCCAACTGTACTGACATGCAGAAGTTTGAGTGCAACTTGAACCGACATCTTGCCGCCCAACTCCCTACACAGTAGCCCTGATGCCTATGTCCCTGATAGTAGCCCCCTACAACAAAGTGGCAATATGCCTTGTTTGGGGTGAAAATATAATATAAAAAAAATATATTTTAATATTTTAATTAATATTTAAAAACTATTATAATAGTATTTGTTTCAATCTTATTTTTAATATTCTGACACAAATTTTTAATGGACATAAGGAATACAATTTTCAAGCCCTTTTTAAGACATTTCTCATATTTTCAAGGTTTTTTCAAGTTAATAATAGAAATAGGGTCTTTTCAAGACAAAGTTTAAAATTCACTGCCTTTTCAAGCTTCTGTGAACTCTGCATATTGAAGGAGAAGGAATAAAGTGAGTCAAAACAGTGTCGTTTGACGATTCATATGCTCGTGTTATGTTGATTAATCAAACTATTATTCTCATCTTGGGTGTTATTAACCTGCGACCTTCTTCGGGTGTTGAAACATGCTTCTTTTTCTCTAAGGTAAGGAGGTTGGCTCTGCATTACAAGAATTCAAACCGTGGGTTTGAGGGTGGGTCCGTAGATCATAAAGAATGTTCAATCTTCAGGGGTCACTAAGATATTTTTTAAAGGCTTTCCTATAATTCAATTTTTCGGGATATCTATGCTAATTGTTAATATTAGTGAAATTAAAATGTTTTACGAAACAGAGGATCGATACTCACATATATTTTTGTTTTTTTTTACATTTTAAACTATAATGCAAGCTATTATATAAAATAATTTTATAAAATCAACAATATGTTCTTTACAGTTATGGTGGAATTTTTCTCCCAGTGCACCATGATGGGTCCCCCAAATAGAGCAGGCAATTTGATTAAAAAATGGGTGATTTTATCGATTTTGATGACAATAAAAGTAATGCTGGTAGGACCTTGCTAGTGGATTAAGAAACAGCCTGCGTGGTCCCATTGACACGAATTCAGGAGAATCTAATGATGAAGATGATGATAATAGGATAATGGAAAGGAGGTGTTTTTAACAGATAATCAAAATGACCCCACACACACACACACACACACACAAGAATGGATAGCCGAAAAGTATTTACGCAGGAATGAAAGTCATAAAAATAATTCCTAAGCAGGACAGGTGGACACTTATGTTAATGGGCAGACCACCAAAATTAATCGCCGTCAAGTAGCTAAGCGTAAATGGAAATTGTCAATGAGAGCCACTTGGTTTTGTTGTTGATTGATTGTTTTTGTTTTACGGCATATCAACCCTTTCTAGGTCATTTAATGCCGATCCAGTGATTTTGAAGAAAAAGTTTTTAATAGAATATTTGATTTTTTTTTCTTCTATTTAACCCATAGTTGGGACCCTAGCAGGTACTACCACTCTGGGTCAGAATGGACCTGGGAACAATGGCAATTAAGGGGTGGCTCCACACTCCCCAAAGCCCACAAGCTGGGGCCTCACCACCGGATATAGTTTAAGGTCATATCCAGGACCTTGAGGGCCACTTAAGAAGATTGGTTGTTGAATTACCAACGTGGTCATAAAATCCAGTCTAAGGAATGTAACAGCTGACGGCGAGGCCATAAAGAAGTCGTTGATCTACAGGGCTTGGTCTTTGTGGCTTGACCAAAATAATGATTATCTGTTGATAGAAGATCACCACTGAAACGGTCAAGGCGACCCATTGAGTGGTAATTGACCATGACAACCCGCTCTTCCTAGCATGTGGACATTTATTGCCTGTACTGATGTGGCAATTTAGTCTGGGATCGTTGGCAGGAGGAGGGGTGGGCGACGAGGCTCATTAAAACCAAAAACCCTTTTCTCTTCAATAATTGTAAAGGTCATTTTCTTTTTATCATTTCTTTTTTTTCTTCTGTGTCCGGGCGGCGTTCAGAGTTTGGCAAGACATTACTGGACCCTGAAACAAAAGCGCAGCCGCTGATTGGTTGACCACCACTCGTGGGCGTGTTGGGAGAGGAAGAGTTGCAACCAACCGATCCTGATAAAATATGAAGTAAAGATTGGAACACACACACTTTGCCACGCGTTTTGGCGACACCCCTTCCCCGAGGACACGTGCCTCTGTGACCTTTTTCTTCCCTGTATACTGACGATAGAAAAGCGAAGTACTTTGTTAAAAAAACGCCAGCCCGATCTGTATAACAAAGTCAGTTGTGTATATGCTATTTGTAAAGTTGAAGGCAATAATTATTCTATGTTAAGAAAAGCCAGTTAACCTTTGACTTCTTTTCTTTGTTTTGGAAATGCCATTGTTGAGTGCAGTCTATTTTTTCAGACCGTCCCAGTTGACAGTTTGGAAGCTGATTCAAAAGTGGAAACAGTGAGCGGACCACGGCGACGAAGACTAGACGAGAACACAGGTAATGCCACAGGGATCGGCATTGTTTGCATCTCTCATCCAAGCCTGTGCATCTGCTCCGCTCTGTAGGGGTTACATGTGTAGTTACATTATATATTTTAAAAACAATATATATGCCATACCAAATTGGTCAAAGGAAAAATTATTCCCAACTAGCATTTAGGTAAAAATGAACTTTTGTATAAATAATTGAAGTCATTCAAAACAAAAACAAAAACAAATAAAATAACATCTACGTAAATCGCGATATATCCAAATAGTCGTGCAAGATGGTTCAGTGGTAAGAGATTAGGCTTCTTACCATGAGGTCCCGAGTTCGATGAGTCATAGAGAACGAAACACGTATCAGTGGATAATTATGTTTTAAAAATAATATACACTTGTGCCCGATATTATTCATACCCCCTCTTGAAAATTGAGTTTATTAGGTGTAACTTTGTAAGAATTTATTATTTACGTCCATATTGATACATATTCTTAATAAACCTCTTCTGATCATTTTCGTCATTTTAAAATCTCGGGATACTTGTAATAAAAGAAATATACAGCTATTTATAAAATCTGCAATGTTCAAAAATAATCATACCCCCTTATTTTTTCAGTATTAATCGAGTTTCTGACTGTTTGTTTCCTGTTTGATTCTTATTTTGAATGCTTTTATACAACTTTTGATTAATTTCATTTCGTTTTTTGCATTTTTCAGAAATTAAAATGATATCAACTGCAAACCAAAAAAAGAATAAAAATTATTAGAATGGGGAAGAAAAAAGAGCTTAGTAATGATCTTAGGACTAAAATTGTGAATTCACATGAGGATGGTTTAGGTTACAAGTCAATTTCCAAGAAATTTGAGGTCCCTACAGCAACAGTACAGAGCATCATCAAAAAATTCCAGAGCCACCACACAACAAACAACTTGATTGGTAGAGGAAGGAAAAGGAAACTGTCTGCTAGAGCCACCAGGAATATTGTAAGAAGTGTTAATGCAAATCCAACCACCACTACTAAGGACATTTTAGAAAATCTGGAGTCTTCTGGCATAAAAATATCAAGGCAAACATTGCAAAGGACTCTGCATGAAAATTGTCTGAAAGGAAGAAGACCAAGAAGGACTCCATTGCACACCGGAAAACGCCTTGCAGCACGTCTAAAGTTTGCTAGGACCCGTGTGAATTCTCCAGAGTCCGTTTTCTCAAGTATTTTGTGGACTGACGAAACAAAAATTGAATTGTTTGGCCATATGGATGCTTCTTACGTTTGGAGGAAGAAAGGAGAAGCTTACAACCCAAAGAACACCATACCCACGGTGAAACATGGTGGTGGTAGCCTAATGTTTTGGGGCTCCTTTTCGGCTAGTGGTCCAGGTAGTTTGGTCAAGATAGATGGAACCATGAAGAAGGAGCAATATTTGGAGATACTCCAGAAAAACTTTAGACAAGATGCGGAGAAGCTCCATTTAGGACACAACTGGGTCCTTCAACAGGATAATGATCCAAAACATACTGCCAAAATAGTCAAGAAATGGTTTGAGGATAATCACATTAATGTTTTGGAATGGCCTAGCCAGAGTCCTGACCTGAACCCTATCGAAAACCTCTGGCACATATTGAAAACTGAGGTTAAAAAGCGGAAACCTAGAAATTTGAGGGATTAAGAGAACTAATGCATTGAAGAATGGTCAAAAATCAGTGTTGATGCTTGTAAAAACCTTGTTGATAAATATCCACACCGGTTACAGGCAGTTATTAAGAATAAAGGGCATACTATTGACTATTAGTAAGAGAGGTATGAATAATTTTGAACTAGTGCCATTATTGTTTTTCTTAGTATAATGCTTCAAACTTGCATAATTTATTTATTTGTTGAGTTTAAATTAAATGCTTATGCTTGATTTATTGTTTGAAATCCCTTTAATATTGTCTATCTTCTGGTTTGAGCAATATTATTATAGAAATCTCAAAGATCCGAGGGGTATGAATAATATCGGGCACAAGTGTATATATATATATATGATAAAAGATTTTTTTTTTTAATGTACTTAGCTTTCATTTACCTGATTATTGCTGTAGGCAAGAAATAAGAAAGGCTCCTTTGGATGGAAGCTGATTGCAGTGGGGAGAAATTTCTGGACTGGAACTGTGCTAACATGCTGAAAGAGTAAGATGGAAAAAATGAATCATAATTGTAGGTGCTTGTGCATTATAAGGCATATCTAAAAAAATGCATTTTATTACATAAATTACTTGTCATATCAAAATTGGTAAAAATTAAAAAAGTTACGAAAAATGATCAAGTAAAAAAAACAAGATTTATCAAATAATGCAGTTTTACCTTGTTTTGTTAACTTTCGCTATTTTGAATTAAAAAATGGTGGATCGATGATAACAATGATTTTTTTTTTTTTTTTGTAAATAAAAGTTCTAGCAAATCTTTTACTGCTGTGAAGAAGGTGGGCTTTCTCTACCATGCTAGAAAGTTGCTCATACCTGAAAGTATCCTGTACCTCTATAAGGCTACCATTCGCCCATGTTTGGGGTATTCTCACATTTGGACTGGTGCATCTGCTACTAGTCTCTCACTCCTGGACAAGATTCAAAAGAGAGTCGCCAACCTGATAGGTCCAGAACTGTCATCTAAGCTTCAACCTCTGTCTCATCGACGAAATATTATATCCCTCTGCTCGTTTTACAAGTAAAAATACTTGTGGTGGATGCTCCGACAAACTAAAAGCCCTTGTATCTCCTCAACATATAAATACCCCTGTCAAACCCGACAAGCAGCAAAATCCCACCCCTACACAGTAGAAATCCCTAGATGTAAGAAAGCTTTCTACTTTAATAGTTTCTTCCCCAGAACTGCTAGACTCTAGAATTCCCTTCCGGATTCCTGCTTCCCCAACCGTACTGACATGCAAAAATTCAAGTGTAATGTGAACAGACATCTTGCTGCTCAACTCCCTACATAGTATCCCTGCAACTTATGTCCCTGATAGTAGCCCCCTACATTAAAGTGGCACTGTGCCTTGTTTGGGGTGAAAATGTCAAAAAAAAAAAAAACTATCATTCTTTGCAACTTTTGAAATTTGACACGTACATACATACTAATGTTTCCACCTGAAATGTGTTGGTTTTATTTTTTAGGTATCCATTTACAAAGTATGAGTGCGCAATTATAGATAAAATTAACAATTTTCCATAGTAGAATTAGATAAACATTTATTTCACTCTCCACAAGGACACGTTCATGTTTTTTTTTATACGTATATAGGAGATTATAAAGCAATTATTTTTTTTACATTCAAAATGATGGTAAGAAAATACAGTAAAATTAATCACATCCTCCATGGGTCTGCCCTTTATATTGAGACTAGCGAGGGGTACCCGGCGTTGCCCGGGTGTTCGTAGGTGTGTGTGAAAAAAAAACAGGTGCCCGTGAAAAAAAAACGAAGCTTTTACGACGCGCAGTTGGAAAATAGTAAAGTGTGAAAAAAAACAGGTGCGCGTTTTTGATTGACGTGACGGCGATAGGTATTCAGCAGTTAGCATTTTGTGCGGGACAGTTTTTAATGAGGTCAATAAATCGGTTTGTTTGTTTTTAAAAACCCGCTCCCCCGTCTGATATGACGAAGTCGACATTGACCAAACGTTCACTGGCTCTGGGCCTGTGATTAGAGTCGAGTTTTGCTTTTTTTTTTTATACCGAAAACCGAATGTAACGCGTGCCGATGCGGGGAAATGTCGAATAATTAACGTTTGAAAGTCAATAAAATTAAATAGACAGGCGAGCTCCGTGGTTAAGTGTGAGATATTACAATTTATGGATGATATGAAAAGTTTTAAGAAGTTGTGAAGCGAGCGAGCGCTTCTCTGGAAGAAGCCTTTTGTGGACATCGAGGAAAAGCGTACATACATACATACATACATACATTTTCGCTTTTATATATATAGATGCAGAAAGTGATTGATTTTTAGTAATATGGCAATAGTTCTTGTTAAAATGACATAGAAATGGAAATTTTTCAAACAAAGTTTCTCATAAAATAGGAAAAAGGTATTTTCCATTAGAAGTTAAGAAATTAAACTAAACTGTTCAGGAAATCAAGTCAAGATAAGAAACAAGTAGAATCCGTTCTCTTTGGCTGGTTGTCTGAATGAATTCAGACGTGTTTTTCAAAGCTTCACCCTCTTCTCCTCCTGCTAGCAAGTAGTGGTGAAGAAAAGCTTATATATGTAAGTGTGAAAAATCTTAATATGCATGTAAGCTAGTAGAATCCATTCTCTTTAGGCATTCAGACATGTTTTTTCAAATATAATGTGTAAGTAGTGTTGGGATGATGAACTGAAATCGAAATCAGAAAAATCTAAACTTTTAGGGTATCGGAATCAGAAAAAATTGTGTCCATTTTTAAATGCTGAAAACAATTTATTTGTTTTTTTGTTTTTTTTAAAAACAAAATTTTTAACTGCTATACTAATGATGAAATGATATTTATTAAAAGTAAAATTCATAGATCACTCTTACCCACAAGTGCATTTTTACATTTACGAAAATATATGCACATATGTCATGGGTTTTTATGGAAATCCGAAAATTTAAAAAAACACTATATTTAGATATTTAAATAGAAACATAATCAGTAATTATATCGGAATAAGGAATTTAGAATTGGTTATTGGATTCACTAAGAATAAGATAGAAGAAATACATTAAGAAAAGAATATTGTTGGCATTTTTCAATTATTACAGGAGTCCAACCACTATTGCAACTGCTAATAATAAAAGAGATGAAGACGAACAACTCTACTGTTACTACGTTCCATTTTTTTGGAAATTGCTCCAGACAAGGTGTGAAGCCAATTGGAGTAAAAAGCTAACAAAAATGACATGATTATCAAAAAGACAAGAGATGCCTATTGGCCATAGTCTTGAAAAGACCAATGCTATAGGAAGGAGGAAAACAGTCAGCAGGAAAAGAGTTCCACAAGCTTACAATTTTTTGGAAAGAAGCTACTGGAATAGGAAACTGAAATGAGGTATCAAAACAGCAAATTGAAAGGAGGGAGAGAGACATCATAACAGATTGAACTTACTAGTACAGCATATCAACAAAACATAACAGTTGTTTATTGGTTACAATGGTAAGCTTATTGGTAATAAACCTAGAACCCCATCATCCAACGTAGACCCCTACTACCATGTCTCCTTCTCCAACATCAGAGGTCTACGTTCCAACCTTCCAGAGGTTGAAACCCAATTACAGGAGACAAAATCGGCCATATTCTTCCTAAGTGAAACTGGCATAGGGCTGACTACTTCCCTAGATGAGTTCATAATTAAAGGATACTCTAACTTAACAGCTAAATCTGACCCCCAAGATCGCCATGGGCATGGAATATGTGCCTACATTAATGACAGCTTTCCGTGTGGTAGGGATATCTCAAGAGAAGATCCCAATTTACTTTATATGTGCTTCCGGGTTGCACTTGCTTACACGACTGCATTTATATTTGCCCTCTATCGTCCCCACAATAGCGGAATTACTATCTTTAAGAGTATATTTGAGAAAATTGACCACATCCTGTCTGCTCATCCTTCAGCTAACATTCACATTTGTGGTGACTTCAATGTCCACAATGTGGAATGGCTGACCCACTCAAACAAGACGGATGATGAGAGGAGGTTCTGTCATGATTTCGTCATAGCTCATGATCTCATTCAACGAACTCACCCGTGTGCCCAATACTACTGGTCAGTATGCAAGCCTTCTAGACCTTTTTCTCACAACTTCCCCTCAGTTATGTTCATGTTCCATTCTATCTCTGGGATCTTCCGACCACTCAGTTGTATCAGTTAAGATAAAAATGAAATGTAAGAAGTCTTCAGATGTACCCCTCCACCGTACTGTATATTGATACTCTATGGCTGACTGGGATAGCCTCCGTACATTCATATCTGATCTACCTCTGCATTCCATGTTTAAAAAGGATGTGTCCACTATAGTATCAGACCTGACCGAATGGTTAATTGTAGGCATAGACCGATTCATACCATCCAAAAAATTCCAACAAAACCTAACAGCCAGCTATGGTTCTCCTCAGAATGTGCTGTTGCCATTGCGCACAGAAATCACTTTTTCCATAGCTACCAACGTAATAGATGTACTGAGACTAAAGCAACTTTCAGGACTGCCAGCAACCATTGTAAAACAGTAATAAAAATGCAACTCAGTTTGTTAAATCCAAAGTAGCTGAGCAGCAGCTTAGTTCCCACCAGTTTTGGCAAATAGCAAACAGGATCCTGAACAAAAGCGTGAGTTCTATCCTAACCATCATCAAAGGTCATCTCGTCAGCATCAGACAAGGCTAGATTATTTGCCAAGAACTTTGCAACTAATTCTACCCTATGCGACGAAGGCCATCAACTCCCCGTATTTCCTCCTATAACAGATAACACGCTATGCAACATACAAATATCTGTGCATGAGGTCGCCAAGCTAATCAGGAACTTTGATTACAGTAAAGCAACTGGCCCTGACAGCATTCCAATTATAGTGTTAAAAAAGCTTCAACTATAACTTGCCCCCATACTTACAAAACTGTTTAAGCGTTGCCTTAAGGAGAAGTGCTTTCCAACACCCTGGAAAACCTCATCAGTATACCCTGTATTCAAGAATTCAGGTGAAAAGTCATCTCTCTCTCAGTACAGACCAATAAGTCTCCTGTGTGTCATGAGAAAGTTGCTGGAATCCATATTAAATAGAGAAATAGTCAACCACCTCAGCAGAAATAGCCTTTTTAGTGACATGCAATATGGTTTTCTATTGCCAGATCAACAGCAGATGTACTAACGGTTATATCTCATAGGATTAGTGAATCTCTCGACAAAGGCTTCCTTTCCAGGGCAATTGCTCTTGACATATCAAAGGCCTTCGATAAGGTATGGCATAAAGGCCTACTTCACAAGATTTCCAGCTACGGTATAACTGGAAATGTTTTCTCAATTATTGAATCATTTCTCTCTGATAGGCTCATAAAAGTAGTGGTTGATGGGCAGAAATCACAGGCCCACAGTATTAATGCTGGAGTCCCTCAGGGGTCCATCCTGGGCCCAACTCTCTTCCTGATCTACATCAATGATCTCCCAAGACACATACTTAATCATTCGTTGACATCTATGGCAACACATCAAAGGCCGTAAATGACAAAGTTCTTTCTGATTCTCTCTCCTCTGGTCTTGAGCGCGTGGTACAGTGGGGGAAGAGGTGGCTGATTACTTTTAATGAATCTAAAACCAAGCTTTTATCTTTACATCATCAATGCTCTGATCCCCATCTGGTATCAATTGAAATGGATGGCTCTCGTTTTGGGGAGGCTCCATGTTTTGACAAGCTTCTGGGATTGACCTTTACTCCTGATCTGAAATGGAATACGTACATCAAGTCTGTTGCCAAGGTCGCTGGAAAAATGGTAGGATCCTTCTACCGCTCCAAAAGATATTTCACTGCTGATGCAATTCTCTATCTATATAAAAGCCAAGTACATCCAAGGATGGAGTACTGCTACCACATTTGGGCAGGAGCTGCTAAAAAAAGTATATTCTGCCTTGACAGAGTACAAAATAGACTTCATAGCTTAGTGGGGGATGCCCTATTCTCTTCCCTGCAACCTCTCTCCCACAGAAGAGACGTTGTGAACCTGTCTTTGTTTTATCGCTATTTCCATAGCAAGTGCTCATCTGAGCTCCAATTTCTGGTCCCCCCCCTCGCCAATCTTTCACAAAAAACACCCGTCTAGCTGAAACCACTGTCAATAACTTTCCCCATTTTTTATCTGTGCCTAAATCAAAACGTAGATTCCATGAAAAAAGCTTCTTTCTTAGAAGTGCACGCCTGTGGAATTCTCTTTCATTTGCCTGTTTCCCACCTAACTACAACTTGGATGCCTTCAAGTCTAACATAAACAAATTCCTGATAAACTGCCCCCTTAAGTAAGACACTTTATCAAATCTCCATTACTAATGATTACTACGATATTATCCCATTGATTACTGTACACACATTAACCATTATCCCCGAGTGGCTTCCGGGCCTTGATAAGTGGTGATGTAAAAAAAAAAAAATGTGCTACAAAATATTTACAGTGAAAAGAAAAATGACTTGTAACACTACAGATTAACCATTGTTTGCTTCCCCCCCCCCCAACCTTTGATGCAATAGGGAGTTACTGACTTAGAAGACCAAGCCCAATTCTGACACATGAAACTCAATGTTGTGATTTAGCATAGACCCAGAATTTATTTGCTTCAGTTTTAAAGAGAAAAGTACTTACCTCCCCTGATGTTATGTCGAACACATGAACCTCTCCGCATGTGTTGCCAGCAGCTACATAGCGACCATCAGAACTGACTTCAAGTAAATGGATTGAATCTGTATTTCCTACATACAAAAATTGAATATATTTAATAATAATATGAGAAAACATGTTTTAATTTTATTAGCATGCACACGGCAGCGTCATTATTTAAGTAGGTTTGATTGAATACTATAGTTTGATTTTCTTGGTTATTTTCTCAACGCAGCAAGAACTTTTCCTTTAGTCGATAGATTGTATCAGGTGGCTTTAAGTGTTCTTGTTTCAATCATTACTCAAACGCTTTCAATCTCTTGATCGTCATCAGACGTAGGTATTTTTTGAAAGAGGTTTTGTTCGTTTGATTATATATATATAATTTTTTTTAGTGGTCTAGTAAGGGAAGAATAGACAGTAATTATTAACACTTTTGTCCATTCATAACTGACGGAACAGTAACTATCCTGTGTATAGTGTTCAGTTTGAATTTCAACATAGACTCCAGAGTTCAAAAAGATGCTTCTGACAGAAGTCAGAGATTACATACATTAGACAAGTTATGAAAATAACAACTAAAATAAGAATAGTTATCCAAATACTATTAGGTATTCAGTAAAAAAAACAAAAAACAAAAACATTTAAGACACGTTACCTTTGGCCGGGTTTATACAAGTCACTTCGTTTTGTTCAAAATTATGAATCTGTAAAGTGCCAACATTTGTGGCTAGAATAAATTTAAAGCAATCAGGGGTGAAGACCATTTGATGTGCTGGAGGAAGTGTACTGGAGATCTTCAGGCGTTCAACTGTTGGTTTTTCAGAGAGGTTCTGGTTTGAAGGCTGAAAACAGAATAAAAGAAAATTCCAGTTTATTTAAAAAATAAAAGGTGATGTGTGTATATGGGAGCATAGGTAGTGTGATGCATGCAGATATGTATGATGTAATCGGCTAAATCATATTAAGATCCTGTTTGACTGATTGCATTCAATTGCAATTGTAATACCATTAGAAATAGTATGAATAACTTTTCCAAAGTTATAGGTAAAATAACAGCATACTTACATTTCAGTGTCTGATGTTTTATGCAGTGTCAAGTTTTAGATCTTGCTGGATGGAAGATGTTATTTAATCCAGAAAGTAAGAGGTTTTGACTTTGAAAAATCTACAACAGGTTATTCCGTGTTGAATCATCCAGGGCTTGACACCCATATGTATAGATCTGGCTGATGTTTGCACTGTAGATAGACAATATTGCAACTAAGAAATCCTGAAAATTTGAGCAAATAACTCCAAGCAGTTTCTGATTTAGAGTATTTTTCGTTTTTGGCGTTAGTGATGTCATTTCTTTGAATATTTTTTCTGATTGAAAGATCGTATGGTCCTGAAAATTCAACCAGGTAAGTTTTTTGACCCAAGGAATCCAAAATTGAGCCAATTTATTACGTCTAAAAAAAAATATATGAAAAAAGTAATGCATCACCATGCCAGCTACACAATTTTTTTTTATTAGATTTTGCAGCACATGTGGAAAAGTCCAAAATCCCTTATAAGGCTTCATTTTTGGATTCCTTGGGTCAAAAAACTTACCTGGGTGAATTCTCAAGACCATAAATCTTTCAATCAGAAACTATTCAAAGAAATGAAATCACAAAATTGTTGCCCAGGCGTCGCATCATACGACTTGAGCCAAAACAAAAAATGCTTTAAATCGGAAACTGCTTGGAGTTATGTACTCAAATTTTTAGGATTTCTTAGTTTCTATGCTGTCTATCTGCAGTGCTAATTATCTGTGAATATGGGTTTCAAACTCCCATATTTCTGGATGATTTGACACAGAATAACCACAAAATAAATTTATGTTATGCCAGTACAAAACTCTTATTGATGTGTACGTCTTAATTCTTGCTTATTGCATGTTTTTTATGCACACTGCATGATATGCTATTTTAAATATACATGTGCGTAAAACATAGTTGCTGTTGCTAGCCTTTCTCTACTCTAGCACTATTTTCACAGCATGTGCTCGACTGAACTTCAATCTATGAACTCCTTCCTGTAAAATATTCACAACAAAATTTCATCTAACTACAACCACTATCAATAAATTCCTTTTGTCTCTCTTAACTAAAACTAAATAAAACTTCCGTGAGCAAAGTTTCGAAAGAAGTTTTATTTAGAACTGCTCGTCTATGGAACACAATATCATGGGGCTGATTCACAGCTGGCTACAACATTGTCGTTTTCAAGTCCAATGCGAACAAATTCTTGCTAAACAACCATCTTAAATACTCAAATTCTGCCCAATCACCACCATCTTTACCAATCATCATGGTTGCTATTCGTCCACCTGACACTCTTTCAACCCTTATCCTTGAGTGGTCTTTGTACCTTGACAAGGAGTGACATCTTAATAAAAAAAAAAATTCTACTTACCAAATCAATGCAATAAATCCTTGATTGATCAGCTGTAGAATAAGCCAAAAACTTTGCATCGTTCGAAATTGTCGAACAGACAATGGATTTGTGATTTTTGCTTTCAAGTTGAATTTGTTTTGTAGGATGAGAATCAAGTCGAAGAATTTGTTCATCACTTCCTAAGAAAAGAAAAAGAATAAAATAAAGAAACAAACAACTCTCTTTTATGGCAGTTACATATTGCATGTATATTTATTTATGTATGCTTTTTTTTTTTGGAACGAGATTGCAGAATCAAACTTATAAAATGGATTCCTTTTTCACATGGCCACCCCTTTTTAAGGTAAAAATAAAAGTGCATTTCTTTTAATTCTCTTTTCTACATACATTTTTTTTTTTGACATTTGAACCAAATTAAAAATGGCTTCTTTTTACATGCTCAAAGATCCAAATGACTTCTATTTTTATTATATATAATTGAATATAAAATATATATTTATTTTTGAACAGAATTAAAAATGAACCAAAAGGACTTCTCATTATATAAAAAGATAGGAGGGGGGGATTTACAATATTTTTGACTCATAATGGGAGTATGGTCCCTCACAGTTGAGAGATTCTATTTATAAACGCTGCTGCAAGGAACTGACAAACCAAATTAATACATGTTCCGCTACCAACCAATCAGAAACCAGAATTGCTCCATAAAAATTAAACCTTTTTAGCAACCTTGTATATGTTTTTTTCGTATCAACACGGGAAGAATCTTTTGCTCTCTGGCCACAAAATTATAAAATCCGGAACCTATACAGAACAGCTGTCTTACTGAGAATTCGTCATCTCCAGGACTTGTATAGAATAACTAACCTATTGGAAACTGTTCTGAAACTAAACATGGCTTCCAACAAGAATTACCTAATATAGGGTGACCTGCAAAAAATGCGTCCCAGTTAATCGTTAATAAAATTCACACTTCTGTCTGCAATACGATATCTGATACAAAATAAACTTCAGTCCATGTCTGACTTACTCATGAAGCTTTGGTGATCCAACAATCCAAAAGGCATTTTTGCATCTGAAGTCATTGATATGAGCGAGACAACTTATAACACAGTTGCTGACTCCGTCATTTAAATAATGGATCATGTATGCATATTGATAACTCATGTGCCAAGTTAATGTTGCGTCAGCATTTAGGACATGGAAATGAGCGTGACGTCATAGAATGAAATGCATATATATGCATATACATGCATTAGGATCGAAGAAAAAGAAAGCGGAGAAAAAAAAAAGAAAAGACGTGTGGTGATTTGGAAAGTACACTTGACCAGCATGCAAGTCTGCACCTCCTATCCTTTCCAAAGCAAGCCGGCCTATCTATGGGTCCGAGAAAGCATTACTGCAACACAACAGCTGATTCTAGCTGAAAACAAAGGATTGCTACTTGAGAGGAAAGGAAAAGACAGAGAGAACATATTGTGGCATTTTTGGCGACATGTACATGAAAATGAACGAATTGAATAATTTTTTCTTTCACCTACAAAGTTTGTGCCAAAGTTTCATTTTTTATGAGTCTCTAAATACAATATTTGGTTCATTTTAAAAGTAATAATAGATTCTGTAGAATCCATCTGATTAAGAAATTTGTTATTTTTTTCAGAAGCGAATTTGAGATGCTGAAAATAATGCAACGTTGAGGAATCATGTTTTTATAAAAAAAAAAAATTGGCTTTCAACATCAAACATTAAAAAAAAAAACTACGATAACTTTTTATGTAACAAAGCTTATAACATTAATAACAAAACAATGTGGTCTTTAACAAAAAAAAAAAAGTGGCTTTCTTTTCTTTTTTTATGTTTACTTTCTTCTTCTAGGAAAGAAGCTTCATTCATTGAATTTGTGTTTAAATTTAGGCACAGATGGGGTGGGGGGGGAATTGTTGATAGTCGTAGCTAGACAAATGTTTTTTGGGTACTGGTACAGTTTAATCAAGACATTATAAAATGAAAATATCGAAAAAAAAAAAAAAAGGTTATATTGTACGCATCCGTTTTGAACTGAAGATCTCCGGAAAAAAATTTCATTTAATTTGATCGAGTAGTTTTTTTTTACAGTGGAAAAACACGTTTTTATGAGAGCGCGTTGAAGGCAGTCATCTTGGATTTTTTGTAAATTTTTGTTTGAATTTCAGAAACACCACGGGGAGATAACTCCAGTTAAAGTGCCCACACTCTCTCCCCATCTTTAATAATTTTCTTCCTAAAAATCGAACCCTTTGCTCAGTATCATAACTAATTGTTTTTTCGCTGTAAAAAACAAAAAAAACCACTTGATGAAATTAAGTGAAATTTTTTTTCGGAGAACTTCATTCCATAACGGATATGTATAATTTAAACTTTCTTCGATATTTTCATTTTTTAATGTCTGGATTAAACTGTACAAGTACCGTTTTTTGTGACAGTTTGGCAGGGGGATAACAGATTAAAGCTCAGACAAGCACTTGCCATGAAAATAATGATAGAGCAGAGACAGGCTCGCAATGTTTCTTCTGTACAGGGAGGAGAAAAGGGTATCATCTGCTAGATTTTAAAGCCGGTTTGGAACTCTGTCAAGGCTGGATAGAGTGCTTCGAGTAGCTCCTGACTTAAAAAAATAATAATTTTGATGTAGACATAAGAAACGGACGAAAAAAATATAAAAATATAATTTGGTCTCAAGTCCCAATCTCAACAATAATATAGCCAACTGTTGTTTTTATGGTTACTTTTACTTAAAGAGCACTAACTGATTTAAATTAAAAGTAGGGATGAAGGGGTTGGGGTTATGGTGCTTACCAAGTCTTTCACCAGAACTACTTCCGAGTTTCCACACTTCCAAATGAGTCGGATACTGTAAGAGAAGGACATTTGCATCCTTGGCAGTATGTACAAGTTGTTTCTAAAAAGAAAAAAAAATGAACCAATAAATTTAGTTCTTTAATAAAACCGACATGAAAGCACATTTGAGAAAATCAGATTCTTATAATTATAGATGGACAGAAATGACCTAGAACTTTTTGCCATCTTTCCTGAACATTAACCTAATTTAAAAATATTAAACACTTTTTTTTTTTTTTACAAGGAGGTCACCACTTATCAAGGCCCGGAAGCCACTCAGGGATAAGGCTTATTGCATGTACAGTACGTTGTACGTTAGTGTTGAGATTTCATAAAATGTCTACTTAAGGGGGCGGTTCATCAGGAATTTGTTTACGCTGGATTTAAAGACATCCAAGTTGTAGTCAGTTGGGAAACAGGCAGACGGAACAGAGTTCCACTGGCGTGCTGTTCTAAGAAAGAAGCTGTGTTCATAGAATCTACGTTTTGATTTAGGCACAGATAGAGAGTGGGGAAAATTTTTGACAGTGGCTTCAGCTAGACGGGTGTTTTTCGTAAAGGATTGGCGAGGGGGGACCAGAGATTGGAGCTCAGACGAGCACTTGCCATGGAAATAACGGTAAAACAAAGACAGGCTCGCAACGTCTCTTCTGGTGCTTGTGCAGCATAAGTCCATTTCAAATAAATGCAATGTAGGTAAAAACGCTACATGTCATATCAAAATTAGTTAAAGTTCTAAAAATTACAAAAACTGATAGTGTGGAAAAATAATTATAAATAAAAATAAAATTTATCAAATTATAGGTTTAGTGTAATTGTTAATAGAGAGTTATTAAAATGCAGGGGAGCTAACTGTAGTCCACGATTTTGACAAAATATTACAATACACGATTTCAAAATAGAAAATTGTGGATCGCTAATATCTATATTTTTGTAAAAAACAGCTGATCTTCTAATTGATCATTTTTCATAATTTTTTTAACTTTTATTAATTTCAACATGACACATAAATACGTAATAGTGCTCTTACCTAAAATGTATTTTTTTTTTAAATTGGATTATACTGCATAAGCACCTTAAATAGTGACAATGATTATAGAACATGAAATGTAAAATTAAATAGGTAACGCTAACACATTAGAAAGAAAAACAATGTACAAACCAGCAGCAGAAGGAACAAAGAGTAAAACAGTGAAAGAAAAGAAACAAGTGAAAAAGACTAGTATAGGACATTGAACATGTATAATATGCCATTATCATTGCTGATTTTGTGTTCTTTGAAAGGAGCGTGATCGACCTGAGGGAGCGATTTGCCCTCATTGGGGAGCCGGGTATGCTAAGATAGCTTTAATAGATCCCGGGTAATGGCAGATATCCCAAAGACTTAAAATAAGGGATATATATTTTATTTCATTGTCAAAATATATATATTTGCTTTATTGTTTGAAAATCAGAGATATATTTTGTTATTCGAAATTGACACCAGGAAATGTTAGAACAATAACGCTGACATTGTCTGGCCTGACGAGTCAGTGCCAGGGGTTCTGAATGACGAGTTTTGACCCCTGAAGTCATGGGAATTAAATGTTGATTTTGATCTCAGATTGCAGACTGGCGGCATGGCTAAATTGCACACCCGGAGTCTGGGGTTTTCCGCAAATGCGTGGCGTGATCTGAATTTATGAAATTAGTCAGTTTCCAGCCAGAGAATGTGTGCAAAACTCGAAGTAACAATACCGCTCCCTGAAGACGTGACCGACACACCCCTCCTCCGACCCGTCTGAGTGCTATAAGAGAGATTTGAGACTGTTAAAAACTTACTACGAGCTGAACTATATATTTGTAAAAAAGTCTGTAATATATTTTGTGAAATTAGAATAGAATTCAAGCGTCTGTTGTCTTTCTTGTCTGCGTGAATTTTGTTGTTCGTTTTCAGCATACCAGGATTCAATGTGACGCCTCTAGAAGTACCAGATGAAACGAGTCTAGTTTTCGAAGATCAGGGGTTCTTACGTAACTTCATAAGAGAGGGTGTTACATGAAGCCAACAACCTTGCTATATTTGTAGGGTTCAGGTACTTCACACAGCCACTAACTGCTCTTACTCAGTGGATATATAAAAAAAAAACGTTTTTTTTTATTTGTATACTAATTTTTTTCATTTTGCATTTTCATGAAGTTCTGAAAAGAACAAAACACGGCAAGCAGTAAAGTTTTCTGTTTTGTTTCTTTTTTTTTAATTATTATTTTATATCTCAATATATATATATATATATATATATATATATATTCCGGGTTAATATTTTCCATAAGTGAAGCAACCAATGAATTTTTACCAAGGTTCATACAAGAGTGCTTAATACCGAAGTAGAGTAAGATATACTTTTTATTTGTTTTACATAATTATTTATATGTTGCTACACATTCATGAGCATGTTTCGGTCAGCAAGTTACAAGTAACTAGAGACGTCCTCAGGTGATGCTGCTTATACGAAAGTAGAGTCCGTAACACTATTTCTGTAAAGGCAAAATCACCCGAAGCGGTGTCTAGTTACTTATAACTAGCATAGATGCTCATGAATGTGTAGCGACATATTAATGCTTATGTAAAACAAATAAAAAGTATATATATATATACATATAAATATATATATATATATATATATATATATTTGATATGAAATATATGCATGAAATGAGGGTGAAACTCGAGTCTTAGACTTCCGGTTCGTTGGCTGGCATGGCTCTTGTGTGCTGCGACATTCTTTGGGCTGTGGAAATAATTATATATAATCTCTCACATTCTGAAAATTCTATAACAAAAATGGCTTGTTAGGTTAGCTGTGCTGGATGGCGTCGTCCTTTCGAGTTCAAAATCCCTACTTGTGAGACATCGACTTGGGGTTTAGCTGGTTGGATGTCCACGTCCCTTGTCACGATGAAGTAGGTCTATTTCACAGCTTGATTTTGTCGCGATTTCCTTGATCTGTGTTGGTTAATAGAATTTCTTGTGTGCAGGGCGTTTGCTCAGTTGCTAGAGTGCTTGCCTCACATGTAGGAGGCTCGGGTTTCAAATCCCGGGTGCAAATATGTCCAACTGATGAACCCAAATGAGGGCGAAACTCAAGTTTTAGACTTCCGGTTTGTTACTGGCATGGCTCTTGTGTGCTGAGGCGTTCTTTGGGCTGTGGAAATAATTATATATAATCTCTCTCACATTCTGAAAATATATATATATATATATATATATATATATATATATAGTGATTAGTGGCATTCTAATGACCAAAGGAAAAGATCGGTTCGCAATCATAAATTTTATCTATGATTTTTTGCAGTGAATATTTATTATATTTTCTTTGCTGTTTTACATGCATTTCATTGCCTGCTTGTCAGAGACGATCAAACATCAGTAAAATCTGACACAGTGATCCAAAATAAAATAAGTGCTTAAGAAAGAAGAGTCAAAAAAATGAAAAACTAACTTTAAGAATATTAATATATTACGTCACTTACATGTGGCAGTCCACTAATTTTATTGAACCGTGTAGGAGAATTGATCACTGTGAGGTTTGTGTCAGTACCTGAAAGACAAATGAAAAAAGTATTTTAAAAAATACAAAACTAATATATATATATATATATATATATATATAATGTTTTGTATTTTAAAAAATACAAAACTAATATATATATATATATATATATATATATATATATGAGCAAACAGTTAATAAAATATGTTAAAAAACACTTTGAAATGAGTTAAAAACATATTTAATCTGAAAAGGAAACACTAGATGAATGGATAGTCCTGTTTGCTCATATTATAAGCTCTATGTCCTATTTGGTTTTATCGAGCTTTTACATCTGGCTGAGATAATTTTATAAATATTAATTCTTTAATATTTATAATATACTTTAATTTTACCATCTTGGATTATTTTGGTAAATTTAATTGTAATTTTTATTTTATATACATATATATATATATATATATATATATATATATATATATATATATATATATATATAGGCAGCATTTTCTCATTTAGACAAATATTATTGAATTGCACGGAGTTATTCTGTTTTACAATTTTCCTTTTTATCTTCTCCAATCTCCGAATAGTCCTTTTTGTGAGAAGAACACAAAAAGGACTATTCGGAGATTGGAGAAGATAAAAAGGAAAATTGTAAAACAGAATAACTCCGTGCTATTCAATAATATATATATATATATATAGATATATATATATATATATATATATATATTGCATTAATAAAAGGAGATTCTGCATAGCTTATTTCACATTGGTTATGTTTTAATCTGCTTTAGTTTGTGTCTATCCATTACACTTTGATATTCTATTGCTTTCTATAAATTACTTTTATATACACACTAGACAATGCTTCCAACAAACTACATTAACCTTTTATTTTTAAATGTTTTTTTTTACAGCAACAAAATTTGTATCTTCACATTCAAGTACTACCAACTTTTATATATAAAGCATTTATGTGTATTTATTTGTCTAAGCACAAATATTAATGCACGATCTTTAAACAAAACGGATAGCATATTTGGAACTAGAAACTTCCTGTTGACATTTTAGCACGGTTTAAAATGATTAAAATTTCATTTTTTTTATGTATTATAAAAACGTATTTTGTATAACATGTTCTAAAAAGAAAAAAATTGTATGAAAATTATTAGATCAAATCAAATCCAAAAAATATCAAAGTGCAGCAAGCCATATAAATGATGATGGACAATAGTTGTACGATATAACTCATTAATTTAACCAAATGTTTTTGTACTACATGGTGTTTTTTTTTAATGCAATTGACCGAATCTATGTTGAATAACCAATCAAAATGCTTGAATTAAAAAAAAAAAAAAATGGAACCAGTGCATACCAAAAATATCTTGATCTCTACTATTTTATAAAAGGAACTCGAAAAGGGCTGGGCCGATTTTTATGGAATTTCACACAAAGGTACTTTATGTGCCTGGCAGTGTTCTTAGATAGGTTTGGTATTGGAATGTTTTCAATAAGTATTGATAATCAATAATAGATATAATTCAATGAAAGAAGGAACAGGCGATTTTGACTAAAGTTAACACCTTACAGTCTAATTTCACAAGTGCATTTCAGAAGTTTTATCACTACACAAGTCAAATGGCTTGGCATATAAAATCAACAGTAGATTCTTTGATATGACGGAGGCAGTTTGAAATGAATGTTTCTGCTTAAAGTACAATTGCTCCATTATACTTAACTTTTTCATTTTAAACGTAAATGCAAGCCATAACCACCACTCAAGCAGTAAGGCCAGACATAAAATCAACAGTAGGTTCTTGGGCACGTTCAAAATGAATGTTTCTGCTTAGAGCACTATTGAAGCATAATACTTAACTTTGGGATTTGGAACTTTAATTCGAGCCATTAATATCTAATGGCTCGAATTAAAGTTTAAAATAAAATAATTTTATAAAATCAAAGTAAGTTCTATACTATGCAATATAGACTACAATGTATTGTGTACCAATACATTGTATTGTGTTGCCTGCTCTAGTTTAGGACCGCGATGGGTCCTAAACTAGAGCAGGCAATCAACTGATTTGATTGAAAAATGAGCAATTTTATCGGTTCCGATGACAATAAAAATATGAGTGTGAAACATGCATTGATCATCGTTCAATTCCGGGCAACGTCAAGTCTCCCTGCTAGTGTCTTATAAAATAATGGAGGCGGGGGGTGGAAATAGTTCCCAGTGTGCAAGCAAGACTCCCCCTTCATTTATAATTACAACAATCCAAAATATCGATAGAATTGAATATTAAAATCAATAATAGGAAATAAAAAAAAAAATATATAAAAACATACTCTGATAAAAATCACACGTTTATACAAAAAAAGATTTAAGTAGTTATATCTTGTATTAAAAAAGCTATTGACATCAAAGAAACAGTCAAAATAGTGTGCGTACTTCATATATATAATACTAACAGGTGTTGTGTGGGACCATAAAAACAAATTAGAAACGATAAAAGTGTGTATAGCATATTTCTGAATTTTTGAGAAGGGGATTAATAATTTGGGTTTGGATTTTTCAGATTACTGTTCTCATCTTGAGTGCTATTTTCACAATGTTTCGGTCGATGTAACCTCCAGCCTTCCCCAGGTGTATTTTGTCGAACTCAGGAATTTTTTGTTGCATATTGAGCTAGGTAACGCCAGAATTATTGTTGGTTGTGCACACACGCAATGGATTGTTGAAAAATTCCAAAACAAGAAACATTCATTCAGAAATCAAATCATTGCAGAAGGAATAGGCCAACCTTGAAATCAGCATTCTTGATAACTGACTAAGATTTGAAAACAAGCAGCCATTAGGAATTTAGTCTTGAACGAATTCTTGATGAGGTTTTGTGAATATAAAAACTATGGAAACTAGGGTAAAGGACACAGAGAGAGGAACACAGCCAAGAGAGCTGATCGATTGTCACACCTCACTCTCTCTATCTCTTTCCACAGTGCATGGTTAATGAAATAAACAATGGTTTTTGTATAAACATTTTGTCCGTGTAATTCTTTTGAAAAACAGGTTATCATTTATATTATATAAACTTGCATGCAAATTTTGTCACTTGAACTAACAGCATTATATAGCCTACTGTAGAAAGTGTAGCATAACGTAACAGTTTCTGTTGAACTCGGGAATCTGAACGGAATTTTAAATGGAACCATTTATTTACTTCATGGGGTAGCATGCTCTTGTTTCATCAGCCATGACTGGATAAAGATCATAAGTAATTTGCAATTGTATTTTTCGGTCACCCACACTGAGAATTGAATCTCCAACCTTCAGGAGAATATCACTTTTACAACTGATCTTTTTACAAGTACGCTAACCACTGCATCACGGATCTTTCCAAACTGTTTACTCAGGACCTCTATCCAATCATGGCTGATGGAATGAGAGCATGCTACGTCTGTGAAGTAAATAAAAGGTTTTATTTGAAACTCCGTCCTGATTCCCAAGTTTGACAGAAACATTCCAGAGTTCAATAAGATACACCTAAAGAAAGTCAGATGTTGATCTGACGCGATTTGGTGTGTCAACGTGATTATACTGTATATGTGATTTTAATTCTGATTAATGGTGATTGATTATTAAATTAAAGAAAGGTCCTGGGTATAATCTTAAAAGACATCCAGTTTTGAGGCCCCAATTGTTACCATTGCTCTTAGGTCCTTTGACCCAAAGTGGTAATACCTGTTAGGGCATCTGCTGTTACAAGATCAGGTTATCTGAAGATATTGGCTAATTAACCAAAAATGCACCAAACATTTCCTTTTATTTCTTTTATCTTTGATTTTCTATATATTCTACAAAGCAACCAAACCAATATTAAATATTTAAAGGTACAAAGAAGTTGAAGCAGAAAAACATTTTTCAAAATTACCAGACTCAATAAATGTTGATATACCAACCAAACCAAATCAAAAAATAAAATGAGATAATAACTGCAACAAATACAAGTACGCAAATAAAAAGGTGGGTTCCAGAAGTTAAACAGTTTAGACGACCTCCCTCCACTCACGCCAAGAATAGAATACAACAGAAAATGGCAAAAACAGAAGTTTCAAAAACAACAAGAAATTATGGCACTTACTTCCAAGAACCAGCTGATAGTTCATAAATAAAGCATCTCGGACATCATGAGAATGGAAATGAAGAACGTTTGAGCGAGTCCATTTACCCTGGGATTTTCCTAATACAGCCCCACCATGCTTGTTTTTGGCCCGCTTCGGATGAGGTGCTGAATCACCACTAATGTTTTCAATATATACAACTGATGGATCAACACCACTGCCAACAACAACGTTCTCATCCTGAAGAAAAAAAAAACATACAGGTCTTAGTAGGGGAGACATTGTAATTAAAAAAATAACAGCTCTTGTTATGATATTCAAAATGAACTTAGTATATAAACATGCAGACACAATGTATGGAAATATATAATATAATTATTTCCACAGTCAAACAACGTCGCAGCTCACAAGAGCCATGACAGCCAACAAACCGGAAGTCCAAGACTTGAGTTTCACCCTTATTTAGACTCATCAGTTAGACATATCCGAACTCGGATTCGAAACCCGAGCCTCTTGCATTCAAAGTGAACACTTTGCCACTCTGAGCAAATGTGCCACATATAAGAAAGTCTATTAACTGACACATATCAAGCAAACCGTGGCAAAATCCGACTATGGAATGGCCCTACGTCATCTATATATATATGTTTTTATTATTTCAACCTCAGGGGTTTTTTGCTTAAATCATTTCAAATTGTTTCAATCGACAGGGCAATAATATTATCCTGCCGATCTCTTCAGACAATTCAAGTCAAAATAAATATAGAGAGAGGAGAGGGAGGACTGAGAGGGAAGAAAAAAAACGGAAAAGAGAAGAAGAGGGACGGAGGAGAAATATAGATTATACGTAGTTATAATTAAAGATTAAGAATAGAAAGAAAGAAATTAAAATTAAAATGAATTTAAAAAAAGAGAGGAGATTGTTTGCTAAGAGAGGAAGGGGGGAAAAAAATAAGGGAAAATAGAAAATATTATGGAGTTCGAGAGAGACACTGAAAGGAATAACAAACAGGAGTGTGTCAAACAAGTGTCAATAGAGGGCAGCAGTAAACTAAATTTCACATGTTAATGCAGACATCGCTTAGAAGTTCTGTTGTGTCCAGCTACTGTGGTGGTGGCAGAGAGAGAAAGATAACTCGACAGTTTAAAAGAAGGTGGATCCATACGTCCAATAGATTTAAGATAAGATCTTTTATATAAATGAAAGGGGTAATGATTATAGATTTATAATTAGTAAATAATTAGTAAAAGTTGATAATTATTATATTTATTATTATTACTAATAAAATAAAAAATAAGTAACTATTATATTTTAGTAAAGGATAAAAAAACTCTTATTATTATTATTACTGTTGATGGGGTAAAAGATAAATAACTTATTTAATTATGAATAAAAGATAAGTAACTATTATTATTATTACTACTACTACTACTAGTGGAATAAAATATATGTAACTATTATTTTATATTTATTACTAATGGGATAAAAATGAATTACTATTATTATTATTATTAGTGGAATAAAGGAACTCACATAAAATTAATGTACGAAAGTATAGATTTATGCGTAAACTTTAAGTATTTACTTCAAAAGTACTCAATACGTAGGTAGAGCTAGTTAGTAATTTATAAAATATATATGGCAATTAAGCTACACTGAATATTCGGCGTTTCATCCACTCTAGGATTCATCAAGCTTATATATATATATATATATATATATATATCATCAGATTACCGAACTTAAGCAATGTGGAGCCTGGCTAGTACCAGATGGGTGACCATTTGGGAATTCTAGGCGCTGTATATACTTTCCGCTTATCTTGGCATTGTTTCCAGTCATTCTGAACCTCGACTTGCCACAGGTATTCAACAATGTTTACTCAGGAGAGGTGTTGTTGGAAACAGCACAATTCTTGCCACAAAAAATTTCACGCGCAGGCACCCTTACCGTAAGTATCCAGTCTGTCAAGACTTAAGGAAGCCTAGCCTATATATATATATATACATATAGGCTAGGCTTCCTTCATATATATATATATATATATATATATATATATATATATATATATATATATATATATATATGGAATATGTCTGTAATCTGTGCATATATTATTTAATAATAATAGATATTTAATTATCCACATATATTTCATCCTAATGGCATCTTTTAGTGTGAAGATAACTTTTGAAACATTTCGCATGATATATATATATATATGTGTGTGTGTGCACGACGGAGAGTAAAAAAAAAAAAACAGGTTAAACAGAAAACACTCAATACTTCTTCTTTACCATTTCTCATTACAATTTATTTCACCTTGTCAGTGGCAGCGAGTATCATCAGATGAGGTTAGGCTAGCAATGTTTTAACTGGAGAATAAGAGCGTTCATGCCATCTTGATGTTGTGTAAAGAATGGCGGAGGAATGTTTTCACACCGGCCATGGCCAAAGATTCAGTACTTCAACCTGAGCAAGATATTAACCCAGCCTAACCTCAACCACTGATCTTTACCTACCCTGGCAACAAGTTGAGTTTAATTTCTCCTTTCTAACTATATATATATATATATATATATATATATATATATACATATAATATGATCATGTTGACACACCGGTTCTCGTCAGATCATCGAAGTTAAGCAAAGTTGAGCCTGGCTAGTACTATATGGGTGACCATCTAGGAATTTTAGGCGCTGTATTTGCTCTCTGCTTATCTCAGCATTGCTTCTAGTCGCCCTGAACCTCGACTTGCCACTGGTATTTAACAATGTTGACTCAGGAGAGGTGTGGTTGCAGATTGCGCAACTCTTGCCACAAAAATTACACGCGCAGACACCCTTACAGTGGGTATCCATAGTCTGTCAAGACTGAAGGAAGCTGTATATATATATATATATATATATATATATAAAAAACACACAAATAAAATCAAGTTTTTTGTGAAAACAAATAGAATTTCAGTAGTCGTTAGTATTTATAAACGAGATTTTGTATAGTCATGGTTTGTAATCGACAGTCAAATGGCAGCATTACAAGTTGATTTTTTCTGTTTAAATAATTGTTATTTTATCAACTTGCATGAAAAGAGCTATGTAAAAGATGCTTAAAACCATTTGAATTCTGCAAATACCATCAGTAGTTCAAACGTTATGAGAATTTTAAGTGCCAAAATTTATGCTTTTACGTGAAGATTTTTCTTTAGAAAAAGTGGACTAAATTACGGACCTCAACATTTCAAGAAATTCTGTAATTTCGCCACATTTATTTATTTTTTTAAGCTATTCTCATGAAACTTGGCACTCTTATGTAAAATAGTGTGCTCTTTCTGATTATGCAGTCAAATCTGATGTATCCCTTTACAATAAGCCATGAATTATAAATTCAGATGTACAAATTTCAATTTTTTTTAAACTGGTGCATGGTATCATACAGTGGGTGTCTATTTATGAACAAAACTAAGTATTATAGTGGTACTTAAATATAGCTTTATTGAGAGCAGGTATTTTCCTGCCTCCTCACCAAAGGAGAGCTTAATCTGGGTGTAGCCATTGAATGCCTAAAGAGCGTTCATGGTCGGTATTTACTACTTCCCTCAAAGAAAAAAAAATTAGTAGATATGAATTAATCTCAGAAATAAATCGAAGAAAATTTTTTATATAGATTTTGTATTTCTGTAAAAGATGGAAATTCCGGAAGTCAACCAGAACTTATGTATTTTGGGACCAGCCCAATTTTCAATTTTGTAAATTCTCTCTATCTGGCCCAAAATATACCCCTATTTTCTGAGATGCAACAATAAATTGTACTCTACATAAATCCTCGATGTAACTTTCACAGTACCAGGATAGCAAGAATTCTGATAAACAACAACTATATATTCACCAGTTGATGGTAATTTTTATCATTTCTATTCTTGTTTTACTGAAAATTCAACTATGTAAACAAAGAAATGAAATGGTAATTTTTTACCTTGTTTCCAACTTCACATTTAAAATGATTACATTTATAGGTTTTAGGGTATGCTGAAAACGAATATCGGATTTAAACTTTCTGCAAATAAGTAGTTTTTCCGGATATTAAGCAATGTCATTTCTTATGTTATCACTGGTGGCTATTTTGGTACGCACGAGCGCACAAACATAACCCAAAAAAACTATGCGCAAACACACGTACCAAGATGGCCACCAGCAATAACATAAGAAATGACATTGCTTAATATCTGGAAAGCTACTAATTTACGGAAAATTTAAATGTGATATTTGTTTTCAGCATACCCGAAAATTCTTCGTCAACTTTGCTCCCTGTAGTCGTAAAAATATAAATCAAAATCCAGCAGAGATGAACTTCTATGTTTATATAGCCTGTAAAATTTCAGCCATATCCAATCAAATTTGACCCTGTGCATATGTATCCAAACGTAACATATAAAATGTAAACATTGAAAAAACAATTTCCCTTTTTGCTGCCGTAATTTTTTACCATTTTTTCATTTTTAACTTGGAGCATAAAAATACTGAAGACATAAAAGAAAAATAAATTAACATCATTAGAATGCTTATTCTATTCTCTTTCCATCAATGTAATTCTTTTAAAAATTGACTCAGAAATAAAAAAGATATGACTTGTTGAAGCACATTAGGTATGATTACATTACAGTTAGATATCAGGTGGTTCACACTTTCTACTTCTGTGCAGCAGAACCTGCACTTGCTGTCATTGTTGAGACCACTCATTTCTTAAAAGCATTGATCATCAAGCCTTGGTTTTGGGCAGCCATTATTATCCTCTCATAGTGGAGCAATTCTCTTTTTAGCCAGTCTATAGAGCCTTTCTTATCTATATAGTCCCAGGTGAATTCATCCAAAAAAATACTTACCCCCCCCCTGCTCCTTTGGGCAGATACAGTCTAGGCAGACACTGGTTTCGGTATGTTATTCTGTACAGTGTCAACATTTTCTGCTTTTTAGTGTCCAGTCTGTTTATGTCCCTTTGTGGCCAATCAACAATACCAAAGTTGTATTTATCACAGGCATGGCTATTTGGTTAATTGCAGTGATCTTGTTTTTGTTTGAAACTTCAGTTTTACAGATTATCCATACACAACATATATATTCATTGCCAATTTTTGCTCTCAACTTAACTGAATTGAATCATTCTCTTCTATGCTAAGGTATTTGTATTTTTTCTGCTCTTCTAGGTCCTTGATGTCAGTAGTTCATCAAGCTGCATGTTTTCCATTTGGATTTTCTTCCCAGCACTGATGGAGCACTTGGCACATTTGTCCAAGCAAAACTTTATTTTAATATCTCTGGAGAAGTTATCTACAACCTGACAGAATCAACTCTGAGTTGGCATACAGCTTTAAGTCATCCATGAAGAGCAGGTAGTTGATTCTTTGTTTGAGTTATGTTGAGAGCCCTGCTTCAAATTGTAGACTCTGTTTTTTTCGTTGAGTAACTTGATTAATGAATCTATCACCAGGCAGAAGAGTTAAGGAGATAAGCTACCCCCTTAGAAGATTCTTCTTCTGATCTTGTTAGAGATTTTTAGAGTTCCGTTAGTATGGCTTAATGTCATAGTTGGTTGACACATTCTTCTATGTAAAGCCAGGGTCTCTTTGATTGCTGGATGGATTTTATATAAATCTAGGTACTGCAATAGCCACGTTTGGGGCATATTATCACAGGGCTTTACATTGCGAGTGAAACAGTCGCATTTGCGAGTGATTTTTCAAAATGGCGACTAGAAATAATGAAACGCTTATCTTTTGGAGATTGTATTGCTTTCACCGACAATCTTCCAAAGCTCACTACTTTTTTTTTTAATAAAATGAACAAAGTTAAATTATTTAAACAATAAAAGTTTAATAGAACAATATAGTCTTTTTTTAACGAAGGCTTTTTAAAAAAAATATCTGAAGAAATTAGAATATTTATACCTTCAAGCATCAACACAAAATTTGTATATTTAGAATTACACTTATTAAAAAAAACAAAAAAAAAATCTTTATGATGTACATACTCGTCACAGAACTAAGATGTCATATTCTAAAAATCATGTGGGTTTGGCTAGTAACTTTTCTATTTGGCTAGTAAACGAAAATATTTAGTTGTCAAAGGTCAACTAAAGATAAATTTGTCCGTAGAGCCCAGTATCATATGCCTTCTGGTAATCAATCCAAGCCATATTAGGTTTCTTTGTTTCTTCTTAGTCTTCAAGGATGATTTTATTGATTAATAACTGATACTTGGTATCTAAACACTTTCTCCTGCGCCCTGCTTATGCTTTTTCCAAGTATGTGCCAGACGAGAGGTATTGATGGATATTGTTTGCAACCAAGCCAGTGAAAAGTTTGTAGGTAGTATCAGGGTTGTATCATCTCTCAAAAGCCGATCATTTGTTAAAGCAACTGTTATAATGATCATATAGTGTTGTTAGTTGTTTAAGCCGGAAATTGGGTAGGTTGCCTATACAAGGCTTTTGTTTTATCATGCCAGCTGTTATTTCTGGTATTTCTGTTTTGTTTCATTGCTGTTTGCAATATCTAGGATCTATTGCATCTCTTCATGATAGATGCTTTGATTCAGTTTTTGTTTTATCATGCCCACTGTTATCTCTGGCTCTGTCATTTCAGATTTTTGTTGCTTTTTGCAACATCTTGGATTTATTGTTTCTTCATCATAAGTAACCTCATTTTCGAACAGAGACCTCGAATAATCCTCCAGCTCTTGCGTTTCGGGCAGCTTTTCTACGATTATTATGAGGTTAGAGTAGAATAGTTTTGTTTAAACCATTTATGTTCAGTTTTCACCCTATTCTTATTTTCCTTTTTCGTTATTCTTTTAGTAAATGCTGAGATCTTGCCTTCGAGTTCTCTTGCTATGTTCGTCAGTTCCCCTATTTTTGTCACCTATTTTTCACTGAGCCTGCATATGATGTTCATCAACCGTCTCTGCACTACAAGGGCGACAAGGAATTGTCTTATTGGAGACAATTCCTTTCTGCAATAGTTCAGCTGATTTTAGGAGTTTCCATTTCCAGCGTCCATGTTTGTTTTGTTTTTTTACTTTGGATTTCCATTGTTTTTGCTGTTGGAAATTAGGGACTGTTTTTTAATAAGATAGTGTCCTGCATCATAGGATATTCATTTAGTTCAACTCCATTAGGGACATCTTACATGGTACAGGTCTCTTGAGAGCAACATTCACCATTTTTATTGCTGCTCTTGTAGCTTTCACAGATTGTACTTTTGGCAGTTAGGTCTTTCCCCCATCTTCTGGAACTCTTTAATGGTCTTACATTGTTCTTTGCTACCTGCTGGAGGTGAGAGATAAGTAGGGGAGTCCTTCAACAAAGTCGATCCTGGTGTTAAAGTAGATCTTTGTTAAAGTATCATATGCACAGACGGTCCTCTTGGATCAACAGGTGAATGATGGTGTCGTTCTGGCTGTGCTTTTGAGCTGGTATATTGATCAATGATGGGAAATTTATGAGGGTTTTCCAGCAGATTCTGATTTTTTTTCTAATGAGAACTGCTACTTCTCTTTTTATGCATTGTTGTCACTGAGATGTTATCTGTTGGGGTGGAACACTTCTTTTGCAAGGTCAGTGTGAGAATATTTTCCTCCTTGCTTTTGTTGGATGTGTTTTGCGCAAGCATATTCTATAGCCCATACCAATGTCCACTTCTTTCCCTTTCCCATCCAGACTATCGTCTCCTCATAGTTTTCACTTCCTTGATACGAAGGTAGTTCTTTTCTGCCTCCTTTAGGGCAGCATTTTTAATGAAAGTGATCTCTTCTTCTGTCATATATACTCCCATTTGCAATCAATGTGTTCTTTTTCTCTTCAGGTCAATGTCTTATTTTCTCAGTCAGTATTTTATTTGCTGTTTTGCTCCATTTTTCAAATTTTAAGTAGTGGTAGCAAAACAACAACACCTTCTTTTCAACAACAAATCTTTTAAGCCTCCTTATTTCTTATTTTCAGCTGTTGAAACCGCTTGAGCTAGGGGGCCAGGACCTCTGGTATCAAAGCCTGATGATTAACCCTGGTTGGCCTCTGTCATATCTATAGTGCCACTTCCAAAGGAGAAAAGGTTTACATCATTACTTACCTCTTCAGACCTGGTGTATAAACAGGTTAAGGAGCCCTTTTTATCTTGGATGCTGGCCTGCCAGTACACATACTTATTTTTATTCTTTTTTTATTATTAATTCCTCACTGTCCACAGCTTCTAATTTAGTGTTACAAGTTGCCCTCTATTAATAGAGGGGTGTCCCCATCCACAACCTAGGGAACATGCTGGATGGCTTGAGGGGACAGCACACTAGAATATTTAGTCAGAGTTTACTTCTGATGAGAAGTATCCTGATGTCAGGGCTCTGACAAACCCCTGTAAAAAAAGACTGAAGACATCCGAGGAGGGTGTCTAGCAGACATTCAGTTTCTCACAAGTAGACATTCAGTTGTATGTGCGTATGTCCAGAGAGATGAATGGGCTTTGTAATTAAAAGGCATTAAAAAAATCAGTACACACCTCTTTCTTGTGTGGTCTCATGCAGACAAAAAGAAAAGGAAAGAAAAAATGGCTAGCTTTCCAGTTTTATGCTAATCCAACTGACCACTTTATGCAAATGAGATGCCTGACTTTTATAGACTTGGCAGTTGAATGAAATTAGATGGCAGAGTGGTAAAAACAGTTTTTGTTTTTTATTATTGTTTTTATTTTGGACATTGAAGCTAGGAGGAATTTACAAGCTATTTTGGCAAAAATGGGTGACTGGATAAGCTAAGAAGTGACATCATGAGACCATTTATTGGAGAAGGAGATGTAATTGCCTGGCTTAACAAGCTGAAGCTAGTTGCAAAGCTTCAAAAGGTTGAAGGCATAGCAACATTGATTCCAATGTATTTGGAAGGGAATGCGCTTGTGGTCTACGTGGAAATAGGAGAAATGGACCAGACCATCACTGAAAATATCAAGAGTAAATTAAAGACAGTGTTTTCAGATAGTGCTTTTGAAGCGTACAAGAAGCTCAAGAAAGTTGCCTGGACCGGGGGAATTAGTGGATGTGTATGCAGCAGAAATAAGGCATTTAGCAGGATTGGCTGGATATATGGTGTGCAGCCTTGAGAAAACCATTAAGTTGGCTGTCGTGAGTGGTTTTCCTGACTGCATCTCCATGGAGCTGCAGTGAATGAGTGAAATTGAAACCATAGAGGTGGAGAAGATCTTGAAGTATTCCAAGGTGCTGGCGAAACATCCTGGTGAACTGGAGGTAGTTGCAGTCTCCATGGCAACGAATCCCAGCTGAGAGGAACAGTTGGTAAAAGGACAAAGGCATAGATTTATCAGTAAATGTTTCAGATGTCAAGGACTCCACCTGCTAAGAGACTGTAAAGAGCCGTAACCAGGCATCATGTTTTCAGTATGGCCAGAAGTCATTGCAGAAGTGAAAAACATAGACCCAGTGAAGGGAGAATGGCATGTAAACAGGAACTGTGAAGGAGCGCTGCTAACAACCTGGCATTAGGAGTATTATTAGAAGTAGGAGGTGCAACTGCTGAAGACGCTGCTTAGTTAAGCAAAAAAGATGATAGTGATCATATCAATGTTGCAGAGCTCGGTGCTATGATGAAGGGCATCAATCTGGATTTAAAATGAGGGTCACGAGTGGTGGATGTTAGAACAGAATCGGCAACAGCTGTATCATGGATTAGATCGGAGGTTTCTGGAGATAAGCAGATCAAGACAAAAGGGGCAGCAAAAATGCTTATAAAGTGTTGACTTGGAGCATTTGGAGACCTAATCTGAGAATTTGGACTGAAGGTAACTGTTACCTTGGTTCCAACACAGAACAATAAAGCAAATGGATTGAGCAGAGTGAAGAAGGCTGTGGCTCCAGTGTGCTGTATGGAAGAACTGCTAAATGACCTGCATAAGATGCATCACTTCAGAAAAGAACGAACTTTATACTTAGCGAAAAAGGTGAATCCGCACATCACGATGGAAGATTAATTTTTTTTTTTCAGACTATTATTCTCATCTTTACTGGTTGTTGTTTTTCATGACGTTTCGGCCAACTATTCAACATCTCTATCAACTGTGCCACGTGGCCAAAATGTGGTGAGACAACAATTACGGTTCCAGGTGAGAATTGTTTGAAGATAGCGGTTTCAATCCTACCCAAAGCTGGCAAGAGGATTAGTTGGCCAAAACGTGGTGAGACGACAACAACTATGGATGGCAGTGATTGCTGAGAATGCAGTTAGGAGATTCGAAGTTCCTATCCGTTGCGGTTACCACCTAACGAAGGCCAGAGCAATAGTTGGCCGAAATGTCATGAAAAACAACAACCAATAAAGATGAAAACAACAACTAATAAAAATGAGAATAATAGTCCGAAATAAAAATAAATTAATATATATAATGCTCATCTCAAAAATGAATTCTAATTAAGGAATAATATATGATGGAAGGTGATTGAGCAATGACGGGAATGTCAATCCATTGATCTTGCGCCAGCTAAACATGAAAAAGGGGAATTACATGTGGCAGAAAATTGGAAGCGACTAGCTATTGACATCACTCATTATCAACACAAACCATATCTGACTATGATGGACTATGGGCCTGGGCGGTCAGCAATATGACGAAGAATAAGAATGGAAATGGCACAAGTTTAGAAAATTGTTGAGGAGGTGTTTATGGAAAAGGGACCGGTAGAAGTTGCTAGTTGATAATGGTATGTCTTTTCGCTTAGAAGTTTTTAGAGAGTTATGTGTAAAGTGGAACATCAGGTAATATTTCGGAGCTGCGTATCAGCCGAGTGGCAATGAGATTATAGAGAGGCACCATAGTACTATAATATATAATAATATAATAGATTATAATTATAGAGAGGCACCATAGTACTATAATATAGCTGTGGCAACAAGAAGTCATATTTTGCCTCATGAGATGGTATTTTGGTATAATATGGCACCAAAGTCTGGCCAAGATGAAATGTCAGTGCCACATCGATCCATTTTCACGTGCAAATGGAGAAATCCATTGGCTTTAAACAGAACAAGCAAAAGCAGAAATCATAGTTTGTGAAGAAGTGTGGGTGAAGCCACCCAATCCTCGTTGCACAACACAATGGGGAATAGGTACTATAACTGATGTACTCTCCAAGAACACGGTGGCAATAGATAGAATGCCACGCCACATCTTGGACATACAAAGAGTTTCTTTGCTGACAGAGGAGGAGGTTAAAAAAGTCCTTCAAGAAGCGGTGTGATGGTCGCACCATGAACGAAGACGTCTGGCATGGATGGTGGACTATGAGACTGATTATTGATCTTAAAGATCAAGGGGGCATGTAATTAAAAGGAATTAAAAAATCAGTACACACCTGTTTCTTGTGCGGTTCTGTGCAGACAAAAAGAAAAGAAAAAATGGCTGCCTTTCCGGTTTTATGTTAATTCAACTGATCGCTTAATGCAAATGAGATGCTGCTGATTGTAGTATAAAAGCCCAACTTTTATAGAGACTCATGTGATTTAGAATTTGGTGACAGAAGGAGCAAATCTTGTGAGCAGAGATTTGTTTTTGCAGTTGGAAGAAATTAGACAGCAGAATGGTGGGAACGTTTTTATGTTAAAAATTTTTTTTATTTTGAACATTGAAGCCAGGAGGAATTTACAGGTTTAGCGAAGGAGAAAGAGGGAAATGGGAAAAAGGATGGGGAAAGAAAGAAAGAGATGGATATCGAGATGTAAAGAGAAGTTTTAATGAAAAAACATTATACCTTTATCCCAGACAATGCCAGGTAGCCGTGCTAGTTCAAAATAAAAGTTTACATGATGTTGAGCAAAAACCCTTACCTGATTAACAGCCAAACAAAGTACATCTGCCTTATGAGTAGAAAGACACTGAAAAAAATAAAGGTAAGCATACAATTTAAATTGCAAAATATTTGCAACAGATAAAACATAGCAGTATAAAGATGAATGCAAAATGAATTCAAAAGAATTAAAAACAGAATCAAGAAATGCGATTCAGGAATAAATTTTAATAACTTTTAATTGCATTCAGAATTTTTGAGATGAGGATTAATAACAGATTATTTGGACAACTATTTGCATCATAATTATTTTTCGCAATGTTTTGGAAAATGTAACTTTCAACTTTCTTTGTTGTCATAAGAGATCAGAATCAATTTTACAATCTAGTGAGTAATGATCTCTTTTGTTTCTTGCAGCCCTTTCCTCACAGAAGAGACATTGTTAGTCTTTATCTACTCACTCATTATTTCCAATGGAAGTGCTAGACTGAGTTTCAATTTCTGGTTCCTCTTTATAAAACATTTGCAGCAAGAATCTATAAAATATTTGCTTTGTTTCCACAATCACAAAAAAAAAAAACTTTCCTTTCTTCCTTCATATACTTCATGCCATAACGCCTCACAAGTATTCGAACTTGGTCCATACTATCAATCAAGAAGAGTAGAAATTGAACCTTGTAACTCACTTCCCTTAATTTGTCCTTTAGTCCTCACATTCTATGAGCAACGTTTCTGACAAAGGAGGAAGAATTACTTTTTCTGGATCAGCATCTATCCATCTTATACTTATCGTTTGTTAACTTTTTACCTTGAAGTAGTATTTTTTTGCTAGTCTCAGTCTTTTCTATAAACACTATTACGGCATGAGTTCTCAGTATTGCCTCATCTATTCACTGCTTCCTTTGTTTCAGCTCATTTAACTCCTTGGTCTAGTGCTCTCCATCAATTTAGTACTGATACTTCATTGTAATACAGCTTCTTATTTCTAAGAACTGCAGCTTCTGGAACTATTCTTGTTGACTGTTTTCGCCTACATATACCTTTGCTTTTTTCAAGACTAATGCCAGCAGGCATCCCTCTTTTTGTGACAACCATCTTTCATTCATGTAGCTCCTTACAGCAGATTGCAATTTTCAGAAAAAAAAAAAAAAATCATCATTCTCAATAATATGTTCTTCATCTTTAAATTTTTTTTTTTTTTTTTTTTACTCATGTTCATCCCTAACAAGGCATATCACGGTTTGGACTTAAGGGACTTCTATTTGGGACAATGCCTAGGAAAAGTTAAGATATTGGTTTACATTATATTCAAACTTCTGCATATCAGCATAGTCAGGGAAGCAGGTAACAGGAAAAGAATTCTAAAGTATAGCTGTTTGAAGGAAGAAACTATTAGAGCAGAAAGCTTTCTGGCATTTACGGACCTCACAGTGAAGGGGTGAGATTTTGTTGCTAAGCAGGTTTGGTGGGGATATGTACGTTGAGGTGGGGACAAATGCAACAAGTTCATCAGAGCACATTCCATTAAAATATTTGTAAAACATAGATGCAACATTGCTGCAATGGGAGAGGGGTTGGAGCTTAGTTCACAAAATGGGACATACTAGATTGAAAACTGTTTTTTTTTGTTTTTTGTTTTTTGTTTTTTTACAGGGGGTCACCACTTATCAAGGCCCGAAGGCCACTCAGGGATAAGAGTTATTGCGTGTACAGTAATTATTGAGATAGTATTGTAGTAATCATTAGTATTGGGGGTTTTGATAGAGTGTCTTACTTAAGGGGGCGGTTTGTCAGGAGTTTGTTAATGTTAGACTTGAAAACGTCCAAGTTGTAGTCAGGTGGGAAACAGGCAAGCGGCAGAGAGTTCCACTGGTGTGCAGTTCTAAGAAAAAAGCTTTGCTCATGGAATCTACATTTGGATTTAGGCACAGATAAAGAGTGGGGAAAATTATTGACAGTAGTTTCATCCAGACGGGTGTTTCTCTTGAAAGATTGGCGGGGGGGGAGGATCCAAGAGAGAGAGGCTAGTGGTAAATGCACTAGCCCAAATGTGGCAACAATACTCCCTGCATGAGCGAATGTTGATTTTGGATACTTTCAGGTGTGAATAGACTCTTAGCTTGATAGAGGGAATCTCGCCTTCTGTGCAGCAGCCTTTGCAATGTCCTCAATGTATTTGTTCCAGTTCATATTACCCGTGAATGTTAGGCCGATGAGTTTGAAGGAAGAATTCTCAGGTAGGATGTTATTTGTCATGGATATCGGTGGTTGACAAGGCTTTTTGTAATTGTTAAAGGAGAGCAGCTTAGTTTTACTAGCATTAAATGTTACTTATCATTCATTTGTGGCCCCATTCCACTACAGTCTGAAGGTCATTTTTTACAATTCTGTCATTGTTTTAGACTTATGTGTATTAATTCTTCCCTCGTGCATGTTATAAAGTGGTGTATCATCAGTAAATACACTCATCTCAGACACAATATTATCAGGGAGGTCATTTATGAATATCAGGAACATTAGTGATCCAAAGATTGATCCTTGAGGCACTCCTGCATTTATGTTATGCTGCTTGAATGTATGTCCGTCAATGACAACCTGTCAAAGGTCTTGCTTATATCAATGGCTACAGTCCTGGCTTTGTCCACTTTATCTAGTGTCTGGTATATGCATTCAGAGATGACTTAAAATATCTGCAGTAGAACAACATTGCCTAAATTCATACTGTTTTTCAGAAAGACGTGCTTTTGTGAGAAGGTGGAGTAGTGCTTGATTAATTAAGGTCTCAAAGATTTTAGCAATGAGGGTTGAGGAGACTGATAGTGTGATAATTGAGAGGGTCAGTCCTTTCAGCAGAATTCTTGTATACTGGTACCACAGAGGCTATCTTCCAGCTATTAGGGAAGCAAGATTCAGCAAGGCATTTATTATAGAGCATGGAAAATATGGGGGCTAGCTCAGCTAAGCATTTCTTAATTAGTGTAGCAGCAATGAGATCAGGCCAACACGCTTTGGAGGTGTCCATGTTTTTTATGATATCGCGGAAAGAGAGTTGCTTGTTGGCTCTAAGGTGGAGTTGGAGGCAAATTGCCAGGCAAGCAATTCTGCCTTCTCGGTTGCTGTGCATGCGACCTTCTAGTTGTTGGATAGTAGAACTACTGATTGCCTTTATTCACTAAACTATTATAGATTTTCCATAAATCACGAGTTCCTATCTTTTGCGATTCTTTGTGTCGCTATTTCTCTCTTACAATGATTTCTAACATCTATGAATTTTTGCCTATTTGTATTTGACTTATGACATACAAACTGGTGGAATGCATGCTGTTTGTGCAATGGCAGCTCCACAATCTGCAGTGAACCATGGGAGTGAGTACGGCTTGCTATAATACTTCTGTGCAGGGACATGTGCTTCAACACCCACTTTGCCCCATTCAGTTGTCTCAGTGGCACACTGTTCAGCAGATAGAGAGAAAAGATACTGGTCCATCGGACATCTCTGATGTGTTCTCTGATGGCTTCCCAGTCAGCCCTTTTGTAATACCTTTTGTTGTTTTGACTCCTCACATTAGGGTTGGGATTTAAGTATGATGTCAACTGATACCACTAGATGGTCTGAATTTCCAAGTGGACTGTGGGCATTAGTGAAGTCTGCTGGTGTTCACGATCTAGGAGGCAAGTTGGGAACATTACTGTCTGTATGAGGGAATGGGCTATAGAGAAGCTATAAGTAGAGCGTCCAGCTGCGTCTGTGCAACCTGAGAAACCAAGCCAATTTTTATGGTGGACATTACAGTCATCAAACACATGTATTTGGGCATTACTGAGGAGAGTGCTGCATCTAAGAGATATAGTCAATTCAAGTACAGTCCTGTCGAAGGAGAACAGTAGAGAAATATATAAGTAACTAACGCAGTGATGAAAGACTATATGAAAGCACATAAAAGCCTAGACATCCGATTTAAAATGTTGCTCTTTAGTTAAAGGGAGGGTGCTACAAATATAGACTCCAAGACCATGCATATATTTATCTGAATCCTTACAGCAAAGAGGAGGGTATCCTGTCATGTTAAAGTAGTTAGAGGGGATTGACGGTCATTCCATCTCATAAACACTTATCACAAGTGGTTTTCAGCTTTAATAAGTGTTGATTCATTATAAAAACAAAAGCAAAGATTTAAGCAGACAACATTTTTGTCACTCTGTACTAAACTTCTCTCTTGCTACAGCTGAACTAAATAGAATGCTCTATTTAGAATGTTTTAATAATAAAAGAAAATAAGTTTTTTTCAGTGCTTATACAGTCGAACCACTATACACAATATTACTGTTAAAAAAGAATATAGCACAAAAAAATGTATGATGTACTTACCTGTTAGGGTAAATAAAACAATACACTAAAATTCATTCCGTATTTTTGTTTAAAAAAAAAATCACGTTTTATCAGTAAGCGGAAAATTGTCTTCATTACTACAACATTTAAGAAAGATTTAAACACTATATTTTTTTAAGAGTATTTAAGTGGTGTTAGCCAGTTATGCATTTGATTTTTCCTCACAAAGTCATCTATATAACATAAATCTCACCTGTCTGTTTAAATGTATGTATGTTTGTATGTCTGCCTAAAACTTTCGACAGAGGCGACATATTTTTACTAGATCAATATCATTTTGAAGCTTGACAGTTCGGACAACAAATATCGAAAAATTGACCAAAAACATTAATTCCTTCACTCTCAACTGGGCACTTTTCTACAGGGAGGGGGTCACTTTTTTCATCGATATTTTCGAAAGTCATTGCCTCTTTTCGATTGTTTAGCCTTAATTTAAACCTACATCACTTCCAGTTTGGTGATGGACGCAACAGCAAAGACGTCACTTTTTTTTCACATTCTTTTTCTCCTTCGCCGTACAGGTTCGAGTCTGGCTGCCTACTACTACTTTTTTTTTTTTTTTTGCTAAACCCACACCTCCAAACACCCGGGCAATGCCAGGCACCCAGGCTAGTTCACTAATAGAAGTTGGTTTCATTTTTTATAAACAAAAATACTAGATAATTATTTTGTTGCACTGTGTTTTTTGTTTGTTTTTTTACCCTAACAGATAAAGACATCTTAAACATTTTATGCTTATTTTCTTTTTAACAGCAATATTCCAGATAGTGGTTCAACTGATTAAGCACCTTTTTTTTTTTTCTTCCTGAAGGTATGAATATTGAAGTTTCTTTTTAGCATAACCAACTTTGATCCTTACCAAATTTGCAAGTTTATGTTGGGTAATTTCTAGCCCCTAGTTGGGGGATACACACAGAAAATAAAATTTAGTTTTAGACAACTTTCCTGATATGTCATCAGTTCATCATTTCTGCAATTAGATTTGCCTATGTGTGTTAGTTTTGGGGAAAATAAAGACATCAAAAAGTGTAGTATCTGTTCTGATACTACACTTCATTTTTTTCTGTCCTCAATCAGCATGAGAGAAATCCACATTCCAAGTAAAAATTCTTTATTATACTTACATATTAGGCAAAAATAAGTATCCTTACCAAAAACTTTTAGGAAAAATTATAGAGTAGAAATGTAATTAAAAATAAAAAGCAGTTCTTGTGTTTTGCTATTTACAAGGCAATACACATAAACCAGGGGCGGATAAGTTTTATGTTCCAAACCAAAGTGACACTTTTTTGGCAAGCTGGATTTTCACCCACATTAAAAACGGGCCTTGTGTCTAACTCTGTCCTTGTGAGGAGGCAAGTACAAAGAGACATAAAAATAGCAAAAAAACAAATGAATAAAACTGACCTTTAATTCAGTTCCAAATCGTCCATCCCAGAATGTAATCCGTCCTAGAGAATCGCCACTCACAACAGTCATGTCCCTATAGAGGTAAAACAATAGATCAAAAGGATTTTTTTTTAAATTGCATTACAAGTCAAAATTCTTTGATATACTTACATACGGGGGGGGGGGGGATATGATATTTTAATTTGTCCACATTTCGTATATATTATTATAGAGTTGTGATTTCAAAAGTAAATAAAATGTATTTGGGTGCCATCAGCTAGAATCGAAATCAAAACTGTAGCATTCAAAGCTGATGACGTAACGACTGCACCAACGTGACACGCATATGAACTGATTAAAAATTAAAAATAAACTAAGATGAATGTTCAAAATGTATAATGATTTTTTTCAATTTTGACTCATTTTTAACCTTTTAAAAACTATTTTAACCAGCTAAACACCTATAAAAGAATGGTCCATAAAAAAATCTAATCATTCGAGGCACCTAGCGCTGCTCTGTGACTTTTAGTTTCAGAAGTGATAGAGTTTGAAAATATGGAGACAGGCAGACATATAGCCTTTTATATATTAGATTAGGCAAAACTAAGCATCCTCATGAAAAATTTTAGGAAAAATTATAGAGTAGAAATTTAATTAAAAATCAAAATCAGTTTTTGTGTTTTAACAGTCTGCTATTTATGAGAGTGGCAATATGCATAAACTAAGGGAAGATAAGTTAGTCTGTTGCTTAACCAAGTAATAATGAAAAAGAGAGGGGAGGATACAAAGAAGATAGGAAATTAGAAAGAAAGAAGGTTAAAGAGGATTAAGGAAAAGAAAGAACAACACACACACACTGAAGTGGGTAGAGAAGGGCAAAGAAACTGAATGAGAGAGGAGGAGAAAGAAACTCCTGAAGAGGACTGTGGGGGTACAAAAAAAAAACAATAAATAATGATAAACCAAAAAGGGGTGATGGGAAGAAAGGAGATCATAGGAGAAAAGAAGAGGAAACAAAAGAGGGCAAAAAAGAAATGAGGGAAGGAAGAGGGCAGAAAAAAAAGAAAAAACAAAAAAAAGAGGAGAGATGGAAAACTAAAGACATTTTACCATCACAGTTACATTTAACAGTAAATCTATTTTTACTGATTTATTTGTGAAAGACTTTTTTTATATGAATAAATATGCATAGATTTGTAATTTAAAAATGCGGCTTTCAGTTGTCCATTTTCATTCATATTTTATGTCACTTTACTATCTTGGTATCCTACATACATTGCTATCGGCCATCTTAAATTCATATATATATATATATATATATATATATATATACTAGTAAAAGTACGCGTCATTGACTGGATTCAAAAACAGCCTACAGAAAATGGACTCTGATTTATTAAAGTATGATAGGTTATGAAAAGGAAGGGTTGTAAAGAAATAGCTTCAAATTTGGGGGTATCAAAACAAACGAAAAATATGATGAAAGTAAAAATAAAATAGATAAACCCCATAATTTATTATACCATACCTGTTCACACTGAAACATTTATCACAATATTCTGTGGATCTATATTAAAAAACCTTGTTAAACTTTGTGACATATTTCCATTCTATGGAGGTCAGGTGAGAACGAACACCCCATAATTTTATTATACCATATTTCATCAAACTGAAACATAATTATCAAAGTATACTTACGCAGATAGATATGAAAAGTCTTTAATTAAACTTTGTGCCTATTTCCATTCTATGGAGGCCAGGCGTGAACGCAGACCCCACAATTTTATTATATTACCCCTATTTAAGTTAAAACATACTTATCAAAGTATTCTTATGTACATCTATATCAAAAACACTTGTAAACGTTTTTTTTTTAGTTTTTAAATCTTTTATTTCCATATTTTGTGGACCAGGCACATACGCAGACCCCACAATTTTAATGAATCATCATTATGCCAGATCAAACATACCCATTCCTGTGTCTTGATACATCTTCTATCATTATATGTGATCAGTTTTCTATAATAGTCAACCATATAGGAGCTTATTAGTGACCAGACACACACACAGACGTTCAGCTTTATATTATATATATATATATATATATATATATATATATATATATGTATGTAAAAGGCTATACGTCTGTCTGTCTGTCTCCATATTTTCAAACTCTTATCTCCTCTAAAACTAAAAGTCGCAGAGTGGCGCTAGGTGTATCAAATGATTGGACTTTTTACAGACTGTTCCTTTATGGATCTTTAGCCAGTTAAAATAGTTTTTAAGGGGTCAAAAATAGGTAAAAATTGAAAAAAATCGTTATACATTTTGTACATTCATCTTAGTTTATTTTTAATTTTTAATCAGTTCACATGTGTGTCACATTGGTACTATGGTAATATCATCAGCTTTGAATGTTACAGTTTTGGTTTCAATTCTAGCTGATGGCACCGAAATACTTTTTTTTTTTTTTTGCTTTTGAAATCACAACTCTATAATAATATGTATGAAATCTGGAAAAATTAAAATATCATATTTAAACGTATTTTACGCTGGGCAAAGCCGGGCGCTCCCTCCCCTGCTAGTATATATATAAAAGAATAAAAGGACAAAAGCCAGTACGTGTAAAAAGCTGTTGAGAGGTTGTCTCCAAAACCGTGTGTATTCTCTCCTGATTAGCTGATATTATCTGGAAACCGAAGTATAATACTTCACAATTTAAAACAGCTTACAACTAATTTACAAATGGAATAACTACAAACAGAAGTTGACAAAATGATTCCTATTTCTATTCTGAATAGGTGACACTAAGTGAAGGATGAAGGGATATACTTCACATTTGAAAACAGTCGTTTGAATAAAACTGGACAGAAAAAACATCAAGCATTTTGATTCTTCCTTTCCATTTTAAATTCATATCTGCAGACTACACTGATGCAAGTGATAATATGATACAATGTTACGAAAGTATAAAAAAGAGAATGTGCATATTGAATTAATAAAAAGTGAATCTGCATAACTCATGCCACCATTATATGCCTTAATTTAATTCAGTTCGTCTTTATCCATTACACCTCTGCATTATATTGCCTTCTATAAATTACCTTTATATACAAGCTAAACAATGCTTGAAGAAAACTACATTAACCTATTAATAAATAATTAAATCGTTTATTAATAAACAATCGCATCACTCCAAAATACACTTGCCTTTTCAGTCGCATAAACCTTTGACAACAATTTGCATAAAGGTGATTTTAAAAAGGAAATTCTGGCGAGAAAAGCTGCGATATAAATTGAAATGTTCAACTCACGTCAAAATCTTGATGCACCAGACGATGCACTGTCGTGTTTTCTCCCTTTTCAATGTGAATCGTTCAATTGCAATGCCAGAGTTTACACTCCACACGCGAATGTTATCAATGCCGCCCGTAACAATCACATCTTCGGACACATGCCAGTCGAGGCTAAGGATTCGACCTAAGAGAAGAAAAAGTCAAGATAAATATAAAGAATTGACTGTATAAATCTGTATTTTTTTTGGTGGTGAATATGACATTGGTTAGGACTATAATGCCCGTGATGACTGTCATGTTGACAATATCTATCAGTTTAATCACAGCCATCCAAAATAACAAAGGTGACACTCACATCCAGTAAAATAAAAGCAACTCTGATAAATAATCAATTCCAATTTCAACCCAGAAACAACAATCTATCCTAACATGTAAAGTTATTTTATCGGATTTTAAAGTCACACCCAAATAGTATTTAAGCTGAAAAATCAAATTTTGCTTCTGATTAGCCGGTTTTAATCTATTATTGTTGTATTGTGTTATTGGGGATATAATACACACTTTTCATAGCTAGAATTTATTACAAAAAAAATTACTTATTCCAACCGAGGCAACTTCTAAGTTTGTTTTGATTTTACTTCAGTCAAAGTTTTCAGAAATCAAGAGACCTTCCTCCTGGGGCTAATGCTGAATTTTTATAACAGACACATAGATATTCGAATATGCCATTAAAGTTCTCCTTTATCTCTCAAACACTGAGTTAGTAAAGAAGTTAAGATAATTTTCCTCACCTAAATTGACCATTTAAATATGTTATAGTGTACCTTTTTATACTGTATATCTTTCTTGTGGTCTCACTAGATTCCAGGACAAGAATTCATCTAGTCTGGTGGAGTATCCAGCTTCATGCATTATTCCTCGTAAAAGCCAGTGTGGGTTTTTTTAACATGAAAGTCACCGCTTATCAAGGCCCGGAAGCCACTCTGGGATAAGGGTTATTGCGTGTACAGTAATCAATGGGATAGTATTGTAGTAATAGTTAGTATTGGAGATTTGATAAAGTGTCTTACTTAAGGGGGCAATTCATCAGGAATTTGTTTATGTTGCACTTGAAGACATCCAAGTTGTAGTCAGGTGGGAAACAGGCAAACGGAAGAGAATTCCACAGGCGTGCACTTCTGTAGAAATCTTATTCAGGCCGCGAATACTATGTGACTTTAAATATTTAATCAAGGTTTACTTTTAGTGAAAAGTATCCTCGTGCCAGGTTGTCCTGACAAACTTCTGTACAGACTTTAGACATTCAAGGTGTCTAATGAGTATTAAAATTCACTCCAGTAGATATTCAAGTTCTCTCAAGTTCAAATTTTCATATGAATGTGCATCTATGTGATTGACCAACAGACCTGAACAATATTAGAATAAGAATTCTTACTCAATCAAATCAAAACACAATTTCAACAAAACACAATTCATTAACTAAGAGCTGAAGGGCTATCTCTTTCTGGGAGGCATACAAACCTCAACCTACTGTGAAATGCCCAAAGAGCCAACTGCTCTGCCCTGCTAAAACATGCATAGATACCACAGGGTCCACCCCAGAAAGATCACTTGAAGTAATGATCAACCATATCTACAACTCTGGCCAAAAGTTTCGCAACACCATAAAAAGAAATCCAAGTTCGATAGCAAATCACAATTATTTTTGCTCTATCATATTAAAACGATAAAACCATTTTCAACTAAAAAGAAAAATTATTTACATTTAAATTTGTATAAATTTAATATGCCACATTTATTCTTCAGTACGATTTTTATTTATCTTGGAATTGATACGATTGATGCTTCTAACCAATTGATGGTAGGTGGTTTTTTTGGATATTCAAAAGATGATCAACATCTGGTGTGAATTTTCTTTGTCTGATCAGCAATTACTGAACGTGTGGTTTAGTAGTGGTATAGAAGCCTCAGATCACACAATATGCTGAGGACTGATGTCAAAGAAGCCTATGAAAAAGTCACTTTTGACAGGAAGAAATAATCAAAATCAATTTGTCATATTCATAAAGGGTATGCTGTGGAAGATTGGAAAAAAGTGATTTTCTCCAACAAATCACCTTTTAGCTGCTTTGCCAATAGTGGGTTAATTCGTCTGAGAAGACGCGTCAGAGAAAGATTCCATTCCAATTGCATAGTGTCCACAGTCAAGCATCTGCATCAGGTGCATATTTTCATGGCATCAGATAATTAGTGATATAACTATAGGTGAACTAATTTTGAATTGAAAGCCATGTTTAATTTCAGAAGAGTTTCCGATGGGTAGCTGATCTGTATAAGTCTTGGAGATGAAAAAGAGTTTTTGGTGGGTAGTTGATCTATATAAGTCTTAGACTTTAAAATTTTGCAGGCAAAGAACAAAGATCTTTCTCATGTGGACTTGAAAAAATTCTAAAAGATTCAATATTTTTATGGAGTAATTCTGCTTTTTGATTGGTTGCTAGCAGAACGTAGCACCATTTGAATGGTCTTCCTATCACCAGTGTCTATAAATAGAACTTTTCAATTATTTTTAATCATGCCTGTATTCATATCAAAAAATATTGCAACACTAATGAACAAGGAATGGTACTAGAATAACATCAAAAACCGCATACTATTTACTGGTTAAAAGCATTAATTAAATCAATACCAAAATAAATAAAACTTGTACTGAAAAATAAAGAAAGTTCCATTAAGTATTAAATCTATTAAATCTTTTTACTTGAACATGGTTTTAATTATTACTTCAGCAAAAATGATTTTAGTTTGTTTTCGGTAATTCAATATTTTATGGTGATGCAAAATTTTTGGCTAGAGCTGTACAAGCATAAAAAAAACTAATATATCTAGGAGGTCCTGTATCTTGCCTGTCATTACTTTAGTCAAAACATAACCGGGTTATAAATATGGCATAGAACCTCATGTCTAAAGGTATATTATTTTCAAAAGAGGACACATCAAATTCTGGGTGGCGAAAATCCAAAAATCAGAGATATTTCCCACATCTTGGGTGATGTTTTTTTTTTATTTTTCAGTTAAATATTACTCAAGTCTGTCATTCAGATACATCACAAATATGCAACCCAAAAAATATGCAACTGCCTAATACATGTTTATATTAGTATTCAACATTAATCTATAAATATAAAAGTGAAAATGTATGTATGTATGTATGTGTGTTCGCTTTTTCTGTATGTCTACAAAAGGCTTTTTTCAGAGAAGCAGTTGGTCGGTTCACAACTTTTTATATCACATATAAATCGTAATATCTCACAGTTAACAACGAAGCTCGCCTGTCTATTTAATTTGCTCGATTTCGGGAAGATAAATATTCAACATTTGTCGCTCGCCGCATGTGGGTTAGTTTTTTTCCTATAACATCTTGGGAAAATAAAAATAAAAAAAAGCGTTCCGCAGTAAATGAAATACTATCCCGCAGTCAAACTTGACCTCATTAACTCATTAAAACGGGCACCTGCCAAATCCAAGTAATTAAATAAATTCAAACATGTTTCCGTTAGCATCTCACGGTGGGGCAATGGTTAACGTCGCACGTTTTTTTTTTCACACTTTAATTTACAACTTTGCCTCAAGGGTTCGATCCTCATACTTACTTTTTTTTTTAAACCCCCCACCCCCGGAGTTTCCACACACACCTCCGTACCCCTCGCTAGTCAATTTATAAAGAACAAATAATAAGGGAAATAATTTATTACATGATTACTTTCCTTTAATGTTTCAGAATACTTGGTAAGTAATAGGAAATAAGGAAAAAAAAACTGAAACAAAATAAAATATACTTCTGAAAATAACAGTGGAAAGAATAAAAAAAAGAAAAAATATGCTAGTCCGAATCAAATATTCATATGTAAAAGGGATTATTATTTGAAGCCGAATTTAAAAATCCAACAAGATAATTTTTATATGTTGTCTTTTAACAAGACCCAGGTCTAAGAGTTCTTGCTTAATAATAAGTGTAAGATGAATAGATTCTGGTCCAGAAAATAGCAATTCTCCCCACTTTGTCAGAAACATAGCTCATGGAATATGAGGGCTAAAAGACACAATAAGAAAAACAAGGTTGCCGAAAATAAACCCAAGATTCACTTTCTACTCTCCTTATAGATAAAATTGTATTGAATATGACAAAATAAATACAAACCTTCTTGTTTACTGAATGCCTTCAAATATTGCAAGTCATTATTTTCAACATCAAATAATACAACAGCACCTCCATCAGTTCCGACCTGACAGGAAGAAAGAAAAAAAAATAGTTTTTCATATAATCATTTTTTTAATGCAGGTCCAACATAGATTTTTCCTACAGCTCTTTAAATTTGGGCAAAAATCACAACAGGTAACATGATAATCTAGCTGCTACCAGACTACTTTAATGGATGGCCACAGATTGCTCTGTGAGTGGTGCACAATCAATTTAATGCACCTGCTGGTGGTAGTTTTCCTTAAGATTATACAGAGTGTCCAAAAAGTCACTGAAGGGTTGAAAATCTTTGTTATTTTACCATTAATGATTATTTTTCTCTATTTCAAATATTTTACGGATAATATCTTGGGATTAAATTATGTGGTTCTCTTAGAATACATCCTGGAGCCCAAAAGGTTGCCTGTTTTAATAGTATCTGTCTTGTATACATAGCTCATCAGCTTTTTGAGATGAAAGTAGAACGATTAACTTTTGAAACGTCCTTTTTATGATAACACTCGCTCCGGACGCCCATGCATAGCCATCGTTCATTGTTGGTAAGAGTGCACCGAGAATAGTGCTGACTATGTAGAAAAGTAAATTCCAGCACACAAAAGATCACTCGTTTTAATGGTAATGCTCCGGTATTCGTAACTCTTTAACTTTTTCAGTAAAAAAAAAAAAAAATTAAATTTTTGGAACTACACTCGCACGTATGTATAGGGTGTCCAAAAAGTCACTGTATGGTTTTATATCTTTTTACAATAAATGGGTGTTTTTCTGTATTTTAGATATTTTACAGATGATATTTTGGAAATTTATTATGGATACGTATAGCATTGAACAACGTACGAAAATTGTGAAATTGTTTTACCAAAATCAGGGGTAAATTGTTTTGACTCAAAGAGCTTATCGACAGCATTTTCATGTAAGAGATAGCCCAAGTCACAACAATATTCGAAATATTGTGCACCGTTATGTTCACAAACCCCAAACAGTGCAAGAATTGAAGGAAATCATCAGGAACGAAATAAAGGAGTTACATTGCAATCCAGAGATTCTGCAATCTGTCATAAATGATGTTTTGGAAAGAGCACAAATATGCAAAACTGAAAATAGGCAACATTTAAAAGACATTATTTTCATAAATAAAGATTGTTTGAATTTTGTATCTTTTTTTTTTAATTTCCCAATGTTTTAGTCAGATTGTGTTAAAATTATAGAAAGATATCAAAAATAAAGAATCTATTTAAGTTCAAAACTCTTCAATGACTTCTTGGCCACCCTGTATCTTGCTTTGTTTAAATTTTAACTTAGTAATACTTAACAGGCAAATTCAATTGTAGTGTTAAACATAAACACTGGTTTTATGTTTCTGGATTTTTGAAAAGAGGAATAATTATTTGGATTATTTGAACTACTGTTCTCATATTGGCTGTTCCTATTTACAATGTCTCCCCACGGGACAGAGTTAGACACCAGGGTCGTTTTTAATGTGGAGAAAAGGAACAAAAATTAAAATTGTCTCAGTCATGAAGGATTTCTCCTCCACTAACAGAGAACAAGAAGTTGAAATGCAGCATCTGAAGAACAGATGCTACACTTTGATCTTGACCCGAAGGCCAAGAATTGATCTGCGATAATTCTCATTTTGGCTGTTATTCAAACAATGTTTCAGTCAATTTAACGTTCAATCTTCTTCTTCAGATGTATCTTGTCAAACTCGGAATCTGCACAGAATTTCAATCCATGAAGGGTAGCATGCTTCCGTTCTATCAGCCATGACTGGGTAGAAATCCTAAGTAATTTGAAATCATATTTTGAGTATCACTTCGCAGATTGTGGCGTAAGAGATAAAGCATGTTGTAAAATTCAGTTATAAGTTACACTCTTCTGGAGGTTGAAGATTCAATCCAACTTTTTCTTTCTTTTTTACGGAAATCACTCTAGACAAGGCATGACACAATTTGACGTCAGGAGCTTAAAAAAAAAAAAAATCCACTTCAGGTCCAAAAATTAGCCAATGATGTCAACCGGATAGATTCCGACACAGAAAACAGCAATTCTTCTCTCTTTGTCAGAAATATTACTCATGGAATGTGAGGACTAAAGAACAATATCAGAGAAGCGAGAGGTACGACGCTGCCAAAAGTAAACCCAAAGCTCACATTCTTCTCTTCTTGCTCACCTCAGGTTTTTGAATCTACAGAGGCATCGTTGGAACAGAAAGTGACTGGAGATCACTTAATTGTTGACTCCAAATCGTCACGTCTGTTCAGCCTTTGTGAGGGATGGCAGTGATAAGGATAAATGAAGCAGGTTCACCTCACCCAAACTTTTTTACTATCTTGACCACCCACAATGTCAATTGTAATGGAATTGTTTGTTTGTGCAGTTAAAGGAACCAGTTTTTTGGTTGGTTGTTTTTGTTTTATGGCATATCAACCCTTTTCAGGTTATTTAATGACGAATCCAATGATTTTGAAGAAAATTTTTTTAATAGGATATATTTGTTTTTTCAAGTCAGTTTCTATTCAACCCATAGTTGGAACCCTAACAGGTACTACCTCTCCGGGTCAGAGTGGACCTGGGAGCAATGGCAATTAAAGGGTAGCTCCATGCTCCCCAAAGCCCGCAAGCTGGAGCCTCACCATCGGATATCGTTTAAGGTCATATCCAGGACCCCAGTTTTTATAAATGTGTTTAAATGGTCATCCTTGCTCATTCATATAGTTTAGTCCATATATCAAATCCATCACTCTTTCCGCTTCTCATAAAATATGGTTCTCTCTATCGCTCTAAGCATTTTTTCACACCTGAAGCTATTTTTTATCTCTACATATCTACTATCAAATTATGTATGGTGTACTGTTGTCATATTTGGGCTGGTGAATCCATGTCCTATTGAAAGGTCCTTGATATATTTCAGAAACTTATATATAATTTGATTAGACCCACACTTTCTCCTTCACTGCAACCTCTTTCTCACAGACGTGATGTTACTAGTCTCAATCTTTTCTGTAAATCATATTATGGCAGGTGTTCCTTAGAATTGTCCGATCTATTCTCTGATTTCTTTGTTTCAAGTTGTTTGACTCGTTGGTCTAGTAGTCTTCATCAATTCATAGTTTTAACACCTCATTGTAATACAGCTTCCTATTCTAGTAATTTCTTTTCAAAGACTGCAAAGTTGTGGAACTCTCTTCCTGCTCACTGTTTTTCTCTTCCCTATAGCCCTAGTGTTTCCAAGACTAAGGTTAATAGGCATCTCCTGTCTTTGCAACAATCAGCTTTCGTTCTTGTCAGCTCCTTACATCAAGTGGCTTCATGCCTTGTATTGAGCAATTTCCATAAAAAAGGGGAGTTTTATGATTTCATGCGCGATCGTCTTGTTCATTCAAAATTAAAACTATCTACCTAGCTCCACAGCTTCTGTTGTGTGTGGAGGGAGGAGGAAATACTCTGTGGTATCAAATTATATAAATGGAACAAATGATTTATGGTGAAATGTTTGTTTGTTTGTTGTGTCCAGAATAAAAGATAAAATACATTGTTTTCTACCGTAAACAATGACAGAAAACTTGAAACATTTCTTACCGCTAAACGTGTACTTGAAGAATTCTTCACCATGCACCAAATTGAACCGGCATTGCAATGGGCTTTGGCCTAATGAGAAAAAAATCAAAAAGAAAAACGAATCAGCATAAAATAACTAAAATAAAAAATAAAAACAAACAAAAAATACAATCGTCTAATGACAATGCATTACGTTCCTGAATTTTTTAAACAAGTAGAGAGAATTTTTATTATTTGAACTACTGTTCTCATCTGGAGTGTTATTCTCACAACGTTTTGGATGATGTAACATCCAACCTTCTTCATGTCTATCTTGTGGAAATCATTTAAGACTTCTACCCGATATTGGCTGATGGAATGAGAACATGCTACCACTATGCATTAAATAAAGGGTTTCATTCAAAATTCCATAGATTCCTGAGTTTGACAGAAAGATCCCGAAGTTCAATGATACACCTGAAGTAGGTCAGAGGTTACATCAGCCAAAACGTTGTAAGAATAACACTCAAGACGAGAACAGTAGTCCAAATACAAATAACACAGACAACTTAACAACCTTACTTTTTAATTCATAAAAACACTTTTTTTTTAATTTATTACAAGGACATTTCAAAATGTTAAGAATATGTTACAATGCACTTCTATTTCTTCTTAGTGTTGATATTCAGTTGACTCTTTTCTTGGGACACGGAGTTGGAACATGTTCATGACAATAATTTTAACTTGAAATATTCCTTATTCCTCTAAACTTACAGTTGCCCCATTACTATCCAAGTTTTATATGACAGTCTAAATTTACTTTTCTTTTCTGTTTCATTTTATTTCAGTCGAAGTTCTCAGAAACCAAGGGGCCCACTTTCTGGGGCTAACAATCTCTATATGAGATACATAGATATTCGAATATTCCATTAAAGCTCTCCTTCAGATCTCAAACACATCGGTAAAGAAGTTGAGAACTTAATTTTCCCCAATTGATCATTTAAATATGTTGTAGTATATCTTTATTGTGATCTCTTTGTCTTACTGGATGGCAAGACAAGAATTCATCTAATCTGGTGGAGCATCCAACTTTGTGTTGTTACTTGAGGTAACATTTCTTGGAGAAGGTGCATCATTCTTCATAAAAAGTCAGTGTAGGTTTGGCCATAGTGAGGAGATCTTATTTTGTTTGCGAATACTTTGTAATTTTGAATATTTAGTCAGGGTTTACTTCTAGGGAAAAATATCCTCATGTCAGGTTGTCCTCTACATAGAGATCTTAGACATTTAAGGATAGTGTCTAGCAGACATTCAAGGTCTCTCCTAAGAATCTCTGAGCGAATGATTATTCAAGACACAGATAGGAAAAGTTGGAAGTCACGTGCCATTTTGCTTGTGTCGCCCACCCCGATGAGGTTGTCATCAACTGATCCCTTCATGTTTTAAGCAATCCATAATATTGCTTCGGACAGACTGCTTAAAATATGGACGGAATCAGTTGGTGATTACCTGATTGTGGTGGTCGACAAACAAGAAAAATTGGAAGTCCTTCATGAAATGTGACTTCCAACTTTTCCTGTCTGTTGACATTTCACTCATATCGACCAGAAAAATCAGGTCATCACTAAGTGATTCCTTCCATATTTTAAGCAGCCTGTCCGAAACATTCAAGTTCTCTCCTAAGAATCTCTCAGGGAATGATTATTCAACTTCAAATGTCAACAGACAGGAAAAGTTGGAAGTCACATTTCATGAAGGACTTCCAATTTTTCTTGTCTGTCGACCACCACAATCAGGTAATCACCAACTGATTCCTTCCATATTTTAAGCAGTCTGGCCGAAACAACATTATAGATTGCTTAAAACATGAAGGGATCAGTTGATGACAACCCCATCGGGATGGGCGACACAAGCAAAATGGCAACAGACAGGAAAAGTTAGAAGTCATTCACGAAAAGTCTAATCTGAAGCATAAAACAAGAAGACGAAAAATGAAAATGATAAATCTTTTCTCCAGGGTTAATTCAAGTTCTGAGCCTCATCCAGAAAGAATGATTGGAGTTAAAAAAATAACTGATTACAAAACATAGTTATTCAATAACTTAATATTAATTCTGGTTTGATGAACTGAAGTAACTGTTTACCTAGATCACTTTATAACTAAAAATGTTTGGTTCTTGTTTAGAATCCCTCCTACACGAAAAAACAAAAAGAAAATTCTGTATGATGTGCGACCTCATGATGTAATGAAAATATCATACTCAAAAATGGCATAAATTGATCAAGTAGTTTTATTTTTAACTAAAAAAAAAATCAAATTTTACGAGTAAGAGCCGAGCGACGGTCACACACCATCTTGAAAATAATTTCAAGAAACAAGGGAGATAACAATAATTCAAACTTGTGAGATTTTTGTTGTAATGCCTATGCATTCCTATTAATCACTTAAAATGATTTTTTTTATAAAAATAAAATTTGATCACTTTACATGACTTTTGGAATATGATATTTTCGTTTCATCACAGACACGCACATCATACAGAATTTTCTTTATTTTTGTCTTTTAATATAGAGGAAATTCTGGACAATAACCAAATGTTCCTGTCCATTCCAAATAAGATTTATAACTTTTTGAACAAACATCATATTGCAGCAAGACTGGGTATGAGTTTGTAAAAATAATGTTAAAATCAATTTTTTTTAACGTAAGGTGAAAATTCCATTAGAAGATCAAACTAGGGTTACACATAAGGATTATGAGGTCAGAAACAGGAAGTCCAAATGGTTTCATCAGAATGATGACGATAGCAGGATCTTCCTCTTTGGCAGTTGAACTGAATTGGTTCAAGCATCTTTTTCATGGTTCCATTTATTTATCTTTATTTTTTTTTTTCAAAATTATTTTTATTCATAATAAAAATATAACAGTTTCAAATATAAGAAAACATTTGCATTGTTTAAGTACAGAAGAGGAAAACAATTTTTAAAAAAGCATTCAAGAAATTCTTACCTTTGGTGCCAATTTCAGAAGGTCATATTCAATGACTTCCCCAGAAAGTCCAGCAGAGAAGAGACGATTATCAACCCAAGCTAAGGCTTCCACCGATCGGTCAGGGTCACCTGGAATCACTTTTTCTTTGTACCAATTTCCAAGAATTTCTATTGAACCATCCATCCTGATAATAATAAAAAAAAATCCTGTTAAAAATGAATCAATATTCAACTCTACAATAAATGGTACTTGATGAGTATATTGGAATTAAGATTTCTTTTTTTTATAATTATTTATCTCAAAGCATATTGCCATTGAAACGTAAGGAGCTACTGTTATTAGGAAGCAGATTTAAATGGGGCATCCTAAGTGATGAGTTGTGTAGCAAGATGGTTGTTAACATTACATTTAAATTTCTACATTTTTTTACTATTATTTATCTCAAGGCATACTGCTGTTGAGACATAAGGAGATTTAAATGGGGCATCCTAAGTGATCAGTTGTACAGCAAGATGCTTGTTAACATTACATTAAAATTTCTGCATGTTGGTATAGCCAGAGAAACAAAAAGCTAGTAGGAAATCCAAAAGGCAAACAATCTGTAGAAAAAAGCTGTTAGAATAGAAAGTTTTCCAACATCTGGGGGATCTCTACAGTGACAGAGTGGAATTTTTTTGCAAACCAGCTTGGACGGGACTATTCACATTAAGTAGGTACAAGTGTAATAAATTCATCGGAGAGCATTCTATGGAAGTACTTGTAAAACAAGCACAGAGATGCAACATCGCAGTGATGGGACAGGGACTGGAGTTTGGTAGACAATGCAAGACTATTTAAGTTAGAGACTGCTTTTTGCACTCTGTGAGAGAGAGAGAGAGAGAGAGAGACTAATAGTCGATGCATCAGCCCAGATATTGCAACAATAGTTCATGCATGGTGGCTTTATAATATAACAATATAGGATACTGGCAGATGTGGTCTGACAGGGGTATAACTATTCATACAAAGATCAGTGTCTATCAATCTTGTATTATCCCTGCTTTACGCTTCTGAGGCCTGGACAACTTATGGTAGACACATAAAAGTCATGGAGAGAGTGGACCAGAAATTCCTGAGACACCTTCTGGGCATCAGGTGGAGCACTTTTATATCTGATATGGATGTTCTCATGCGGGCTGATGTACTTTGTATCGAGAAGTTGATTATACGCAACCAGATGAGGTGGGCTGGACATCTGACAAGGATGGACGACGATAGATTGCCAAAGCGCCTGTTCTTTGGTGAAATTACACAAGGAAAGCGTCCATAACATAAACCGAGGAAATGCTTTAAGGATAGCATCAAAGATAATCTTAAAGTTCTTGGTATTGACGTGTTCAGTTGGGAAAGTGCTTCCGATGATCGTAAAAAGTGGCGCTCCTTGGTCTATCATGGCTGTGATAGTTTTGAGAAGAAAAAATATGAGCATGAAAAAATGAAGCGTGATATCCAGAAGAAAAATCTGTCAGATATATCAGGTCTGTCAGAGGATTTCATGCAGAACCACATCTGTGATTTATGCGGTAAAATGACTTTATCTAGGGCTGGCCTAGCTAGCCACAAGCGTTCACATGGAGATCAATCTTTCTTTGATGGGGAAAACATTGCAGGGCACAAATGTTCTGTTTGCTCTGTGGTCTGTAAATCGAGTGGAGGCCTGAAGCGTCATATGAGCGTCCACAGTAGAGCAGCACCAGTTGGCATCCTTCAATCTCAGCTTAAGTGTGACCTTTGCAATAGACTGTGCAAGAGCAGGGCTGGTCTGAAGAGCCACCTTCGTTCCCACAGAAAATAGGAAATGATGCATCTTGATCACATCTCCACATGTATATGTGTGTGTATATATGTGTATATAATTTAAAAAAAAAAAATAAATGAATATTTCAAAAATACATGAAAATGATTGAGTAATCAACAATAAAGCAAGGGAAAGATGGTCTTCTTTTGTCAAGAAGTGACAATCACCATCACCATATATATATATATATATATATATATATATATATATATGTGTGTGTGTGTGTGTATTTTAGCAGCAAGTCATTATTTAAGCATGTCTGATTGAACACGACAGATTTATTCTTTTTTCCGCTTTTTTTGGATATCTTTTCAATTCGCCAAGCGGTCTTTTTTATTTCAGCTGGCATAGTGTATATTATGGTGGCCAAAAGTTGTTGTTAAACCATATTCTTCTCAAGCGCTTTCTATCGGTACATTCGATCATCATCAGGAGCGATTGTTGTTGTTTCTCTTTCTTTGAGGCCTGGCATATTTATAGTTAGTTTGTTGTTGTTTTTTTTATTGGTTATAAACTGCACACGAAAACTAAAATTACTATAAGCCATACTAATAAAAAAAAAACTACAGCCCCTTATTAACCAGATCTCTTTTAATACAGGGATAAATATACTAACTGTATTCAATAACTAACAATAAATAAACTAAATAAATTAAATATAATATAAGAAAATCAAAAAGAAAAATAATTCACTCCTACCCACCTGCACCCACCATTATAACCAATAAAATAAAAATAAAAATTTTTAAATAAATTTTAAAAAAATAACTGTAAATACACCAAGCCTCAAAGGAAAAAAAAATGACAACAACAACTGATGTATCGATAGAAAGCGCTTGAGAAGAATATGGCTGAACAACAACTTTTGGGTGCCATAATATACAACATGTCAGCTGAAATAAAAAAAGACCGCTCAGCGAATTGAAAAGATGTCCAAAACTATATCCATCTACATCTCAATAATAATAATAATCTTGCAATGGCCGGGAGTGCTAATACAGGGTGACCCAAAAACAACGGGCCCCAACTCTAATTAGGCCCCATTTCTTAGTGTTTTGTTCGAATAAAATGAAACTTTGGTCATAACTAGTTTATCATATTCAAAACATCACATCAAAACACTAGGGTCTTTGGCCTTTTTTTTCTCCATTCTACAGCATATGTTCTAGATGGCCTCCATTTAGCTTCTGTTTTTTTGGGGGGTCACCCTGTATATAACAGATATATCACTAAAACCATAGAATTAGGGAATAATTTAATTTTACATAAATTATCATCTTTTCTAATAAACTAAATAAAAAAAAACATCTTTGTTGACTCTTTATCATAGCATGACAGATTACTTTCTGAATTCATTTTAGGCAACAGGGTAAGTCTGAAGTGGTTGTTTGACTTGCTTCTTGCTTCTCCTCACTACTTGAAATGGTTTCTCTTATGAAATAAGCTGATATACCTATTTCAGAAGTAACGCACTTACCCAGAGACTATAAATAAAGTCTCATCTAACATGTTATTGGGCAGCAATTCATTACAGTTATGGCTTGCAGAATCATGTGTACTTCTGTAACATTTTTTTACTAATACACTTTTTGTTAACTATATCGCTGTGTTAGTCTTGATTATTACTGACCTACAAAGTTGGCAGTTTTGTTTGGGTGTTAGAAAAATACATGTTTTTATTTGCTAGCTTGTGTGATGAGAGTGAAGTATTATATATATATATATATATATATATATATATATATAAAATGAAAAAAGAATTACGATTAAGTTTACAAAGATAATCCAAAATAGCAAACTTAAAATATATTATAAATATTAAAGACTTAATATTTATAAAGTAATCTTAACTAGATTTAAGGACAGTCCACTTAATTTGTGCTCCCTTTTTGAAAATTAAATATGTTTTTATAGGCACCGCCAAAAATGGGCGAAAAATCAAGTTGTTGTTGTTTTTTAAAACGAAATTACACCATTATTTCTGAGTAACTTTTTTTCTCCAGAAAGATAAAACCCTGAATTTTATCATATAGAAAGCAGAATAATGTAAAACTTTTTCTACTATTTTTAATTAAATTTTAAATGTTAAATTTTTCCCAAAAGTTAACAATTGACATTTTTTGTCTTGCACAAAAAACGTATATAAATAGTTAAAAAAAAAAAAAAGGTTTTTGAAAGAATTAATCTGTTTATTTTTTGTCTAACTAAGATTTAGGGTGATTTTTCTATGAGAATATGCAAAAATATTATAATATAAGTACCTGGATTTCAAATAAGTTCACTTATTCATATAGGCAACCAGTTACTTCACATTAATTTGATACAATGTTTACATTTGTACTTGATAAAAAGCAAACTACGGAAGACCAAACAGGCCAAAAAAAACTTATTTTTCAGTGACGAAAATTTCAATGTAGGCTGGCCAGTACCAGATGGGAGACCATTTTGATGAGTTTGGTTTTTAATGTGTGTGTGGGTTAGGCTCCCCAAAATGGGGGGAGGGCAATTTAAAGCAGAATAAAAATTAAAATTGACCCAATCTAGAAAGATTTCTCCTTCATTGAACAAATTATTTCAGCACATTTGGTCCACCATAGTCGAAAGGCGGCAAATGTTATCAAACGGGATCGAAAAAATGATATTTTTAACACAAAGGGCACAATATTTATTTTTTTTGTTTTGTATTGATTCTTCAAGCATTCCTTGTTTAGTAATGGTCATGCATTATTCGGCTCGTTAAAAAAAAATTGTTAATTTATTTATCAAAGATTTTAAAATGGCTTTTTTCATATAAATATTTAAAAATTTTTTTTTTTTTTGCTTAATTTAAATTAATTATTTTACTTAACATATTCACCGAATTTCACACTTCAAAACAAAAGCAGGATAATTAAACACAATCAAAGTTCTGATATTCAGACATCAAAATAAGGTATGCAAACAAGTTTTTTTTTTGTTTAATCTATAATCCTGTCCCTTCTTTTGTTCAGTTTCAGATGATTATTTTAAGCATATTTGGACCCCCCCCCAAAAAAAAAAACAGGGGGGGGGTGTAAGCAAAAAGAAATATATATATAAATATCGTTTATAAAAAATAAGTGCACTGTTATAAAGTTCATTCATCGCTTAATAATCACTGAAAATTTCATATTGATTGGATAATTACCTGATTTTTGGTAGATTTTTAAAAAGAAGGTCTGTCAAAACGTACTTACCTGCCCTCTCCCCAGTCTTGGCAGTGTCCATGTTTCTAACTCTTCTTAAAGTGTTTTCAACATGTTTTATTAATTATATATACATATATGTGTGTGTGTGTGTGTGTGTGTGTGTGTGTGTGTGTGTGTGTGTGATAATATTTTTATAAATAAATATTTAACAATTATTTTTATACCTACAGACCCAAGTGTTTTATGCTTACATAATCTTTAGTATAGGAAGTGAAAATTACAGCCAGTCAGGAGATTTGAACCTATTCACAAAGTCAACCATGACTCTGTAGGCTAGCATTCTTCCTCCAGGCTACCAGCAATTAACACAGGAATTTAGGAGAATTAAGTACCTATAAATGTCATTAAAGCAGCATTAGTTGGCTTACTGGTAGTTGCTGAAATATACATACTTAGAATTACAATTTCTATATGTAACCAAGCTAAATAAATCAGATGAGAGAGCTTCAAACTAGAAAACTAAAGGTTGTTTGTTCCGGATGCATAACTTAGGCTTAGTCAAATGATTTTTCCCACCAGGCTACAAAAATGGCTATGGAATTCATATAATTTTGTTTTTCATTCTATGTTTTTATCTGCATTAATCAATTGACACATTATTATAACAGACATTTATCAGATTTAATATATTTTTTCTTAATTTAGTAATCTTTAGTGTCATGCCTGTGATACATCGTGAAAAAGATGCATGTTATAATAATCAGCCACCCTCACTAGGATTTGTCCGGGGGGTGGGATAAGACAATCTACCCTTTCATATCCTCACTCACACAAAATAAACAAAAATGTTAGTAACTTACCGTGACAATGCCAGTTTTCGATTGGTCTCATTATAACAAAGTTTTGTGACTCCTTGCGGCACATAGTTAAAAAACCGGACTTGATGAAGACGGAAATCAGACATAATTTCATAGATTTTTTTTGTTACACCTAATGTTACAAAAATAAAAATAAAAATGAAAAAGCACTTTACATGATTTATGCATTATAACTGAGGAGTATATATATATATATATATATATATATATATATTTAAAAGAGTGTAGCCATCAACAATTGTGGGTTTTTTTTAAAGGTTTTCATCATATTTTTATTTTAAAATATTTTTATAACGCGTTTCGAGCTTAGGGTGTGCTCTCTTCAGATATTTTCGTAAAAAGTTTTTCTTTAAAATGGGAGTTTGTGGATATGCCTCCGCTGATATTAAATATGTTTTTCATAGTGGCGTGATGCGTGTGTTCAGTGTTTAGACGTTCTGTCTCCAACTTCAAGTGTTTCACTGTGACCGGTCAAAGTTAGTTTCAAAGAGTGTTTTTTAGTCCATATGGTGAAGGTTTTTATGGCTTCTTTAGGGTTCTTTTTTAAAAGGCTTTCTTTCCCCATGTATAGCATACACTCACACACAATCCCATACGCATACATATATATTCATGTACATGTACACATGCACACGCATACAGGCACACACACATACACACACGTACATACATAGAAATATATGTAGGAGCATACATATATACACATATACATACCCACCTACACACTCACACACGCACTCGCATACATCCACCGCTAACAATTATTTTTATTTTTTTATTTTTTATTTTATATATATATATATATACATACACTTTTTTTTTTTTTTTTTTTTTTTTTTTTTTTTTCCCTACCAAAACACGCATGTATATATGCGCTTAATCATTCAGACATATGTACACGCACCCACACACACACACACACAAGTAAGATGGAGAATAATAGGTAGAAGATATATATACATACACATACACGCACATGCACACATATATGTACACACATATATATATGTGCACATACACTCACAAACATCCACATACTATGCAGGCACATACACATACACACACATATGCACACACACAGACATATGCAGGGGCTCACACATACGCGTATATCCATATTCACACGAACACATTTACCCACTCATACATGTGCATACATATGTATATATACATACATACACACATACATACGGATGTGTATACACTCATCCACCCACACACATATATATATATATATATATATACATGGGCACATGCATTCACAATCCCACACACACATACATATTCATACATCCCACCTTATGTATATATTGGTTGCAGTTTCCTTTCCAATCCATGCACATATGCATACATGGATTCGGTCACCCAAACATAAGTGCACGCATATATACAAACAAGATGTAGCATAGATAACAGATGATATATAATTATATACACACGCATACACAATCATATGTGTACACCCACGCACATACACATATACACACGCACACACGCACGCACACACACATATATACGTTTAATTTCTAGTTGTTTGTTTAGTTAAGAGAAATGGTACTGTACTGGGTATGGGCGCGCGCACCCGCGAAAGTGTGCGTGTGCCTTATTGTGCTTTTTTGTTGTTTCGTGTGTGAGGGTGCACACCTACCCAAGCATGCATGCGTGTAAGTGTATTTTGTGTTTTGCCTATTTATGTGTATAATTATGGAGAGACGTTTAAGGCGGGGTTAAACTTTGTTATGAAATTTTTTTCTTGAGTTAGCAAGTAGAAGTAGTTGTCAGTTTGGAAGATGGGCATTATCTCGAATCTGCCTCCACTGCATGCGTGTATGTGTTGTGATACATGTAGGTGTCTATTTTCCGCGATTTTGATGTTGGATCGGTGTAGGGCTACTCTATTACTAAGGTTTTTTGTAGCGCCTATGTAGGATTTATCGCATGCTGGACATTTTATTACATAGATTACGTTTTTTGAGGTGCAATCTAGGTTTTTTTTAATTTTGAATGTTTGTATGGGGTTCGCAAATGTGTATGTGTTTCCCTCTAATATTATGTTGCAGACTCCACATCGTTGTTTGTTGCATTTTGTGACTCCTTTTGTTGCGTCTTGATTGAGTTTGGATGAGGTAAGAATGCGTTTTAGGTTTTTGGGTTGGCGTTTGCTTTTTATTATTTTTGTTGTTTTAAGGAAATTGTTTAGTTTGCTGTTTTGGTTAAGTAGGACGAGGTTTTTCGTTATCTCTGTGAAAAGTTCAGGGTTGTTTGTGTTGTGTGTGGAGACGTATGTTAGGATTTGTTCTTTGTTTCGTTCTTTAGGGGTTCTCAAATCTTCTACTGGTATATTTGTCGCAAGTTGGATCCCTTTGTCTATAAGTTGTGATGGGTATTTTCTTTTTCTTAAATTTATTCGTAGTTCCTTGAGTCGGATTTTTCGAAGGTTATTGTCCGTGATTATGGTGCAGATTCTACGTGCTAGGGTGTAGGGAATTGATTTTATGCAGCTTTTAGGGTGGTGACTTTTAAAGTGTAGGTATTGTTGGGTGTCTGTAGGTTTGCGGTAAATGTCTGTGATAATGTTATTGTCTTTAATCTTTATCAGTATGTCTAGGAAAGGTAATTCTGTAGAGCTTTGTTCTATGGTGAATTTAATTTTTGGGTGTAGGTTCTGGAGTATGGTGTGTAAGTCTGTGATGTCCCACCTAGATTGCACCTCAAAAAACGTAATCTATGTAATAAAATGTCCAGCATGCGATAAATCCTACATAGGCGCTACAAAAAACCTTAGTAATAGAGTAGCCCTACACCGATCCAACATCAAAATCGCGGAAAATAGACACCTACATGTATCACAACACATACACGCATGCAGTGGAGGCAGATTCGAGATAATGCCCATCTTCCAAACTGACAACTACTTCTACTTGCTAACTCAAGAAAAAAATTTCATAACAAAGTTTAACCCCGCCTTAAACGTCTCTCCATAATTATACACATAAATAGGCAAAACACAAAATACACTTACACGCATGCATGCTTGGGTAGGTGTGCACCCTCACACACGAAACAACAAAAAAGCACAATAAGGCACACGCACACTTTCGCGGGTGCGCGCGCCCATACCCAGTACAGTACCATTTCTCTTAACTAAACAAACAACTAGAAATTAAACGTATATATGTGTGTGTGCGTGCGTGTGTGCGTGTGTATATGTGTATGTGCGTGGGTGTACACATATGATTGTGTATGCGTGTGTATATAATTATATATCATCTGTTATCTATGCTACATCTTGTTTGTATATATGCGTGCACTTATGTTTGGGTGACCGAATCCATGTATGCATATGTGCATGGATTGGAAAGGAAACTGCAACCAATATATACATAAGGTGGGATGTATGAATATGTATGTGTGTGTGGGATTGTGAATGCATGTGCCCATGTATATATATATATATATATATATGTGTGTGGGTGGATGAGTGTATACACATCCGTATGTATGTGTGTATGTATGTATATATACATATGTATGCACATGTATGAGTGGGTAAATGTGTTCGTGTGAATATGGATATACGCGTATGTGTGAGCCCCTGCATATGTCTGTGTGTGTGCATATGTGTGTGTATGTGTATGTGCCTGCATAGTATGTGGATGTTTGTGAGTGTATGTGCACATATATATATGTGTGTACATATATGTGTGCATGTGCGTGTATGTGTATGTATATATATCTTCTACCTATTATTCTCCATCTTACTTGTGTGTGTGTGTGTGTGGGTGCGTGTACATATGTCTGAATGATTAAGCGCATATATACATGCGTGTTTTGGTAGGGAAAAAAAAAAAAAAAAAAAAAAAAAAAAAAAAAAAGTGTATGTATATATATATATATATATATATATATATAAAATAAAAAATAAAAAAATAAAAATAATTGTTAGCGGTGGATGTATGCGAGTGCGTGTGTGAGTGTGTAGGTGGGTATGTATATGTGTATATATGTATGCTCCTACATATATTTCTATGTATGTACGTGTGTGTATGTGTGTGTGCCTGTATGCGTGTGCATGTGTACATGTACATGAATATATATGTATGCGTATGGGATTGTGTGTGAGTGTATGCTATACATGGGGAAAGAAAGCCTTTTAAAAAAGAACCCTAAAGAAGCCATAAAAACCTTCACCATATGGACTAAAAAACACTCTTTGAAACTAACTTTGACCGGTCACAGTGAAACACTTGAAGTTGGAGACAGAACGTCTAAACACTGAACACACGCATCACGCCACTATGAAAAACATATTTAATATCAGCGGAGGCATATCCACAAACTCCCATTTTAAAGAAAAACTTTTTACGAAAATATCTGAAGAGAGCACACCCTAAGCTCGAAACGCGTTATAAAAATATTTTAAAATAAAAATATGATGAAAACCTTTAAAAAAAACCCACAATTGTTGATGGCTACACTCTTTTAAATATACATTTTTTCTCTCGTTGGAACTACACAACCATCACTTTAAATATATATATATATATATATATATATATATATATCTGTAGAAATATATTTTCTTATAATATATACCAATCCTTATTTAAGAAGGTCAATGTAATTACAGAGCAATATAGTGAATAAATGACAAAAAACTATATTCCAAAATTCATGATGTCGACCATCTTAGAGTTTATTCCTTTAATTCAGTTGACATTTACAATTCTTGACAGTATCTGTTTCATAACGCAAAATCAATCACTTAATTATTATATCAATCAATGAATCTATTATGCCCTTAACTCATGAGAAGAAATAGCAACAATCAATCCGTCAAAATGAAATAAAGTGTGATTTGACATGATTAGAATCCGAAAATTGGGAGAGAAGCTGCAAATACCTTTAATATGTTTCCATTATTCCATTTTGAATCTCCAGGTTAAAGAATCGATCTTATTCTTTTAACACCCCCCATATATATATATATATATATATATATATATATATATATATATATATATATATATATATACTATTAGGATAATGCAAAGCTTAACAAATTGCTTTAGAGCTTACATAGAGTATCAATAAAATAAGTAAACGACAATATAAAAATATATACTAATATATATAGACATTCGTTTATTCAATAAGGATGACACATCAATTAGGGGTGTAGGATAAGTAAAACTCTTTATACCATGGTATTTTGAAGCCTAATGCTTCTCATCAGAAAAGGAGAGATGTTAGGTAACAGAACAGGGATGCAACATCTAGCGATAGCTACATTAGGAGCGAAATAATTGTGCAGTGAGAGGCAAAATATTGAAACTGTTTGGGATGAGAAGCATTAGGCTTCAAAATACCATGGTGTAAAGAGTTTTACTTATGCTATGCCCTTTATTGAATAAATGAAAACATATACATTATTGAATTGGAATTCATTATTGAGAAGAGTATTATTTTATTAATTTATTTATTGCGGACTATTATCCTCATCTTTTTTAGTTGTTGTTTCACGATGTTTCGGCCCTCTGGCCTTCGTCAGTGGTAACCGCGATGGGATAGGACCTCTGAATCTCCTAACTGCATTCTCAGCAATTACTGCCATCCATAGTTGTTGTCGTCTCACCACGTTTTGAGTAAGATTGAAACCGCTATCTTCAGACAATTCTTACCTGAAACCGTAGAAATTCAACGGGTTTGTATTACTGTACACATAGATTCGAAAAAGTTATCAAAAAACAAATATATAACAAATAAATGTTATCAAAGGCAAGATAAGTTACTTTTCTACCTAACTAGATATATTTTTCGCGTTTTTATTCAATGTAACATGTTTATTCAGCTCGAAAAGCATACAGTGTTTACCGATGTATTGGAAAATTCAAAATAGCGGCCGACACTCTCTTTAACACGGTAAGTTCAGGAAAAGATGTTATAAATAATAAGCTAGACAAAATACTGTTAGAAATTCGCTCATTATATGTTACCGTGACATAAGTTGACATATATTCGGTATTTTTTTAATAGTATTTTGTCTAGTTTATTATTTATAACACATTTTTCCCAAACTTACCATGTTAAAGAGAGTGTTGGGCGCCATTTTGAATTTTCCAATACATCGGTAAACACTGCATGTTTTTCGAGCTGAATGAACATGTTACATCGAATAAAAACACAAAAAATATGTCCAGTTAGGTAGAAAAGTAACTTATCTTGCCTTTGATAACATTTATTTGTTATATATTTGTTTTTTGACAACTTTTTCGAATCTATGTGTACAGTAATACAAACCCTACAAACCCTTAGCATCTTTCTCGTACGAGTGTGTATTAAAAACAAACTTATAGCGTTATTATTTCAGCACGGTCCCTATTCTCTATACGTAGCTTATATAGTAATAGAGTTAAACTTAAAAAGAAAGGGTAACGTGTTTAATTCAAAATACTCAGCTCCTTCGTTTTATATATTACAAACACAACTATATCACCACGTGTTTCTGGCATCGCAACATCTAAATAAATACAAAGCATTTTATAGTGTTGCTTCATTTTAAAACACGAAAACCTAAAAAAATCTAATCAAACCCATTTTCGATAATGATCGTAATATTTTAGACAGTTTTTAAGTTGTAAATATAAGCTTTTCTAACAAAAAGGAAATATAAGAGTTACTTACGCACATGGAATAAATATCCGTTTGCACTTCCGGTAGAAACCGGTGTAAATTACCCTGTGTGAAAATAGTCCGCTGCGAATATTATTATTTTTTCCTCGCAATGTCTATTCTCGGTTCCTATATTTAGAATTCGATTTAAAAAAAAATGCAATCAAATGTTTATGGTGTACGTACTTGTTACGGAACGAAGATGGCACATTTCAAAAATCATATAAATTAATGAAATAGTTATTTTTTTGTTTCTGTTTTTGTGGTTCACATGTTACAAGCAGTAACTGGTACCCACCCATATTTTTTTGGATTTTCGTCTTTCTTTTTCAATTTTTTAAGCGGATTATTTCTTTTTCAATTTTTTCAGCGGATTATTATCAAATGAAAACTAAGCCACTTCTGCATTACACGGACGGTGCCATTTTTTGGTGGGTTTCACTAAACTGTCGTCAGGTGGCGCTTCTTCTCTGCATGCTAAAAGACGGAACAAGTCCATTCATTTCATTCCAGTCAAATTGTTTATTAATTTAAAAATTAAAATTATAATATATAATATAACTTTGTTGACCCTTCAACGGGTGCCACAAAAAAATTAAACTATATTTTGTTACAGCGACTATTTTGTAAATGTGTAGTTTAGCGGCGTAAATTATTCGACAGACAAAAAATTATAAAAACTATTTATTTTTATATAAAACACATTATTAGACTCAAAGGCTTAAATAAAACCAGAAAAAATCTCATTTTAATATTTTTACATCATTTTTTATTAGACTATATGTACGACATTCGAGGCCGACGTATTGTTTTTAAAATTTGGCTTTTCTATGGTTTGACAGATTGGCTTTTTTAAAGCCAAATTTTGCCTTTTTTTACGCTCTAATTACAAAAAAAAAAAAAAAAAATGGCGGCCAAAAACAGTTCCATGAAAGAGCGTAAAAAAAGGCCAATGTGTCAAACCTTAGAAAGGCCAAATTTTAAAAGCAGTATGGTGGCCTCATACATTTAGTCTAATAAAAATGATGAAAAAATAGTAAAAATGAAATTTTTTGGTAAATGTTACCTTAAGCCAAAACTACACCAACCACTCTAATTTGTTTTTTTCTAGGAATTCGAGGTCGCTACTCGCTGACAACGAATCTGATAATCAAACCTATCGCAAATTTACCGTTTGCATGGTATGAACCCCTGGACCCTGAAACTATTTTGCACCATTTCACCTCCTTCAGTAGTGTTTTCTTATAGTGAAGTGACTCATCACATTACGCATAGTGAAGTGACTTATCACGCCACGAAGGAATCTTTAGTAGACATTTGGAATAACAAGAAAGTTTTCAAAAAAAAAAAGAAGTGGTTCAGTTTTGTTTATGCATGTGTTACGTAGTTTTTAATGCTTTTTAATTGATCTAAAAAATTAAGTTTTCACGAGTGGTGTAGGAAATTCTGCAGAAATAAGCAGTGACATGCAATATGGTTTCCATTCTGCTAGATCTACAGTTGATGTGTTAACAGTTATATCTCATAGGATTAACGAATCTCTCGATGGAGGCTTCCTTTATAAGGCAATTGCTTTTGACATATCACAGGCTTTTGATAGGGTGTGACATAAAGGTCTACTCCACAAAATCTCCAGCTATGGTATAGCTGGAAACGTCTTTTCAATTATTAAATAATTTCTCTCTGACAGGTTCATAAGAATAGTGGTTGATGGGCAAAAATCAGAAGCTCATAGAATTAATGCTGGAGTTCCTCAGGGATCCATCCTGGGCTCAACTCTCTTTCTGATCTACATCAATGATCTCCTAAACCACATTCTAAGATCATTTGTAGACATTTAGGCTGACGACACTATCATCTATGGCAACACTTCAAAGGCCATAAACGACCAAGTTCTCTTTGATTCTCTCTCCTCTGATATTGAGCACATGGTGCAATAGGGAAAGAGGTGGCTGGTTAATTTTAATGCATATAAGACCAAACTTCTATCTTTGCATCATCAATGCTCTGATTCCCATCTGGCATCAATTGAAATGAATGGCTCTCATCTTGAGGAGGCTCCATGCTTTGATGAATTTCTGGGCTTGACCATTACTCCTGATCTGAGATGGAACACATACATCAAATCTGTTGCCAGGACTGCTAGGAAAATGGTGGAATTGTTCTACCGTTCCAGTAGATATCTCACTGCTGATGCAATTCTCTATATGTATAAGAGCCAAGTGCATCCAAGGATGGAGTACTGTTGCCACATCTGGGCAGGAGCTGCTAGAAGCAGCTTATCCTGCCTTGACAGAGTTCAAAATAGACTTCGTAGCCTAGTGGGGGATACCCTTTTCTCTTCCCTGCAACCTCTTTCCCACAGAAGAGACGTTGCGAGCCTGTCTCTGCTTTATCATTATTTTCTTTACAAGTGCTCGTCTGAGCTCCAATCTATAGTCCCTCCCCCCGGCCTGACTTTCACAAAAACACTCGTCTAGCTAAAACTACTATCGAATATATGTCAGCTTATGTCACGGTAACATATATTGAGCGAGTTTATAACAGTATTTTGTCTAGTTTTTTTTACTTTAACTCCTTTTCCCAAACTTACCGTGTCAAAGAGTGTCGGTCGCCAGTTTTAACTTTCCAATACATTTGTAAATACTGTATGTTTTTCGAGCTGAATAAACATGTAACATTAAACGAACACTAAAAACATATCCAATTTGGTAGAAAAGTAACTTATCTTGCCTTTGATAACATTTATTTGTTATATATTTGTTTTTTACAACTTTTTCGAATCTATGTGTACAGTAATACAAACCCCACCATTTTAGTTTCTTTATTCATCAAATGAAGATATTTGATATTCTATGATTAAAATTATATTAAAAAGCAAACAAACTATTAATTGTAATTTTTTATTAATGTTGTTTGTCTGTTGCTTAAATATTGTGTTGGGTGATATAGTTTTAAATTGTCACCCACCCACCCACACGTGGTCGAAATTAGTACTTGGCTTAGCAAAAGGTGATACGGTGGTCTCCCTTGTACCATTAAAATTATATCACTGATTCTAATATTTCTCATTTAAACAGTTTGTTATGTCCCCAATTCTACCTTTTTTCATAATGACAATTTAACGTTAGCAGAGATTTATAACTTGTTGTGATTTTGTGCCTTTTTATCCCCACTATTTTGATCCTTTTGTAATCGAGTTACCGATTAGTATTGAAGCATTATGGCTAATTCGAATTTGCTTTCACGAATAGAAGCAAAAAAGTTCCGAATAACGATGACTTTAGTTTGGTTAAGCGAAAACCTAGAGGGGGGATCTGCCAGGAATTTTTCTTCAGATATACTTAAATGGATTTCCGAGCTGGACGATCTCTTTGACCAATTAGTTTTGAAGTCCTTGCAGAAAGTATTAATGTTAAGTCCCTCGAGACAAACTTCTTACCTGTCACTTATTGACAGTTTTTTAAAGTATATCATTATCTTATATAAAAAAGTGATGATTTGCCATTACTTTTTCTTCCTATCCTTGGCAGTGTGTAAGAAATTCTGCAAAAATAAGCAGGTACCTCATTGGTCAGTTTGACCGCACATAATTTTGTTTGGACCAATCAGATTGATTGTTGTTACTAACTGCCAAGGCGTAAGGCACTAAATTTTATCTTTCAGGACGCCAAAGTATTTAAAACAGACAGCAAGTCCAATGGACGTGTAAACTCACCTCTTCATCCGAAGAATGGAGATTCACACCCTTTTGTCTCGTTGAGACGTATTAATGCCCTAATGTGGGGCGAAATGTTATTATCATTTGCAAACACTAATGCCCTTATATTAGGCGAAATATTATTCATCACACACTGTTGTGTTCTACAAATTAATTGACTTTCTTCATTACTTAATTAATGTCTCTCAAAGATGGAATAAAGATTTACATTTTGACCTGCTCTTTGTCTGCCATTCGGACGGTTATTTTCAGTGAACTTCAAGATGACTACCAGACTCACAGCATTCATCCTGGGAAGGCATCACTAACTTATTGAATTGTTGCAATTATTCTTCGAACAGTGTGGAGGCTTGGGTCCTGCAAACACGAAGATAAACCATGAACTACTACCCATACGGGTGTTACTCGCTCTGTTACGGCAGAAACTGAAGATGTCACATCTTTTGCAACTTGGATCTTTTTACTTTAATAAAATTTATGATGACGTTTAAAGGTGAGCCTGTTGTTATTTCTGTTTGCTTTCTTTCATTCTGCCAAGGGCAAACAAAACCGAGTTGAGAGAATATCTCACACCATTTTTATTTTGCAAAAGATATTTTTTTCTTTTCCCTCCCCATCTTCTCAGTTTTTTCTCTTCTTGCAAAAAGATTTGTCAATTTGTAATTGTTGGTAATTTCTTATAGTGTTAAATGTCTACGCTTTCTTTGTCAGATTGTTGAATTTTTTAATATGAAGTGTTCTTAGATTATCGTAATTCGTAAATTGTAAAAATAAATAAAAAATGTCCATCTTATTTAAATTGTAACTAAGAAAAAATAATGTTGTCATCTTATTAAATTGTAACTCGAAAAAGAAAAAGAAGTGTCCATTATTAAAACCGAGGTGAGAGAATATTTTTATGTTTTTTGTTCTTTTTTGGGGGGAGTGATATTCAATTATAGAACTTGTGTAGTTTAACAGGTGCTTCTGCAGTTCAGTTAACTGTTTTTCTGTAAGTAAGGCGCCAACATTTACCGAGTAGAATACCGTTTAATATTTCACAAAAATTCTGTTTACATTTGGGAGGGGAGAGGTAGTTAAGGGGCGGGGGTGGTGGCGGCGGCCATGGTAGATTACTGTCCATTCGATAATAATATGCTGCAAAAAATTGAAAACAAAAGACAAAATAAAAAAATCAACATGTGCACTGTTTTTTTGTTGTTTTTTTTCTAAACTTGAGAAAATGAAATTTTATTAGGAAGAACGTTGGTATTTTTTGATCTGCTATTGTTTATCAGTAAGGAGGAGACAATTCAATTCTGACTTATAGATATCAAAATCAACCCTCATCATCGTCATTGATTCTACAAGATTTTCCAGATTAGCCAACAAAGCAAAAAAAAAAAAATAAGGTGAAAAAGCAAATAAATGTTACCAAAAGCAAGCTACATTACTCTTCTACCTACCTGGATAATTTTTTGTGTTTTAATTTATTTTAAAGTGTTTTTTTATCTATCTATATATTGATAAAAGTGAGAATGTGTGTGTGTGAGGACACATCTCAACCTATATACTCAACAAATTTTTTATCTACAGACTTGAAATTTGGTATATAGAGTATTCAGACATGTGGAAAATTTTAAATCCATTTTCATCTGGAAAAAAGGGCTGCTAAAGCATAATCACATTGACACACCGATTCCCACTGGATCACCGAAGTTAAGCAAAGTTGAACCTGTTCAATGCTAAATGGGTGACCATTGGGACTTCCAGGTGCTGTATGTGCTCTTCGCTTATCTCGGCATTGTTTCCAGTGGTCCTAGACTTCTCCTTGCCACTGGACTCAAACAGTGCCGATTCAGGAGAAATGATTGCGCAACCTTTGCCTCACAATTACACGCAGTTGTCTCTACAGAGGGTATCCTTTGTCTTTCAAGACTAAACGATGACTTCTAAAGGGTCAAAATTGAAAAATTGGTACGTGGGAGGCCACTGGATTTTTATCTGTTTTCAACTGTTTCACAACTGCACATGCACAGTTAGTCTATAAATGAAATATGGCAGCTTGCTAGTCTATAAATAAAAGTAGTCTAAAGCCTGTTGAGTTAAAATAAAAAACAAAACAGTGATCTCATTCGAGCCCCAATAATTAAGCGAAAATTTAGCAAAATACATGTAAAACATAATTTCACATAGTTGGTGATATTTATTGGATGTGTTTTTATGAGTCTCAGGCATTTTAAATAATACACGTTGTTCATTGATTTATTTCAGGTACATTATTTTGGCAGAGATATATAGAGAGAAACATAATCTGTTACAGGTTAATTTTAAGAGCTACATATTTACACTTGTATTTGTTCTTGTTGCAATATTTTGGAAGTATAATGGGGTATGATCCCACACAGTCGGACGATTCTATTTATAAACGATGCTGCTAGGAACTGACAAATCGAATTAATTCACATTCTGCTACCAACCAATCAGAAACGAGAATTGCTGCATAAATATTAAACCTTTTCTGTACCAATTTCACGTTTTTTTTCCGTTTCGACACGGTAAGAATATTTTGCTCTGTGGAACTGTCTACTGCAAACAAGTCACCTCTCAGGACTTGTGTGTAACAACGAACCATTGGAAACTGTTCTGTCTACTGCAAACCAGTCACCTCTCAAAACTTGTTTAGAATAACGAACCATCTGAAACTAAACATGGCTTACACTTCTAGAGTTCTGCCTCTAAACAAATCAATCCCTAGCTTCTAACATGTGGATCAATACTTCCATTTTTGTCTCTTCTATACTAAAAGAAATATTTACTTGCAATTTAGCTACACAAAAAAAAAAAAAAAAAAACAATATCGAAATCCATCCAATATAAAAAGTGCAGCATATATAAACAAAGAAAATTACTTGGCTGTAAGACAGTTTCAGGCTGTTTTTTTTTTTAGTAGAAATGTGCATAATAAATAATAGGACATATTTACGCCGATTTACAACATCTATAAAAGAACTAAAATTAGATGTTAACAAAACAAAGCTAAACTCCCAAATGACTAGAAATGTAATCTGAGCATGGGCTCAGTGCACGAGTTCTGGTCAAAAAATAAAATTTATAATTTTTCTTTCTCAACCAACTAAAACACTCTACGCCCAAATTTTCCACAAATTGTTCAGAACTGATCAGAAACCTTCTTAGGGTTATAAAGACGCCTAAGCAGAGGCCACACCACCTCAGACCACAATAACCCATGGATGTAGAAGCACCATTAATTAACATACTAAACAACCCTCATGATAGACGACCCAACAGTTCAGCAGTACTGCCAGCAAACCAATGCTGTTAACCTAATCAACTATGGTAGATGAGCCAACAATTCAGCAGCATTATCAACAGGGACTACTGACATCTCGACACTAAACTAAGAATATAAATTTAACCCCTTTGTATTTTTCCTTTGATCATAAACTTATTTATAATAGACACCTTAACATATATGTTGTATATCTTTTCATTCTTAGCAAATTACTTCATAGACTCTTCTCTATGCAATTTTGCATTGTATTGTTCCTTGACTCGTATTATTTGAATCATTCCGATTACTGTTCTCATCTTGAGTGTTATTCTCACAATGTTTCAGCAGATGTAACCTTCAACCTTCTTGAGGTGTACCTTGTCGAACTCAGGAATCTTTCTGTTGAAATTAGGAATCTATATGATATTTAACATATATCCTGGGTTATGCTGGCATGTTGGAAATTGGAGTTGCTGGCAGATTGGTTAGTGCAAAAACAGTTCAAGGGATTACGGTTGACGTATATCAAAGATGGTAGCTAGGGTCAACGATGACAAGCGAGGTGATTGAGTGCGTGTGACAGAAAAACGTTGCATGAAGAAGAAAGAGAGAAAAGATTTCTTTTCGTTTGTATGAAAAATGAGTCTGCCTTTTGATTTCATGCGAGCCAGACATAAGAGTTTGCCCTCCAGCTTTGGATGACTCAGAATGCGTCAAAGAAAAAGAGGCAAGGTAAGTCGAGCGGTTGACAATGCGATGCTTCCACCTCTGGTCACTCATTAGATGAATGAAGAGCCATGCCAGAAATCGGTGTTATGGCTTTCATAAGATGTTCCTTCCAGCATCAACCAAGACGGCAAAAAAAAGCATCCCCAGAGAAGACTATGAAACAGAAAAACAGGTATGATGACTTTATCGAAATACATCTGCACACACACTAGAAGTGACACGACCACATCTGTAGACATACATCAGCTCTTGTACATTTCCATTTTTAATTCATAGCTCGTTTAATATCTATTGTTTAATATCCAAAGCAAAATAATAAAATAAAACCAAAATGACTTTTATTATTGACTTTATTAACAAGCATTATATACTAGCATTGGTTCCTACTGCCAATGGCATCATATATGATGGATTCTGCCGCCAAAATATGTTGAGTTTGTTTCTCAAGAGCGTCATTTCGACTGGACAAGATTCAAATGCTTCTCCATCAACATTAAACCACATCTGTTCATCCTGGAAAAAAAAAAGGCGAAAAATCTTTGAATCTGAACACAAAAAAAAAAAAGATGGTACTTGTACAGTTTAACCAAGACATTAAAAAATTAAAATATCGAAAAAAAAGTTTAAATTGTATGTAGCCATTATGGAACGAAGTTCTCTGAAAAAACATTTCACTTAATTTCATCAAGTAGATTTTTTTTTTACAGAAAAAAAAAAAAAATTTGTTATGATACCGAGCCAAAGGTTGGATGTTTAGGAAGAAAAGCTAGTATTAAGTATGGGGAGGGGTGTTGGCGCTTTAACTGGAGTTATCTCCCCGTGGCATGTTCAATAAATTTCGTAAGGGCTGACTTCAATGTGCTCTCATAAAAACGTGTTTTTCCGCTGTAAAAAAAAAAACTAAGTTTTAAGTGAAATTTTTTTCGTAAACGGATACGTACAATATAACTTTTTTTGATATTTTCATTTTTTAGTGTCTTGACTAAACTGTACAAGTACCAAAAAAATAAATAAAAAAATAAAGTATTGTTTATTTATTTTATTTTATTTAATCTGTCAGATATGCAACACTTATCAGAAATGAGAATAAGAAATTTTATTTAAATATTAGGTCATTTGGTGTTGCCAAGTCATAAGATACGCTTAAATATGATATTTTAATGTGTGCAGATTTCATATTTATTATTATATAGCCAATTTTCTAATAATTATTATCTTGTACCCAATACATAGTGCTCCTCACATTACTTGGTCATAAAATATGCTTAAATATATTTTAACTCATGCAGATTTCATTTTTTTTTTTTTACATAAGCATCACCACTTATCAAGGCCAAGACGCAATGCGAGGATAAGAGCTAAAGAGTGCACAATAGAAATTAGACAACATAGTAATCGTTAGTAATGGACATTCAGTAAATTTGTTAACTTATATGGAACGGCTCATCAAAAAATTATTTACGTTAGACTTGCTTACATTATTTATTATTATAGAGCAAATACTCTGTTGATTATCATATTGTACCTAATATATAGTAGTGATTTCCAAAGTTTAAAAAAATTTTGGGTGCCATCAGCTAGAATCGAAACCAAAACATATAGCACTCCAGCCTTAGTCGTTAGGTTTGAAAAGTTTGCTAGAAATGACGTCATGACCACAAAATTTGAGACAATGACAAACAAATTCAAAGTTTTAGTACAATATTAGATTAATTTTGATTTTTAAAAATGTCTTCTTTTTTAAATCTAAAAGCATTAATTATCATGTTAATTATATTATCGTCTGTAAACAATTCGTTTAAAATTTTATTTTGCATTAATTCATCTCAGTAAGATGTAAAGTAGCTACTGTGATTAGGGGCCAGACTAATAGGAGCAGCCTAAGTGGAGAGTTGTGCAACGAGATGCCTGCTCACATTACATTTAAATTTCTGCATGTTGGTACAGTTAGAAAACAGGTAGCAGGGAAGGAATTCCAAAAGCTAACAGTTTTAGGAAAGAAAAGTAGAAAGCCTTCCAACATCTGGGATCTCTACGGTGAAAAGGCAGAATTGAGCTGCTTATCGGGTGTTTTTACATCGTTGGGGCACCAGAGCAGCAAGTTTGTCAGAGCACATTTCATTGAATTGTAAAAAGGGATGCAACATTGCGGCAATGAGACGGAGGACTAAACTTTTAAGATCTATTCTCAGACGTTGATTCTATTTCTTTTTTCTATTCCAGTTTACGACTGCATGGAATAGAATAAATACAGTTTTTAGTCATCTTATCCTCTACATTAAAGAGGATGGTTCTTATGAGGGCATCAGGAAATAATATCAACAAAAGAGGTGTACCCATCAATCTATCACCTGGCTGATTCTCCTGGGGGAGTATATATTATGTATATGTCTCTTTATATATATATATATGCATCTGTATCTAAATTTGTGTATCGCCTTTTTTTTATTGTTTTTTAAACATAGGCGTCACCATTTATCAAGGCTTGGAGGCCACTCAAGGATAAGGGTTATTAAGGGTACAGCAATCAATGGGATAATATTGTAGAAATCGTTAGTAATGGAAATTTGGTAGATTGGATTACTTAAGAGAGCGGTTCATCAAGAATTTGTTTATGTTGGACTTGAAGACAACCAGGTTGTAGTCAGCTGGGAAGCAGGCAAACTGAAGAGAATTCCACAGGCGAGCAGTTCTAAGAAAGCTTTGTAAATGAGATCTATGTTTTGATTTAGACATAGATAAAGAGTGGGGAAAATTATTGACAGTGGTTTCAGCTAGACGGGTGTTTTTCGTCTAGTGGTATAAAATGTTTTTCTTATGAATGTGTGTATACAGAGTGCATATGCGTTTGTATATGCATATCACAGTCATCTATATGATGTGTGTGTGTGTATGTATATATATATATATATATATATATATATATATATATATATATATATATATATATACGTGTGTTCATCTATTCTAGTTTTTCTCTTGTTTGTTGAACTAATGTGTATATAACACTTACAACAATGTTGACATGATTAGCAGATACAGTTTAACAACGGACATGTAACATTTGCTACGGAAAGAGATAAATAACACTTCTTTCGGGTTTAAACATTAGGCCAATCGGAGAAACATACCGTCTTTGGTCTTGTTTTGATTGATCCTCAGAAAAGCTGTCATGAAAACTCGTACAACTCGGAATCATGGTGGTACTTACAGCAGCTTTATTTACTGAATGTTTCCCCCATCTGAAAACTGCAAAGCTGGTCCTAGACTATTGCCATTACTGACCCCCTCTACTCGGAGCCATCACTGTCGGTGGACCGTCTTTCTATTCCTGGCCACCGACGCCATCTGCTGTCTCTCACTCCTGACTCTTAACTAAGATAGGATACGTGTCTTTCAAGCTTTACCTCTCAAAGTCCACGTCACTTTAAGTGACCTATACGCAATGCTACATCAGACTCTAGAAGTCAAACCTATTTTTAAATTATTGTTTGTGTTCTAACATTCTTTTCTAGTAAACATCTGAACATAAATAATTTTATCTGCAAATATGTAATTTGCTATAAGAGCAATCTTTCTAACAATCTTATTTTATAAAACATTAATAACAATGATAATAATCGTTGACTAGCACACCTTCGGCGTTGCCCGGCAAATATCTAACACTCTGTAAACAACCTGTTCCATGTTTTATTTTACTTTACTTTAAAACAAGGAATATATGTAAGGAACTACTGTAATTAGAAGCCAGATTTGTAGGGGCAGACTAGGTGGGGAGTTTTGCAGTAAGATGTTTGTTCATATTACATTTAAATTTTTGCAAGTTGATACTCATACAATTAGGAAAATAGGGAGCAGGGAGATCATTCTAAAAGTGAGGAAAGAAGGTATTACAGTAGAAAGCTTTACAGCATCTGAAAATATTATGCAAGTATAAATTATGTAGAATATCTGCACAAATATAATTACATGTAATCGTTAACTAAAGATAACCATCCCATAAGAAAACCGAAAAAACTAATAGAGAATTAATTAAAATTAATATTTAAAGGAATATGCAAATTAGCTAGATCTTTTGCAGATGAATGCAATTATATGAACCATATATTAGGTTGGTGCAAAAACCATATTGTTTTCTAACATGTTACTTTATATATGATTTCTGAATTAATTCATTGATATATATATATATATAGTCATGTTATATATTATTTTTAAGCTCTATTGAATCATGTTATTTGTTACCATTTTCAATCTCTTCATTCATTTTTTTGCAGGCTTTTTGACAGCATGGACAAAATTAAAATCCGTATGATTTTCTTGTTCGAGTTCAAACTAGGCCGAAAATCTGCTGAGACAGTTCGTAATATCAATGATGCGTTTGGCCCAGGAAGATGAAGACAGTCGTGACCGGCCGACTGCGGTTGATAACGAACATTTGAAAGCTTTAATTGAAGCCGATCCTCGCAAAACCACACGAGCAGTTGATGTTGAACTTGAGGTCGACCACTCAACAGTCATTCGCCATTTAAAGCAAATAGGGAAGTCAGAAAAGTTGGATAAATGGGTGCCGCATGAATTGAACGATAATCAAAAAAATTGTCATTTTGAAGTGTCCCCTAGGCTCCTTCTGCGCAACAAAAATGACCCATTTCTCGAGCGAATTCTGACGTATCATGAGAAGTGCATCCTCTACGACAACTGGCGACATTTGGCACAGTGGTTGGATGCTGGAGAAGCTCCACAACACTTCCCCAAGTCGAAATTACACCAAAAAAAGGTTATGATGACTGTTTGGTGGTCTGCGGCTGGTCTCATCCCTCACAGCTTCTCGAATCTGGGCGAAATGATTATAGCGAAGAAGTACTGCTGAAAAATTGATGAAATGCACCAGAAACTCCAACGTATGTGCCTGAGATTGAAGGGACCAATTCTCCATGACAACGCTCACCCACATGTTGCTCAATTAATTCTACAGAAGCTGAATAAATTGAACTACGAAACTGCCTCATCTACCATATTCACCGGACCTCTCGCCCACCGATTATCACTTTTTCAAGCATCTCTACAACTTCCTGTGCAAAAAATGCTTCAAAAGCTGAAATGATGCCAAATCAGCCTTCAATGACTTCATCACTTCCAGAACTCCGGATTTCTATGTTAATGGGATAAATAAACTTGTTTCTCATTGGCAAAAATATGCCGATTCTAATGGTTCTTATTTTGATTAATAAAGTTTATCATGAAAGGAGTTCTGATCTTTTGAAGTTGAATGTCAAAAAACGACTGTTTTTGCACCAACCTCATATAACAAAAATGTAGTATATATATATATATATAAGTGTGTGTGTGTGCAATATTTTTCATATATATGTATACAAAAAGTAAAACGATTTAGAAAAATTTATAGCAAGAGTATTTTTAAAAGATTCTTTCAAATATCTTATGCAAACATTATGCTGATGCAGCGGATAAAAGTAAGTTCATCAGAGTCCATTCCAGGGATGGAACATTGTAGCGATGGGACAGGGGTTGGAGCTTGTTAGACAGTGTATAACCTATTATTGGAAACTATTTTTGAACCCTGTCCAATAGAGAAAGAGACTAGTCGTTGATGCACTGGTCCATTTGTGGCAACAATATTCCATGCATGAGCGAATGGTGGCATGTGTGAGTATCTTTCTCATATGGTAGAGAGAGCCTACCTTTTTTGCAGCAGTTTTGGTACTACCACTTTGGAGAAGGTGGGGGACAGAGTTAACTTAGGGGTAATGTTAACAAATAAGTTACTCAGCACTCCCAAACTTAGGCTATCACCACAAATGTAGTTTAATGCCATAGAAAGGTGATATTTATTTTTGTATTGTATACTAAAGCAGAGCTAAAATTTCAGCGTCCATAGCTGGCTTGTGATCTCTTTTTTTCTTTTTTTTTTTTTTTTCTTTTTTTTTTTGAGATGTAAGGGCTACTGCAGATCCTGGGCCAGATTTCTAGGGACATCCTAAGTGGGGAGTTGTGCAGCAAGATGTTTGTTCATTTGTTCACATTACATCTAAATTTCTGCATGTAGGGAGACAGGGGGCAGGGAGGGAACTCCATAGGCTAGCAGTTTAAAGAAGATAAGCTACAAGAGTAGAAATCTCTGTGGTATCTGGGGTCCTCCACGGTGATGGAATGGGATTGTTGGATGGGTTAGGTGTATTCATGTTGAGGGACACCAGAGCAACAAGTTTGTTGGAGAACATTCCATTAAAGTACTTGTAAAACAAATGCAAGAATGTAACACTGTGGTGATGGGTCAGGGGCATGAGCTTGGGGGATAATGTGGGACCTATTAGATTAGAGATTCTGTTTTATCTTACAGGAAGAGACTACATAAAATTCTTCTCACTCACCTCTTTTTTCTCGGGTTTTAATCGAATTTTGTGGGCTTTTAAACGTTCATTTTGTTCAGTTCCAAACAGCAAACTCTTTGACTTGATTCGGCGCCACCTGGAAAAAAAAATTGAATAAGGACAAAAATTTTTGATAAGAGAGTGTTGTAGTTTGTTTGAAGCATTGCGCATAAAAACCTTTCCATCTATAAAACTTGATTATTATTAGTAAAAGAAAATCTTCCATTAGTTTCCTAAGTACAATCTATCTATATATAAAAGTAAGAATGTGTGTGTGAGGACAATTCTCAACCTATATACTCAACAAATATTTGATCCACAGACTTGAAATTTGGTAAATAAGGTATTCAGACGCGTGGAAAACTTTTTAATCAGTTTTCATCCAGAAAAAAGGGCTGCTAAGGGGTTGAAATTGAAAAAATGGTACATAGAGGAGGCAAAAAATTTTTATGTTTGTCAACCTGTTTGACGAACACGCATGCATGAATTATTTATGTGACAGGTTTCTTATGTAAAGAATAAGTAGGTTTGAAAACATTTTTTAAAGATCATATCAAGCTATTCTAATGGTTATTGTACTTGACTGCTGTCTTTAGGTTTTGGTTTTGATCTTAGCTTGAGTATTTTTTTTTTTTTTACTTATATGAAGTGAACTGTTTAGAAAAACATAATAATTGCATGCACATGTCTCAGTTTTTGTATGAATTAAAATATATTTATGCGTATTTTATGACCGGGCAACCTGCTAGTTAGTAAAAAAAAAATGAAACTATTTGTGTGTGGAAAACTGGTTCTTGTCTAGAATTTCGTCTATATTAAAAAAACAAAAATAAGAATAAAATCTGTATGGTGTAACGAAACGAAAATATTATATTCCAAAAATCATGTAAATTGATCAAACATTTTTTTATTTATAAAGAAGGTCAAATTTTATGAGTAACTGAGTTTGATAACCTGACAAGTTTCGATTATTGATTCCCAAGTCTGATTAATTGTCCCAATACGAATACATACTTTATTTTTATTTATTTTTTTTTTTTTTATTACATTTTCACCCCAAACAAGGCACATTGCCACTCAGGTGTAGGGGGTTACTATCAGGGTCAGCAACTACGGGGGCACTATGTAGGGATTTGGGCAGCAAGATGTCGGTTCACGTTGCACTTGAACTTCTGCATGTCAGTACAGTTAGGGAAGCATGATCCTGGAATGGAATTCCAGAGTCTAGCGGTTCTGGGGAAGAAACTACTGGAGTAGAAAGATCTTTTGCATCTAGGGATCTCTACTGTGTGGGGGTGGGATTTAGCTGCCTGTCGGGTTTGTCGAGGGTGTCTGCGTCGTGGGGGCACAAGTGTCTGCAGTTCGTCAGAGCATTCACCATTAAAATACTTGTAGAACAAGCAGAGGGATGCAACGTTTCGTCGATGGGACAGAGGCTGAAGCTTAGATGCCAGTTCAGGGCCTATCAGATTGGCGACTCTTTTTTTAACCCTGTCTAGGAGCGAGAGACTAGTAGTAGACGCACCAGCCCAGATGTGACAACAATACTCCATACATGGGCGAATGGTGGCCTTATAGAGATACAGGATACTTTCAGGTGTCAGTAGTTTTCTAGCACGGTAGAGAGAGCCTACCTTTTTTGCAGCGGCCCTGGCAATGTTTTCAATATAATTGTTCCAGCTCATGTTTCCTGTGAACGTTAGGCCAAGCAATTTGAAAGATGTACTCTCAGACAGGGAGTCACTGGCCATTGCTATTGGTGGCAGAGAAGGTTTCTTGTAGTTATTGAAGGAAACCAGTTTGGTTTTGGCAGCATTGAATGTGACCATCCATTTATGTCCCCATTCCACTACAGATTGGAGGTCATCCTCTAGTGTTTTTGTCATTTCTTTAGATATGTGTTCATTTGTTTTCCTATCATGCCTTTTATGGAGTGTAGTGTCATCAGCATATATACCCATCTCAGAGGCAGTTTTGTCGGGGAGGTCATTAATAAATATCAGGAACAATAGAGGTCCAAGAATAGACCCATGAGGCACTCCCGCATTTATATCACACTGTTTAGATGTTCGACCGTCGAGGACAACCTGGATTTTTCTCTTGTCTAAGAAGGATTCAATTATGCTAAGTATTCTACCAGTGATACCGTATGATTTAATTTTCCTGAGGAGACCCTTGTGCCATACCCTGTCAAAAGCCTTAGATATATCTAGAGCTACCGCTCTGCCCTCCCCCGCTTTGTCCAGTGAATGGTATATACGTTCAGAGATTACAGTGAGAATGTCAGCTGTGGAACGGGCTTGTCTAAATCCATATTGTTTGTCAGTCTGTAAGGTGCCGGACTAGAGCATGGTTAATTATGGTCTCAAATATTTTGGCGAAAAGTGGGAGGAGGCTAATGGGGTGATAATTTGATGGGTCAGTTCTTTCGCCAGAATTCTTGAATATTGGTACCACAGAAGCGGTTTTCCAACAGCCCGGAAAGCATGATTCATTAAGGCATTTGTTGAAGAGTTTGGAGAGAACTGGAGCTAATTCGGCTGAGCATTTTTTTAATAGCACAGCTGGGATGGGATCAGGTCCACATACTTTTGAAGTGTCAAGGGTTTTTATGATAGCATGTACCTGAGCAGGGGTGATTTTTAGATCGTCTAGCGTGGCGTCTGTCCGCAAAGGAAAGTCAGGCAGGGGGTGGTTGGTAGGGTCCAGTGTGGAGTTCGAGGCAAACCGGCTGGCAAGCATATTAGCTTTATCGGTTGCTGAGCAAACAACCTCATGATTGTTGGTTAGTGGGGGAATTGTTGATTGCCCATTGTTTACTACATTGTTGTAGATTTTCCAGAAGTCACGATTTCCTAATTTTTGTGCTTCGATGCGTTTTTTAGTGGTTTCAGTAAATTCTCTCTTGGCTGTCGCTATTTCTTTCTTAACGTTATTTCTCACTTCTATGTACTTCTGTTTGTTTGAACTGGACTTATGTCGGTTAAATCTGCGGTATGTATGCTGCCTTTGAGCAATGGCAGTTGCGCAAGTCGAAGTAAACCATTGGGGAGAGTGGGGCTTACTATAAAATTTCCGCACGGGAACATGTGCTTCCATTGCTGTTTTGAACCATTCAGTGGTCTCATTTGCGCACTGTTCGGCAGGAAGAGAAAAAATATTTCCCCATGGGGCATCTCTGATAAGATCTTTGATGGCTTCCCAGTCAGCCTTTTTAAAATATCTCGTTGTTTTGAGCACTGGCTCTTCAGTTTTGGGTCTAGAATTTAGGGCGATTTCTACCATTATCACTGCATGGTCAGCGTTCCCGAGTGAGCTGTTAGCATTTGTTGTATAATCCTCGGGAACTGTAGTCAGAAACAGATCTAGAAGTGATGCTTGTTGTTCTTGCTGGTCAGGGAAATGGGTTGGAAACGTAACCATTTGTGATAGAGAGTGAGATATAGCAAAACTATGTGTTGTGCTGCTCGCTGCATCCGTGTGAGTAGAGAATCCAAGCCAGTTTTTGTGGTGAACATTAAAGTCGCCAAATACATGGACTTGGGCGCTAGTGTCAAGGGAGAGTGCTGTGTCTATACTGTCGGAGACTTTGTTTATTATGGTGCAGTCCTGGGTCGAGGGAGAGCGGTAGAGAAAATACAAGTAGCTAATGTTGCGTTGTATGTTTAGTCTAAAGCACATAAAGGCTTGATCGTCCGTTTCTAGGTTTGTTGTATTACGAATGTAGACTCCAAGTCCGTGCATATGTCTGCTAGAGTCCTTACGGCAGAGTGGGAGATAGCCAGGCATGTTAAAGTAGTTAGAGGGGATGGAAGAGTGTAGGTTAGTCTCGCTTAGTGCTAAGATATCTAGGGTATTTGTTAGGAGAAATGCTTCAACATCAGCTAAATTAGTTCTAAGCCCACGGATGTTAGTGAATGCAAGCCTCAAGGGAGGAGGCAAGTTGAATTTGTTTGTCCCTAGGCCTGGTTTAAGCTTATTTTTAGATTTTAGTTTCATCATGTTTTTAAAGAGTTTCAGTTAGGTGAGGGGGATCTGAAGAAGAGGTTATGCAGGATATCAGACATGCAACACAAGTAGACAAATTGGCTGACCTTTCTTCAACTAGGACTGTGGCCTCGGGAAAGCCCATCGGGGATGAGTGCAGGGTCCCTTTCCATGCGTGACATGGCACTACAAACAACCCGATATTATACAACTGTTGATGGAGCAGCCGCTCTAAGCGCTACCAAAGAGTTAGAGCTCCTGTACTACCAGTCGGAAACAGCAGCCAGGAACTGTCAATCCGGTACCCTCAGCCCATCAGAAGAAGATCACCCCAATCTAATTGCACAGGCATGCATGGTACTCAAGCACTCCCAAGTGCCCAGTTATGAGGGGTGGGATGTGTCGGGAGTGGGGGAACGGCATTCAATGCCCTAGACAAGAAACAAGATCTACCACTAAATGTTTTGTTGATTCACCTGTGATAGTGTCTCTGCGCCTGACTAATAGGCAAAGAAGGAGTATGGAAGCCGGCGATAGACAGGGCCTATCTACTCCTTAAACAATTTAGGTTTGCAGACCGGTAATTTGTTTGAGTCACCAGCTCTAGGAAGGTTGTCGTCCAAGACTGGAGAGGCCTCCCTCCCCTTTGGTTTAGTTTCAGAGTTTTCCTTCTCCTAGACGGTGATCTGGGAAGATCTACTGGGTCCATCAGCCCTGAGAGGGTTTGCTCCGCGCCTGGGTCCTACTCCAGGTATTTCTGCGACTCCGCGTGGTTAGTTGGTGTTACAGGGTTAGCTTGTAAAGGTTATTTATCAATGAGTAGTTACACTCCTCAAATAGATTTAGGGGCATGCAGTGGAAGCGGTTTTGTGGGGAGGCTTGTTTGTTAATGTTACAGGGTTAGTTTGTAGAGGTTATATATTTAATGAATAGTTACACTCTTCAAAGTTATTTATGGGCATGCAGTAGGAGTAGTTTTGAGGGGAGGCTTGTTAGAGAAGCGTTAGTGCGGATTAGGACATTTACCTTAGGTTTTTTGTTTTTATTTTATAACTTTTGTTAGTTTGGGTTCCGGATAACGTAATAGTTTGAGTAGGTATTAGGAATGGAGCTAAGAAATTTTGCCCAGTCACTGTATATTTAGGTTTACGGAGGTTAGGGTGTAGGTGCAGTACACCCAGGGTGTAACTGGAGGTACATTTTAGGTTATGGTGTATTTCGTATGTATAATTAAGTAATATATATTTGGGCAAGTTTTCAGTAGATGCAAATAGGAGTTGTCAGTGTTTCCACTATTCAGGGGGAGATAGTTTCAGTTTTCATTTAAGAATCATAGCGAGTTTTGCATGGCAGTGAGTATCGGCTTGGTTTAGTGTTGTTTGTTGCAGAGCCGTCTAGGAAGAGGCAATTGCTATGTAACGAAGATCGGTTTGCATCCGAGTGCATACTTGGCTGGTAAGTACCTAATTGGATAGGAGTGACCTCTAATGTATAGCAATTTTATTTTTACCAACACCTGTCTTAGGTGATACTAAAGCTGAATATAATGGTTTATAGATATTTTTTTGATAGTTTTAAGCGGACACACACAGACAACCTATCTCTATAGTAGATATAGTTCACACAAAATTATAGAATATTAGCGAGGAGACCCAACTTTTCCGGTCGTAAAATATGCTTAAATATATGTTAATTCATGCAGATTTTGTATCTATTATTACAGAGCCAATTCTTTATTGAACTGATTTCAAAAGATGAAGAAAGTAAATGACTTGGGTGCTAACAGATAGAATCAAAACCAAAACATTTAGTGCTTCAGCCATATTACCTACCATTTGAGCTATCGAAAGATACATTTAAAATTAAACGACTTCAAGCAAGGAATAAATTTGTACGTGTGCATAAATAGAAATATGTTAGCAAGTTGAAATGAACATTTCAACTTGCTAACATATTGAAATGCGTCGAGAAGTTGAAATGAACATTTCAACTTCCCGACGCATTTCTGTATGTGCTATTCATCCATCCAAATCAAGATTTTACTTGTTATAAATAATCTTTGATGTATGATTACTGTTTCCTGTTAATTTCGGTGTTTAGGTTAAAGAGTTTATTGGTTAAATATTTTCACACATAGACACACACACGAGTACATGCACTATTTTATTTATATAGATGAGAATCCATTATGAGAACTGTGCAGCAACATTACAATTAATTGTATTAAAAACTCACCCTTCTCCAATAAATTCAGTTTTGTTTGGAGATGTTGGTCCGATTCCAATATTCAAGGATTTTTCAGTCTGAAAAAGAAAAACAAAGAAAGAGTGGTTTTAAAAAAATTGTGTTATGGTTTCAAGACAAAATAATATGAGCTGGAATACGTGTTTCTGGATGAGTTCATAACACTGAAGATGTTTTTATAACAAGTAAAAATACTGATATAATTAGTCAAAGTGGCTGGTCACTTTTAATGCATCCAAAACCAAGCTTCTATCTTTACATCATCAAAGCTCTGATCCCCCATCTGACATCAACTGAACTAGATGGCTCTCGTCTTGGAGAGGCTCCATGTTTTGACAAGCTTCTGGGTTTGACCTTTACTCCTGATCTGAAATGGAACACGTACATCAAATCTGTTGCCAGGAACGCTGGGAAAATGGTGGGATCCTTCTACCGCTCAAGAAGATATCTCACTACTGATGCAATTCTCTATCTGTATAAGAGCCAAGTACGTCCAAGGATGGAGTACTGTTGCCACATCTGGGCAGGAGCTGCTAAAACAGCCTATCCTGCCTTGACAGAGTACAAAATAGACTTCGTGGTTTATTGGGGAACGCCCTTTTCTCTTCCCTGCAACCTCTCTCCCACAGAAGAGACGTTGCGAGCCTGTCTTTGTTTTATCGCTATTTCCATGGCAGGTGCTCGTCTGAGTTCCAATCCCTCGTCCCCCCTCGCCACGAGAAACATCCGTCTGGCTGAAACTACTGTCAACAATTTTCCCCACTCTTTATCTGTGCCTAAATCCAAACGTAGATTCCATGAACAAAGCTTCTTTCTTAGAACTGCACGCCAGTGGAACTCTCTGCCACTTGCCTGTTTCCCACCTGACTACAACTTGGACGTCTTCAAGTCCAACATAAACAAACTGCTGACAAACTGCCGCCTTAAGTAAGATACTCTATCAAAACCCCCAATACTAATGATTACTACAATACTATCTCATTGATTACTGTACACGCAATAACCCTTATCCCTGAGTGGCCTTCGGGCCTTGATAAGTGGAAACCCCCATGTAAAAAAAAAAAAGAAAAGGATGATGACGTGTTTTTTTTGCGTCATATCATCCTTTTCAGCTCATTTAATACCAAATCAAGTTGAATTTATAAATCTTTAGATATTTTTATATAGATTAACTACTTTTAAAAAGTTCATTATTGTGTTACATTATGTTTGACTGAGGTCATTAAGTGCTGTAGGAAATGACAAAAGGTGGGGGACAAATGAAATAATATTTTTTTAAACAATGGTCAGTAAGTCGGACAAAGGAGTTAGGGTTAAGTTTAAATTCAGGTTGTGATAAATGATTGGGTAATCAAATGACCAGTAGGTAGAGAACAACAGACTAAGGATCGAACAATGCACTTGTAGGTATTTGAGGGAAGAAGGTTACTATGAATCAACAGAAAAATAGGAACGACACCTGACGGGGAGGCGGGGAGGGGCATCAGTCGGCCACTTAGTTAGTTGAAGCCTGAACTTTGAGGTTGGCAGTTAACTACAGTTGGTTGGTTGTTGGTTGGTTGTTTTTGTTTTACGGCATATCAACCTTTTTCAAATTATTTAATGCCGAATCTAGTTATTTTGAGGAACAATTTTTAATAGAGTATATTTGTTTTTTAAGTCGGATTCTATTTAACCCATAGTTGGGACCCTAACAGGTACTACCACTCCGGGCCAGAGTGGACCTGGGAGCAATGGCAATTAAAGGGTGGCTCCACACTCCCCAAGGCCCGCAAGGTGGTGCCTCACCATCGGATATAGTTTTAGGTCATATCCAGGACCAACTACAGTTGGAGACAGATCATGGCTTAGGCCAGGTCGGAAAAGCTTTGGGAGATCAAAATGTACTAACGGCAACAGACACACACACACAGTCCAACTCTCTATGCTTTTCTTGTTTCTCCATGTTTATTTTATTTTTATACTTGTGAACCCATCTGGTCCCCCCTACGACAGCCGCCGACGTGAGAGACTATAATGATATGGCCATAAGATGTGGTGATGAAGAATAAATCAATGGCACACAATGTTTGAGGTTGTCAGCCTGTCAAACGGGGTAGCATGTGGTGTCATATCTCTACTTTATTTTTTATAATAGTTTCTTCATTCTACTTGCTCTGTAGAACATTTCTCTAATAGATCAATGTATTCAATAAGAACATGCTTCGCTGCATATTGATTGTTTCTTCCCACTTGGAACTCGTATTTCTATGCATTCTTTTTGTGGTTCTGTTAGTCATAAATTTGGTTTTGTATCTTCATCATTCCTGCTCCCTACCCACAATGCAGTCCGATTTCGTATTACGCATGAAATCTGAAGAAAAACAATTTTTAAATGAGTAAATATGCATAATTAATGGATTTCCATAGATTTACAAGATGGCAGCATACATAATGATTGCTTTTTGCTATCACTCACAGCGCATAAAGTATTAAAATGCATTATTTTTTGTTTTATTTGCATTGTTCAGACTATTGCTCTCATCCTGATTATTATTCTTACAGCATTCCAACTGATGTAATCTACAACACTCTTCAGGTGTATATAAACACCAGATGTTATTAGTGAATGTTTGTTTTTGTTTGCTAACATCCTAGAGCCGTTAGAAATCAAATAGGAAAAGCATCCTTTTGTGTGTGTGTGTGTGTGTATATATATATATATATATATATATATATATATATACAGCACAATCACGTTGACACACTGGTTCTCACCAGATCCCCAAAGTTAAACAACGACAAGCCTAGCCAGTACCAGATGGGTAAGCATTTGAGAAGGCTAGGTGCTGTATGCATCATTTGACCCAACCATCTGTGATGGTTGAAAATTGCCTCAGTAACGGGTGAATTATAGCTGAATTAAAAAAGCTTTTATCATGTGAGCAATCCTGGGCAATAACCAGATGATCTTGCTGATCCAAACTGTTGGATTGGAAATGCAAAAAGAAAAAAAACATTTTTGGAAACATCAATAATAATCTTGTTTTGTGAAAGAAATCACTACGTAATGTTGAATAGAAATGTTTTGTCTTGGATATAACCGTGAGGTCAAAGCTTTTAGGATTTCGCCGTATGAAAAACTTGTGTGGAAAAGTAAATTTATGTGTGGAAAGTTACAAAATTAATATGCACAAGTGGATTGGTCAATTAGTCAATCAGGGCGAATTCAAGTTTGATGCAATGAAGATGGATTGGCTAGATGAGAAGCTCAGATTCCTCAAACCCTACACCGCCACCTTCCAATAAAAGGATGCGCAGAGAGGTTTTTTTGTCAGTCGAGAACAGGAATTCCCAGATAAGGTTGAGAATTGGAGCTGTCCCCATTCCCGGTTCATTGATTGTCAGAAAAAGAGACAATCGGTTGTCGCAAAAAGATTCTGTCGAATCACTGTTGAAACAGGCTGCTTGTTAAAAAAAAAATATTGCATATTCTTTTTTTTATTCTTCTGTTCATAGCGGTGTTGTTTTTGAAATGTTAAATATATATATATATATATATATATATATATATATATATATATATATATAAAATACTGACGAAGGAGTAATACTCCGAAATATATATTAAAAATAAACACTTGTTTATTTTCATAATTTTGCGTTGTAATTTGCCTCAAACGTTTTTTATACATATTTTATTTTAACATTCAAATTTCAATCAACACTTCTAACATGGATAAAAAACAAAAAACTACACTCGTTTTACAATTAATGTAGGCAGCCAAGCATATTCTTCCAGCATTTCAAAAACAATGCAGTTAACATCACGTGGACTCTTTATTCAACTTTCCTTCAATTTAACATCATGCCAAGGAAAAAGAGAACAACAAAAAAAAATACTGACAAGGGAGTGATACTCTAAAATATATACCATATATTTTTGCATATAAGATGACTCTTAAAGTTAAAAAGTCATCTTTAAAAACCAATATTTCTTAAGATATTGGGTGTTGCACTTTCTAGCCTAGGCTAAACAAACATGGTTTTGTGGTTTAGCAGTCATTTTATACAATCGATATATGATACATTTATTAAAATTTGGTTCAAAACTAACCTATGTTTTTTTTTTTATTTTTGTCTTATAAAAAAAACTCAAACTTACACTTTCATCATAATTGCTGGACATTACGGTCAGCTCAACTGTAGACAGTTCACGTTTCACCCAATCTTCTTCTGTTATTTGATAAATTTCTTCATAGTCTTCATCTAAACAAAAAAAAAAAAACATATTAATGTCTTGCAATGTTTAATTTACAGCACATGATGGGGGAAAAAACCAAAACAAAAAACATAGGGCTAAAAAGACATTCTTACATGTGACACTATTTCCGCATCGAATTTTCTTTTTTTTTTTTTTTTCAAAGTTTGCTGCAATTATAACTAATGATGTTACGATTCCACTTTTTTTCCAGATTATGATTCTTTTTAAATTTATAAATATCAAAAGTTGTTGCTTTTGCAAATTTTCAGATCACTGTCGTAAATTCTGCGTAATGTGCACATATATTTTCTCAAAAATAAAAATACAATGGCGGATTGAGGGGTGTGGTGGGGATGGGGGACAGATATTACAGGAATAAATATTTATGACTATTTTTCTCAGTTTTTCCTCATAATTGATTGAAAATAGTGATTTTAACAATTCATTGTGACATTTTCATCTATATTTTTCATTATCCACTCATGCTTTTACCTGTGCCATTTTTATTTGTGCCATTTAATCCAGTTCAAAATTTATCTGTCGTTATTATAATATATATATATATATATATATACTGGCTGGCAGCCCGATGTTGTCCAGTAATACAATACGCTTAATCATGATATTTTAATTTATGCAGATTGCGTATGTATTATTATAGAATCAATCTTCTATTGGATATTATATATTACGATGAATAATTATTAAATAATAATGATAATGTTGTTCATCAAATTCTGTCTGTATTTGTTTATAATATCATGTCAGCTGATATTTGGGCTTGATGATGAATACCCTGGACCAGTCACTTCTGATTAATGTTTAGTTTTAAAATATGCAAATGAACAAAGGATTGGCAGTGATTTTAAATGATACCTCTTCTTTTATTGTTAATGGAACTCATTAATAATTTTATGGTCTTTATCCACGAGGCTATCTCCCCACGTCCTCCACCCGGCTGGAAAAAACGTGTCGGTGGCCAGCTAAGAACGTGGCTCGGGACTATCAAAGCCGATGCTGAGCTTATTTCGGGCCCGCTCATCTATGGCCTGTCTCGTTGGAGACGTGACTGGCTGTTGCTCACTCGGGATCTTGCCTCCGATCGCCGGGCTTGGGCTGCAGCGATACGAGATGTGCATCTTCATGAAGCCGACTCAACTCCTCCAGGGTGAATGTCGTTTCACGTACAAGTAAGTATTAATAAGAAAAAAATTAAAATAAAATGGTGAGGTACACCCAGGCTTAAACAGGAGGGTATTCGATCTGTAGTCGAAGGCCCTACCACTGAGCCATATCTCCAGATTATAAGAAATCTGTTTTTTTGTTTTTTTTAAGAAGCAATGATTTGCTGAGATTTTATTTTCTCACTTGGCTGAGGTAGCATAAAATATTCCTTTGTACAAATTATTATTTTTATATATTTAACTATAAGAGAGAAAAGCTATTTTTAAGATTGTATTTTTTCAATTTTCAATACTTATCATATAAATTTCTGTACAAAACATATCTAAGAACACTGCCAGATGTATAAATTAGCTTTGTGTGAAATTTGCAAAAGATAAGCTCAACTGTTTCAGAACCTATGAGGAAGGAAATCACACACACACAAAGTGACTTTTATATAATAGCATATTATTATTAAAACAAAACATATATATACACACACATATATATATATATATATATAATAGCATATTATTATTACACACACACACACATATATATATATATATATATATATATATATATATATATATATATATATTGTAGTTTTACTGGTATTTTAAAAATAATTGATACTTATCATTTTATCATTAGTAGAAGCAATACAAAAAAAATAAACATTTGGAGAAATTTTGGAGGTGCAAGTACACTATAATAGTGAAATTTGACATTTTTAATATTGAATTTGAAGGCACACCAATAGTCTCTACTTAATTGTCATGTTACAGTAATGAATATATCCAAAACTTATGAAAAACGATAATGTAGAAAAAAATTATTAAACAAAACATTTTTTTGGACGAAAAGTAGCGAAAATATGAGTAAAATGTTTGTCTAAAAAAGACTCTGGAGAGTTCAAAAGAGGAGGTAAATAGTGTGTAACTATTGACAATTCCGGAGAACTTTTTAATAAATTATGTATTAACAATCATAAATATAAGTTACTTATCTTGTTTTTAGCATAACAGAGTTACTTCCCTTGTTAGTATGTCATGTGTTCCCAAAGCAATATAGTGTTTTTAGGATACAGATTGAAAACTTGTGGTTTCTTTTTTAATAATGCTGTAATGTTTAAGTACTTCTGACATGCCAATTAAGTAGATATCATTTTTTTTAGTTGAAATTAACACAAAAAATCAGTAGATACTATCATTTATTTTTCTTAATCAAACGTTTCGTTTTCTGAATTTCACTATCATAGTATACTTGTACCAATTCATCATTCTAACATTAATTTCAGCCTATTAGGTTGTAGCATAAGCTTTTCCAGTTTTTAAGGCACAATAAAAACAAAAGTATCCTATATCTTCACAAAGACATCATTTGCTCTATGCCTGGAGTATTGTTATTACATTTGGGCTGGTGCATCAATCACTACTCTCTTCCTTTCAGATATGGCCCAAAAATGCTCTTTTTTCTCATATTTTGAGGGTAGCTCCAAAAGTAAAGCCTCCTATTTTTTTTTAACTCACAAAGTTGAAGAGTTACAAAAACGGGAGTGGTATCATTAAAATGAGCGACCTTTTTTGTTCCAACATTTATTTATTTTTCACATAGTCACCACCATTCTCAATGCAATTTTGCCAGAAATTCAATGACGTATCTCTGCTTCTGATGCACGTCTATGATGGGTATTGCTTTCTTAGAGTTTCACACCATCAATATCTGCAATAGAGAGATGAAACTTTCAAGTCATAAATGCATAAGTTCATTCATCATAACAATGCAATTTTCAATCTCCTCTGATCCATTTGGGCAGAACAAAAAATAGGAGGCATTACTTTTGGAACAACCGTCGTACATTAACAGATTGCTTAGTTTTCATTTTCTTTTTCTATAAAATCTATGGAAATACAGACTTTTGCAACACCAAGTCGCCCTGCTAGTATAGAAGAGTATAATATTGTAGTCAATCTTGTAGCTAGACATAGGAATTAGGATTCATTATTACCATTAGAAGAAAAGTTATTGAATTACTGAATGGAATAAAGAATAAGTTGAAATCCTTAAGTTTAACTACCTTATTAGAGAAAAGAATGAGGGGTGACTAAACTAAAATCGACAAAATAATTACCTTTGGGAACCATTCTCGATTTGAAAAACAAACCGAACAATGACCACTTATTTCCTTTTTCCAGTTGCTTAGCCTTTTCTTCGGTAAGAACTCTCTTAACTTTTATGGGTGCAGTCGCTGGAATGTACTCCATATCTAGCTTCACATTGGGTGGCCATTGACCCATGCTTGCTCGTACATAGGTCCAACGTGACTTCAAGGGCCCAAAGTACCAGTACCTTGATGTGAAAGGGATTAGAATCAAAAAGTACATAAAAGAGTAAAGATCAAAAAGAGAAAACACAATTTAATTAGGAAACATAAGAGATACATTAACAGATTTATAAACCTGTATGCAAAGTAACCATAAAAAATTAATCAGTTATATCCTGACCAATGTTGCTGGCCTTAGAATTCCAAAAACATTCAACTCCGACTCCTGGGATTTCAAAAACATTCAACTCCAACTCCTGGGATTCCAAAAAACATTCAACTTCGACTCCTGGGATTCCAAAAACATTCAACTCCGACTCCTGCCATTCAAAATCATTCAACTCTGACTCCTAGCATTCAAAAAACATTCAACTCTGACTCCTAGCATTCAAAACGGATTCAACTCCGACTACTGGCATTCAAAAAACATTCAACTCTGAATCCTGGCATTCAAAAAACATTCAACTTTGACTCATGGCATTCAAAAAATATTCAATTCTGTCTCCTGGCATTCAAAAAACATTCAATTCCGACTCCTGGCATTCAAAAAACATTCAACTTCGATTCTTGGCATTCCAAAAATATTCAATTCCGACTCCTGGGATCCAAAAATTATTCAATTCCAACTCTTTGGGTTTAAAACTTATTTCATTTCAACTCTTGAAATTCGAAAAATATTGAACTCCAGCCTCCTTTTTTTTAAAGTCTTTCAATATTCACAATGAAAAGACTTTAAAATTTTTCAGTGAGTGATTCCTCTCACTATAGCTGGCGACAGATGATCACCCATGACCAAGGATTGTTGTTTGATAACTAGACAAATCACAGACATCCATAAGATTTCCAAATCAACTTTGGAAAATGCATAAACTCTGTTTTAATATCCACTTTAAAATAAATGAACAAACTTTTTGGTCAACTCAATACTAAAGCAGCATTAACATACATAGGTTTATAGGCATCTATAATATAAATCTCACTTCTCTGTTTAAATGTATGTATGTCTGCCTAAAACTTTCAACAGAGGCAACGGATTTTCACGAGATCGGTATCATTTTGAAGCTCGACCCTTCGGACGACAAATATTGAAAAATTGGCCAAAAACATTAATTCGTTCACCCTCAACTGGGCACTTTTCTACAGGAAGGAGTTGCTTTTTTTTGCCGATATTTTTGAAAGTCATCGCCTCTCTTCCATTGTCTAGTCTTAATTTAAACCTATGTCACTTCCAGTTTGGCAATGGGCACAACAGCTAACCTGTCACATTTTTTTTTTTCACTTTCTTTTCCTCCTTCATGGTACGGGTTCGAGCCTGCCTGCCTACTACCCCTTTTTTTTTTTTTTTTTTGCTCAACACACACCTCCAAACACCTTGGCAACGCTGAGCACCCAGACTAGTTAGTATATAAAAGTTAAGTTCAAGAAGTGAGGCCAAAACAAAACATGAATACATCCGATAAAAAAAAAAAATCCAGAACAGTAAATGACGAAAAGGCAGAAGTAGAAGGAACAAAGTGAAAAACCATGTAAAAAGAAAAAAGTGAAAAAAATCTAGGCCAATGAAATAGGTGGACATGACATCACTCATTCTTAGGCTGACGAGATTTTGAGAAAATAATCAGCATCGATAAAAGCTTGTATGAGACAAGACAAACTAAAAATGATCTAAGAAACTTATAATAAAGAAATGCACTTAAAATATTCCCTTGGAACTTTTAGCTATAAGGCAAGCATCTAGCTAAATTAATCCTTTATTCTTATATGCATGTGTTTCTTGAGTAGATTGCATGATGATTAATGTGAGAAATATACAGCCAACCTTTCTCAGTTCTTGGAGGAAAGCAATACACATGCACCCATGACGATGTCAAGCAGTACTGAATGTATGGATCTAAAGTTGATTAAATGACTTGTTGGAACTAAATGATTGTTTAGGATCATCTTTATCTTTAGCTCGGTCTTATAATGTTACATGTTATAAAACTGAGCTACTATTTAGGAGAAATGGAGAAACAAAATTATAGATTACTAGCAGTTCAGCCCAGACCAGCTTTGCTTGGGCCCTATGTACTGTTCATAACTTTATGTGCATATGTATATATTAAAAAGTTTGACTCATGTCCATGTAACCTACATTCAAAATTTCAAGTGTTTAGACCTAAAATTGGCAGAGGAGTTTGATAGAGCCTGCAAAGGGTAACTCTTTCAACTTTGACCTCTTGGCAGCAAAATTTTCCCCACAAAACTGATTAAAAAGCTTGCTGCATGTGTGAATACTCTTTATGTAAAATTTCAAATGTTTAGACCCAAAATTTGCTGAATAGTTTGCTAGAGGTCAAATCTTTTTAACTTTGACCCCTTTGGTTAGCAAAATTTTCATCCAAAAACCAATTAAAAAGCTTGCCCTATAACTGAATACACTTTACGTAACATTACAAATGTTTAATCCAAAAATTGGCTGAGAGGTTAAATTTCTTTAAACTTTGATCCCAATTTTGACCCCCTTAACATTTATTGTTTTGGGCTCAAATCAAGTTAAAAAGTTTAATCAATGTCCAAGGAACCTACATCTAAAATTTCAAGTGTTTGGACCCAATATTGGTGGAGAAGTTTGATAGAGTTTTCAAAAGTCAAATCGTTGAACTTTGACCCCTTGACAGCTAAATTTCTGGCCGAAAACTGACTAAAAAGATTTTCCCAAATCTCCATACCCCTTATGTCAAATCTTGAGTCTGTAGACTGAAAATTGACAGAGTAATTTGGTGGGAAAATGTACACACACAGACAGACACACACACACAATTTTACTTTTATAGATGTATGGATTGTGGCCTTCCATAACGAAAAAATGTTGGATTTTTATAAATAATTACTTATAGAGTACCTTGTAAAGCATGTCATGCCACTGGTTTTATGTTAAATATTACTTAGGTTTCTTTTTAACATTGTATGGAAGAAGACAAGGACATATATAGAAAAAAGGTAAAAGTAATAAAGAAACACCTTGGGAGCTAGAAGTGATACTCACTTAGATTTTCGTTCTTCAGCATCATTGTACGCTCCAAGCTGTAAACCAGACAATGCATATGTGTCTTTTCCATCTTCTGTCTAAAGAAAAATATAGATTCACATTATTTAAAATCGCTCCAGACAAGGCATGAAGTCACATGTAAAAAGTTGAAGGTCAAAAACTAGCCAATGAGGTGTTAGATGGAAAGATTCCGACCCAGAAAACAGCAATTCTTCCCCCTTTGTCAGAAACATTGCTCATGGAATGTGAGAACTATAGGACAAAATAAGAGAAGCGAGAGTTATGACTAGGGCAAGGATAACAAAATATTCTTTTCATTGTTTTGACTCTCGAGTGTGTGTATCCGCTGATATCTTATATGATTTTATATAGAGTGACGTGGTTCTTGGTTGATTAACTGTGTCTGTGTCGGATGTATACTCGAGAGTCAAAACAATGATAAAAATATTCTGTTGTCATAGGCCTAGTTATGACACTGATAAACGTAAACAACAGGTAAACATTCTACTCTCCTAAATAATATTTTTGCTAACTATTTACGTATGTAGTTATACCCTGCTGCAAATTGGTGTAAATAAAAGTTTTAATTTTCTGTGGCAGTGTCATTTGATGTAACAATGATGATGATGATGGAAAAAAAAAGACCATTGTTAAGAAAAGTTGTTATGGTATTGATTTAATACATACGCACACTTATTTGTGGATATTGATAAAGAAGAAATCTGTTTTCTTACATGATAATTTGTGTTGACATAAACAGCCAAAAAAAAAAAAAACAATAGCCGAAAACATTGACGTTTAGAATATAAAGATATTGCCACCCTGTCAGAAATAGTACCTTTTGGTGATTTGACAAGTTTCATCTGAATAGGCCATTCTTGTTAAGTAAAAAAGTTACCCAAATTCTTTGGTGATCAAAATTTATTGGTGAGACACCCGAAATATAGGCCAGATAGGAGTTTTTTTGGATAAGGAAAAACAATATGGTGGATACATATTATAGTGTCTATTAATTATTGTTTTTTTTTGTTTTTTTTTACATAGGCATCACTACATTATCAAGGCCAAGAGGCCACTCAAGGATAAGGGTTAAAGAGTGTACAGCAGAAATTGGACAATATAGTAATCATTAGTAATGAAAATTTGGTAAATTTGATAACTTATATGGAACGGCTCATCAAGAACTTATTTACGTTAGACTTGAAGACAACCATATTGTAGTCAGCCGGAAAGCAGGAAAACGGAAGACAATTCCACAGGCGTGCAGTTCTAATAAAAAAGCTTTGTTCATGGAATCTACGTTTAGGTTTAGGCACAGATAAAGAGTGGGGGGAATTATTGATAGTGTTTACAGCTAGACGAGTGTTTCTTGTGAAAGTTTGGTGAGGGGGAACCATAGATTGAAGCTCAGTCGAACACTTTCCATGAAAATAACGATACATCAGAGACAAACTCGCAACATCTCTTCTGTGAGATAGAGGTTGCAAGGAAGAGAAAAGGACATCTCCTACGAGGCTACGAAGTCTATTTTGAACTCTATCAAGGCAGGCCAAATCCTTTCTAGCAGCTCCTGCCCAGATGTGGCAACAGCAAATTATTGTTTGGGAATTTGATTATTAATCACTTGAGGCCCCTAGCACCGCTCTGCGACTTTTAGTTTCGGAGAGATAGAGTTTAAAAATAAGGAGACAGACAGACAGTGAGCTTTATAAATCAGATAAATAAAGGTGAATCTGCATAGCTAATTCCACCATCGTATCTTAATTTGTTTTAGCTATTTGTTTGTCTATCCGCTATACCTCTGCATTGGATTGCCTTTTTTAAAACTTCAATTTCTTTTATGATAAAAAAACTTTTTTTTTTAATTTTTATTTTGGAAATTCCTTATAGGACCGAAATTCTAGACTTAGAACATTTCAAACAATTTTCTTATCCAGAATTCCCCCTACATTAAAAAAAAAAAATTTAAAAAAATCTGTACGTCATACTCATGACAAAACGAAAATTAAATATTCCAAAAATCATATACATTGATCAAGTAGTTCTATTTTTTAAAGAAAATGATTTTTAAGTCATTTATAGGACTTCATAAATCCAGTATGAATTATTGTTGGGTTATCTCTATTTGTTTCTTGAAATTTTTTTTTCAAAAATAGCGAACGAGACAGTCACTCTTGGAATTTAAAAATTTTATCCTATTCAAAAATAAAACTAGTGACTTTTGGAATACAATATTTTCGTTTCGTCATGGGTACCTACATCATACAGATTTTTCTTCAATTTTGTTTTTTAATATAGGGGAAACTCTGGACAAGAACCAATGATTTTGTATCTTGTGATATTATTTTATACCTATTCTTTTTTTTTTTTTTTTAAATAGGAGTCACCACTTACCAAGGCCCAGAGGCCACTCGAGGATAAGGGTTATTGAGTGTACAGTAATTAATGGGAAAATATCGTAGTAATCGTTAGTAATGGAAATTTGGCAGACTGGATTACTTAAGTAGCGGTTCATCAAGATTTTGTTTATGTTAGACTTGAAGACAACCAAGTTGTAGTCACCTGGGAAGCAGGCAAATGGAAGAGAGTTCCACAGGCGTGCAGTTCTAAGAAAGAAGCTTTGTTCACGGAATCTACCTAGGCATAGTCAAAGAGTGGGAAAAATTATTGACAGTGGTTTCAGCTAGACGGGTGTTTTTCGTGAAAGATTGGCAAGGGGGGGGGCAGAGATTGGAGCTCAGACGAGCACTTGCCAGGGAAATAACGATAAAACAAAGACAAAAACTTACTTTAATTTCAAGAATATCAATTGGTTTAATTGTTGCTTCAACAATAGCCATAGCCGCATCCATAATGAATCTAAAGAAGAAAAAAAAGTAGAATTGTCTTAAATGAAAACTATTATAAATGGCAAAATGTCTAGATTCCAAATTCCAAGATGTTGTTCCTTTTACCATTTATTTCTTTTAGCATGTGAAAATGTTAAATTCCTGACAGCATCTGTTTCATAGTGCAGAAACAATCATATAATTATTATGTCAATGTTTTTTTAATATTTTCTGCTTTCACTCATCAGATAAAAATCAAAGATGACATAAACACCATAAAACACAATGCAACTAATCTTCGAGTTTTTTTCGGAATCATATAATCAAACCCAAATTCTTTTTTTGCTTCATTTTTAAAATTAACGAGTTCTTTTTATTCTATCGTTCTTTTTATTCTATCGTTCTTTTTGTCATTTATTTGTATATGCTCTGTAGTCATATTCAACATACATCACACTTTATAAATAAAAGGATTGATATAAATAAAGGGTGAAATATAATTGAATAAGTACATTTTTTCCATAAACATAGATATATATATATATATATATATATATATATATATATGTATATAATTTTGAGGTTAATTTTCAGAGGAAAGGTAACCAGTGAAGTATTATGAGGTTAATATAAGAGTGCTCAATACCGAGGTAGAGCAAGGTATATTTTTATTTGTTTTTACAGCTGACCAAAACATACTCATGACTGTGTAGGAATACATTACTGCTTACGTAAAAACAAATTATATATATATATATATATATATATATAGAGAGAGAGAGAGAGAGAGAGAGAGAGAGAGAGACATACATACTAGCAGGCTGTCTGGCATTGCCCAGTCATAAAATACACTTGAATAGGATATTTTAACTTATGCAGATTTATAATATTTATTATAGAGCTAATTCTCTATAGATTATTATATTGTACCAAATATATACTAGTGATTTCAAAAAGCAAAAAAAAAAAAAATGACTTGTGTGCTATCAATTAGAATTGAAATTAAAACATCCTGCATTATTCTACATTTATATATAAATGGCCTTGTCTAAGGAATGGTCTCTTCAAAACTCCTCTGTCAATTTCTAGTCTACAGACTTGAAATTTGATATATAGGAGATTTGGACCTGTGGAACAACTTTGATTTGGTCCTTAGTCAGTAAAAATAGCTGCTAAGGGGTTAAAATTGAAAAAATATTGAAACCTGGCATACTCAAGTCAATTGGAAGTGTTCTTCTATACATGTGCAAATATACATTTATAAGTTAACAAGTTTTTTTTTAGCTATTTAAATGTGTATGGATGTGGCTCAGAGGCTAAAGAATAAGGCTAGAGAGTTTTTTTGGTTTTGATGCTAGCGAATGATACAAGTCATATTTTTTTTTACTTTTGAAATCGTTACTATATATTGGGTAGAAAATAAATTGATAGAGTATTGGCTCTATAACAATAAATACGAAATCTGCATAAATTAAAATATCATATTTAAGCATATTTTACAAGTAGGCAATGATGAGCAGCCTGTTAGTACACACACAGTTTTACATTTGGATTTTACCGTCACTGGATTTTTTATCTTCCACCAGACTATCCATTCATGGGTAATCACCTTTTTCTTCACCATATTCCCTTTGCTTCACTGTTTTTGTTTTCAAGTAAGATCATTTACTTACTTGTTGTTTCATCAAATACTTCTGCATGCAAAATCCAATCCCGCATTTTGCTAATTTCTACCCTCTGATGAGAAGGAAAGTATTTCTTCGAAACTCCACGGATTAAGGACTATCCATTTATCTAGTGTTTCCTTTTCAGATTAAATATGTTTTTAACTCATTTCAAAGTGTTTTTTAACATATTTCATTAACTGTTTGCTCATAATATTGAGACGATTAATCGGAATCAGGAATCGGAAAAATGGGAAGATTTTGGGGTATCAGAACAATTGATGCCTATTTTTCAATGCCAAAACGATTCTTTTAATTGTCTTTTTTTATTTGATTTTGTTTAAAGTAAAATCTTCCATTGCTGGTAAAATATGATAAAATAATAAATAATTATTGATTTTAAAATACCAGTAAAGCTAAAATCATCCCCCACAAGTGTATTTTGACGTTTAGGAAAATATCTGAATATTTAACATGAGTTTTTACGAAAATCAGATTTATAAAGAATAGGAATCGGTAATTGTATCAGAATCGGGAATTTAGCACAAAATTGGTAATTGTATCGGAATCAGGAAACATATTGGATTCGTCCCATCACTAATATATATATATAATAAAATACGCATCAAATGCGCTTGAAAGCCAAATACAACATAATATTAGGAAAATAAACAAATATTTTACTTGTTTGAAATTATATATTTGTTTATTTTCCTAATATTATCTTGTATTTGGCTTTCAAGTGCACTTGATGTGTATTTTATTTTATTCAAATTAAAACGTCTCTATATGAACTCTCATTCTTTGACACACACACATATATATATATATATATATATATATATATATATATATATATTAGTGATGATGCAATCCCAATATTTTTCCCCCGTTTCTATACTAAATTCCCGATTTTGATTCTTTATAAATCTCTAACTATAAAATTATTATTTTGTCCCGATTACCAAAACACGTTAAATATGCATCATGTCAAACATAAACACATGTGGAGGGTGATTTATTGATTTTAGTTTTACTGGTAATTTAAAATTAATAAATATTTAATTTTTTGTTATCACTTCCAGTAGTGGAAAATAAAAAAAAAAAAAAAATATAAGGAATAATTTTTTGGCATCGGAAAATAGGTACAAATTTTTCCGTTTCCGATACTCCCAACAGTTCCGGTTTTTCCGATTCCAACTCCAATTAACCATTCCAACACTAATATATAAAGAAATAGAAAAAAAATTGATGAAAAATAAAATTGAATAAGTTACAATCTTTACTGATCCATCAAAAATTCAAACAAGGGAAAAAAATAAATAAAAATTTTTAATCCATGGTTTTTCAAAGATAAGCTCTTTGCATCAGAGGATAAATATTAGTAAAAAAAATACATTACTGATTAGCATGAATTTGCAAAGATATGAAAAAATATATAAAAAAATTTTTTTGGATGGAAATAAAAGGCATTTTCAATAGAACAACAGATAAAATCAATCAATCAATCAACTAACTAATCACTTAATCAATTGATTAATGAAATAGTAATCCGTGAAAGATAAAACAAAAATCTAGAATCAAAGTGTGAATAATTTCAAGTTTCAATAGATTTTACTGTCGTTTTAAAATCTTTGTTAAAATTTGAAAAATCAGATAATTAATGAAGTTGTATTCATTAATATCCATAATGAAGAGAATGTCATCCAATAAGTGTGAAGGGTCAATAACAGTCAACAAGTCCAAAGAAATTGTACTCCATAATGTCCAAAAAGTGTTCCAGTCGAAGAATTGGAGATCTGTTTAATTAAATAAAATGTTAAAATCATTTTCATCTTTAAGGGGAAGAGAGAAAAAGGCGAAGAAAAAGAGAAGAATAAAGAAAGAGAGGAAAAAAGAGAAAGAGGCACAGAAAAAGAAAGAGAGAGATAGAAATAGAGAGAAGGGGTTAATAGAGAACATGACAGTGACATACCTCACTTGATTAGGATCTTCACCAAAAAGCCGTGTGGCGAAGCGATTTGTCCGACCCAATGGTAAAACTCCAAGGGTAACATTGCGGCAAAAAGCCTGTTAAGAAAAATGTTAAAAATTAATCAATAGTAAATGAAATAAATCGAAAATAAAATTTAAAAAATTGATATAAAAAAAAACCTGTAGCTATTCTCTTTTGGAATACAAATTTCTGTCAAATCTATCAGCTTTTGGCGACTCAATCACAAAGTAATTTCTACCAATGTTAGAAAACAAACTTTCTTTCTTTATCCATATTGTTAGAATTTAATTTCTCTATCACTTCCAAAAGCAAATAAGTTTCACATGAACGTTTTAATTCAAAGTGTTTTCAACCAATGAAAATCATTTCAGAGTTCTAGTCTGTGTGTGTGTGTATATTTATGAGTTTACCTTCTAGATAGCTGAGTTCACAGGAGAAACAGCAGCAGGCTAAAGGAATTTAAGCATGAGGCATTCAAGTCCTGTAGGATAGGCGTTGGTTGTTGACATGGAGTCGAGACGTGCTAGAGGTGTTGTAACATGCTCATTATGCTCAAACCGTGTTCTTTACAGTTCAATGCTCTCTCAAACCCCCATGCCAGCTGGCACCATCAGAAAGGAACAACAAACAAAAATAAATAAATCTGACTGCTTTTTTTTTCTTTTTCAAAATAAGTCGTTTATTACCGTTTTTTTCCTTCTCCCCGTCATGACGCCAGCTTAGAAGTCTTTCACCTGGCAGCATTTCTCTTTCTTCCGACTGCACGCTGGCCACAGCCAGCCCATTCTTGCCTTCACTTTACACGTCCATCTCCTGTGTGCTCGTTTTTCTTTTTCTTAAGACACAAGTCTGAGCAGACTTGCCAATTTGCATATGCATTTAAACACTGCTCCTGCTGCTAATACAATTGCTTGCTATCCATTTATCAGCTGCTGCTGATATTTTCATACACACTCATATGCGCTCTGTTACAGTATCACTCGGAAGACTCTGACCAAGCCACTGTTTTAAAGGAGTTTCTAAGTTAAACTTGTTACTTTTGGAGTTTGAAACAATTTTCATTGGTTGAAAATACTTTGCGTTAAGATTCCTGTGAAAACTTACTTGTTTTGGGAAGTGACAAAGAAAGCAAATTCAAACAAACCAGAGAAGAAACGAAAGTAGCAATTAAAGAAATTTGCTATTCAGCATTCAAAACTCTTTTATGTTTTACGAATCCAAAGTAACCATAGCTCATATTTGACTATTTCATAAAGGGAGACAACTGAACGTACAACTTTACTACATTTCTGAAATTGAATCTACAAAAGAATACCGTTAATACACTAATGTTTAGTCAAAAGAATATTTTTAATAAACAAATAAAATAAATTAAATCAAACATTTGGCACTTATCCAATTTTAACTCAATATTAAAAATTGTTCATAAAAAAAACAAAACGACACAAAAATTTTATTATGTACTTTCTTGCCCCAGGCATCAAAGATCAAAGTATAGTATCTGTTCCGGCAGATGCTGCACTAAAAGACCATTGCCGTTGTGGCAATCAGTTTCTGGTCCATGTAGGGGCAACCCTATATACCAAGAGGCAGCAGTACCAACTCCCTCTCCCCTCCTCTCGGGAGAGCTGGCCCGCCTTTCCCCTCTCCCCACATTAAAAAATAGCTTCATGCCTAATTTACTCAGTGGGGAAGCAAATAAATACAGGTACTTTCGTGTTAGGTTTTAAAAAGACAGTGCACCAAAAATTATGCAGATTCATCAAGATTTTTTTAAATTTTTAAAACAATAAAAAAAAAAACACATTTTAATGACAAAATGTCTCATTGGACATTTTCTTAAAACTGTCACTGGTTATCTCCTCTTTAATTACCTTAGTTACACAGTCATAATAATAATACCAGCTAGAAATTGTTTACTGATCCAATTTTATTTTATAAAAACAAAAGAGTTTTTGTCCAGAATTCCTCCTTGTATTACAAAAACTAAAATCAAGAAAAATCTGTATAATGTACAAAAATATCATATTTCAAAAATCACATGAATTAATAAAGTTTATTTTTGAATGAGAAAATCAATTTTTATTATTGAAGGGCGGCTGTCTTGTCTGCCTTTTTTTAAAACAATCTAAACAAAAACAAAAAACAAAAAACCCAAAGGCATATGCTTCAGCAATTACAAACTAAGGTCTATGTTGTAATGCCTACGATTTCCCATTAATCACTTAAAAATGATTATCTGTATAAAAATAAAAGTACTGAATCAATTTATGTAGTTTGCATATATGATATTTTCATCTCATCATGGTTACATAAACCATACAAATTTTTATTTATTTTTGTTTTTTAATATAAGGTGAATTCTGAACAAAAACCAACAAAAATTGCTGGATGTCTTTGCGAAAATTTTGGTGCACAGCTTTTTTTTTTTTTTCTTTTTAACCTAATAGGTATGTACATAATAAAGATTTTGTGAAATTATAATTTTTAATATTTCGGTAAAACTGGATAAATACCAAACATTTTTCTTTTGTAAATTTTACCTGTGATTTATTATACAAAGAAAAATATTATTAAAAAAAATTCTAATTTGTATCCCTTGATTAAGTAATCAAACAAGAGTTATGGATTCTTTGGAACGCTAAAATACAAAAGAACGAAATCATTACTATTATTTGTATTTTGATCAAATTGAAGGAGTATATTTTATTTTGTTTGTAAAAATGTAAATGTAAAATGTTTCAGATTTTTTAATGGAAACTATTTTATTTTGAGACAGTATTCAGATTTTTGTGAGCATTTCATCCTATGAATCAGCAAAGCAGTCTTTCATACATATATAACATATATAATATATATCGACCTACCTTGTCTTTCTTTCGCATCATACCTGTCACTGTCTGCAAAATGAAAAATATCATAAAATGCAATCATTAAAAATCTATTCAAATTCAATCATAAAATATTTGTTAAAATATATTCATTAAAAATCTATTAAAATTTAATCCATTAAAAAACTATTAAAAATTTATTAAAATTTAATTAAAATGCAATCATAAGCAATCTATTAAAATGCAACCATTAAAAATTATTATCAATAATAGATTGTAACTATGTATGTTAATTGTCACACTCGTTGTGCTGGCCCAAAGTCGTTTAGTTCAGTCAATGTTGCAACTCCTAAAAAAAAAACAGCTCCAGTTAAAAACAATCAACAGGGGCTTATTTTTCTTTGGAGGTTAAAAAGGACACTCATTTTCTTAGATTAAATAGCAAACTTGCAAAATTAGATCTTTAATTTTCATCAACAAGAAAAAAAAAAAACACAAGACCAACTTGACACAATAGACCTTCCGTCTGAGGCCACAAAAATCAAACGCATCTGCATACATCAAATTCCAACTAACCGCATCACTCCTGGAAGGTCAACTCTAACAGCCCTTTTTTTTTACCCATCTCCTGGAATCATTTGACAGCTGGATTCTGGGTGGTCGAATAGTGACCACTAACAAGTGGTCACTTTGGGCCAGCACAACGAGTGTGACTAACAAGTGGTCACTATTCAACCACCAAGAAGCAGACTATTAGAGATATCCACCAGAGATAATGGCTACACAGTATCCATTCAACAGGAAATCTAGGAAGATTATTTTTTGCAAAAGCATATTCTGAATGGTTGCACCCCCACCAGAGATATTTTCAAATCTCTGTGCCCATTTCCTTTTTCTCTTGGTGAGACATCTATCAAGTGCAATGTTTACCATTCGTATACAGTCAGTACATTTTTACAGCAAGTGCTAGAGCCAAATCCATCCCTAGTATTAAACATTAAGCTTATAAATTGCCAGATTAAAAATTACTCTAGATTGTCCTGCTGGAAACAGCCAATCAGATAAAAATATTAAGAGATAGTGAAATTACTTGTAGGTTGAGAGATGAATAATCAGTTTGTGTGCAAGAAGTGGAAGATGATGAAGATGGATAAGAACTCGGATGGTAATGCTATTAAGGTTGTCAAGAAGTTCTGTTGGTACTCATCCAATTTACGATCCAATCTCTGGCAAGTTCATGTAAGCAGCTGGAAGATGCCAAAGCTATTAAACAATCAGCTGTCAGAAGATGATAATGAAAATGTGAAATTTATTAAATCAAAAAATTTCTTTTTAAACCGAAAATGATTTCAAACATGCTATGTCGATGTGAAATCTTCCTTTCTCCATGTTAAGAATGGCTTCCTAAATAAATGATATTTTTAACATGAGGGAAAAAGGGAATGATGCCAGTTTTGAATTTATTATATATATATATATATATATATCAGTGTTGGGATGATTAGACAGAATAATATAAAAAAAAAAAAAAAATCAAATCAAAATTTTTGGGGGTATCAAAATCTAAATAAATTTGTGCTTGTTTTCTGATGCTCAAAACAATTCTTTTTATTGCTTTTATTTCTTCGTTTTTGTTTAAAAACTTGATTTTCCATGGCTTGTACTGATAATAAAATAATAAATATTTATAGATTTTAGTTTAAAATCTATAGGTCACACCCATAAACCTACTTTTTACATTTGCAAGAATATATGCACACACTACATGGGGTTTTTTTTAACATTATCCGACCTCCCTTTCCACATATGCAGACACAAAATAAAACAATTCTATATTTAGAAATATGAAACAAATCAGAATCGGTAATTGTATCGGAATCAGGAAAAATATTGGAATTCTTCCATTACTAATATAAATATATACATAGTTTTTTTTTCACCTTAAACAAGGCATATTGCCATTTAGATATAAGGAGGCTAATATTTAGGATTGTGCCTAATGGGGCACAGTACCGAATTAACTAGCGAGATGTCTATGTATGTACGAACATTAACGAAGAATAAATTTTTTCATATTTTGAATGAATAGAACTTACGATGAACCCTTCATTTAAAAAAAAAAAAAATCTATAATATTCATACTTACTTCAAGCAGGGTTCCATCACCACCAGCCACGACGATGGCATCTGTCTCTCCATTCTCTAAAACGGTCAGGCATTGTTTGGCTTGACCTTCATACTCCAACTGAAAAAAAAAAGAAAAGAAATCAGAGACATGAGTAGCTGAAAACATTAAAATAAAAAAGGTTGACATTACTGTCGGTTTCCCAAACTGGGGGCCGCACAAAACAAGGAAAAACATGATCCAGTTCTTGTCTAGAATTCCCCCATGTTAAGATACAAAAATCTGCGGGATATATGTGCCCATAATAAAGTGAAAATATCATATTCCAAAAATTGCATAAATTAATCAAATAGTATTTAAAACTATGAAAATTATTTTTAAGTGATTAATGAAAATTTGTAGACATTAAAACAAAAATCTTGCAAGTTTTTATTATTTTTGAGTTGTCTCCCTTGTTTCTTGAGATTATTTTTAAGATGGCAATGCAAGACAGTTGCTTCTCTCTTACTCATAAAATTTGATTTTCTTGATTAAAAATAAAGCTACTTGATCAATTTACATCATTTTTGGAATATATTTTTGTTCCTCTGGAGAGGGAATGTTAAAATATAAGGAAATAGTTTGGAGAGAGGGGGTTAAGATATAACAAAACAGTTTGGAGAGAGTGGGTTAAGATACAAGAAAATAATCAGGTTAAATAGGAGGAACTAGCCTGCAGACCAGTAAGATTTGAGGAAATATGTTGGGGACTTGTAAGATAAAACAAGATATTACATTTCTGAATTTTAGAGATGAGGATTGGTTTCTGTATTCTTTGGAATCTTCTGACTACTGTTCTCATCTTGAGTGTCATTTTTACAACGTTTCGGTTGATGTAACCGCCAATCTTTTTCATGTGTATCTTGTTGAACTCGGGAATGTTTGTCGAACTTGGGAATCTGGACGGAATTTCAAACGGCAACCTTTATTTTACTTCACGGGGATAGCATGCTCTCGTTTTGTCAGCCATGACTGGATAGAGGTTCTAAGTAATCTGCAATTGCATTTTTCGATTTCCCACACTTGGAATTGAACCATTAATCTTCAGGAGAATATGAATTTACACTTGATTTTTTTCCAAGTACTCTAACCACTGCGCCATGGATCGACAAGAAATTCCATCCAGATTCCAGAGATTGACAGAAACATTCCCGAGTTCAACATGATACATCCGAAGAAGGTCAAAGTTTACATCCACCGAAATGTTGTGAAAATGATACTCAAAATGAGAACAGTAGTCGGAAGATTCCAAATGACATGTGAAACAAAATAGTTTGGCATCCATACAAAATAAAAATAAATATCTTGAGAACAGATAAAAATAGGAGAAATAATTTGAGAAATGCAAAATAAAATAAATATTATTTATTGTCGCAAAAGAAATCAAATGATTGATTTATTATTATTATTTATTATTTATTGAATGAATTATTTTTGTCTTTACTTAAAACTGATGAAACAGTTGAATTTGGAGTAAGATCTTTTTTTTTTTTTTCAACTGACTTTTCACCTCAGATTGTAACGACCATCATTTTTTAAATAAATCATCGCCATTTCTCTCAAATATTTATTAGCAACATTATGGACATTTTTAATTTTTTTGCTCAATTGCTTAATGAGACTCAGTTCATGTTTTTTCCTATGGCATATGTTGATTATAACAATCCTTGTGCCACCGACAAAACAAAATAAAAAAATAAAAAAATCGTTAAGATACCTTTACAACATCAACCTGGATACCAGCCAGATTTAAAATGGGAGCAGCATTTTTTTCAAAGAGCTTCACACCTTTACTGAAAAAGAAAAGAAAAAAAGTATACAATTACTAAATTGGTTAAGACTCCCAGCAGGTCATGGGTGACAGTATTAGAGCATGCTACACCCGTAGATTAAATAAAAGGTTCTATTGAAAACTCCATTCGGATTCTAGAGTTCAAGATACACCTATACAACCAAACGATGAGAAAATAATATTCAATATGAGAACAGTAATCCAAATAATCTGAATTACCAATCTTCATCTAAAAAATTCAACAATGTGAGGATTAGTAACAATGGCTGAGACTAGCCAGAAATTAGATTATTTAAAAAAAAAATAAGGATGAACAACATTTGAGATATAGATACAGGAAAACATTCACATATGCGTGCACGCGTCTACATATACATACATAAAAAATACACACACAGTCTCATAGATATGTATACATATGTTTATGCATATACACACAAACATATATATATATATATATATATATATACTCACAAACTTTAAATAGGTGTAAATATACCCAGTCATATATATATATATATATATATATATATATATATATATATATATATATGTATATATTGTACAATGTGCTCCAAAATTTATTTTTCTACATATTCACCACCATTCTCAATGCATTTTTGCCAGCAATGAACGATGGCTGTGTATGGGCATCTAGAGCACACTTTGCCATACAAGGGTCATAAAAAGTAAAGCCTCCCTTTTTTTTTTTACTCAAAACTTTGAAGAGATATGAAGATGGGAGTGGTGTGATTAAAACAAGTGATCTTTTATTAGTAATACACACGGACGAAAAAACGCTTTGGATAATCACAGATTTCAAGGTAGTTCTACTAAAATAGCCATATTTTTTAAACCAAAGCACTTCAAGTCTTCAAATTACTACTGTTTTGTTTGGAAATGAATATACTTTCAAATGAATTAATATGAATGTACATTATATATTTTAAGAGTTTTGAGCAAATAAAGTGATAAAAATGTGAACGTCATAAAATGGCGTTTTCGGTAAGGTTTTGTAATGACCCCCCCCCCCTGTTTTCTAAAGGTCCGTACCGTGATTGTATGAAGAATTTCGTCATGAAATTTGGGAATCAATAAGAAGAGGTGTTAATCTTAATACTGTCAAGTGTCCGAAATATTTTTGACCATTTCTTTTTTTGTCGTGTTAAAAATAAGACTTTAATATGCCGAGTATCGAACATTTTGAAAAAAAAATTCTTCGGACACCCAGTAGTAAGTAAATCAATCTTTTTACTATCTTTATCAATTAAAAGTATTATTTTATGTTGAGTAGGACCGCGGTAATTGATAATTTAAAAGGACCTACTCGAAAAAAAAAAATTGTTTCTATTTATCGAATTTGGTCAAATGAAGTTAATATTACTAGAAGCAGCAGCAGCTACAGCCTGTAGAATCAGCCATAGCACAGTGTATAAACAAACACGCGTTCTTTAATTTTTATTCAAGAACGAATTAAGAAAAACAAAATGAAACATAATGAAAATAATTAAGAAAAACAAAATGAAACAAAATGAAATATGAATATAAATGTTCTTATGTTTAATTAGAGCTATTTTGTTATCAGAATAACATTAGTTTAGAACTATTCGGTTTTCAGAATGTATAACAATCCCAACCAATTCGGCATTATGAATCTGTTGCAATTTCTCACATTTTTTCGTCAAATTTAAAAACATGGTTAAAAAAAACAAAATAAACTTTTGTAGATATATAGCTTGCATGCACTTTTATTCTTTAAATTAGTTTTGAACAGCGAATTAAAACAATGTTTTACTGCGAACAGCCACAAATGTTTTTTTTTCAAAATCAAAATAAGTATCAAAATCTCGTTTATACATAGATTCGAAAAAGTTGTCAAAAAACAAATATATAACAAATAAATGTTATCAAAGGCAAGATAAGTTACTTTTCTACCTAACTGGATAATTTTCTAGTGTTTTTATTTACTGTAACATGTTTATTCAGCTCGAAAAACGTACAGTGTTTACCGATGTAATGTATTGGAAAATTAAAAATGGCGCCCGGCCCGACTCTCTTTGACACGGTAAGTTTGAGAAAAGGAGTTAAAAATTAAAAAAAAAAAAAACTATACAAAATACTGTTAAAAACTCACCGAATATATGTCAGCCTATGTCACGGTAACATATATTGAGCGAATTTCTAGCAGTATTTTGTCTACTTTTTATTTTTAACTCTTTTCCCCAAACTTACCGTTTCAAGAGAGTCGGGCGGCGGGCGCCATTTAAAATTTTCCAAAACATCGGTAAACACTGTTTTCAAGCTGAATAAACATGTTACATTAAATAAAAACACTAAAAAATTATCCAGTTAGGTAGAAAAGTAACTTGCTTTTGATAACATTTATTTGTTATATATTTGTTTTTTTGACAACTTTTTCGAATCTATGTGTATAGTAATACAAACCCTCAAAATCTATATCAATATTCTTGAAATTTTAAAAGCAGTTAGAAAACACATCAAACTACAATTAGGAAGCTTTTTATTTCGTTAATTTTTTTTTCTACTTATTAAGCGAAAGATATTTTTACAACCTGCTCCAGCGTAGTATAAACGGCCTATGGAATTAACACCTTCAACCTCGAAAATAGAAATCAACAAATTTATGGAATTTTCTTTGAAATTTCGCAACGCAGTTTCTTATTAAATTAAAACTAAATATATAATATAAAGCCAATAATTATGAACCGCTAACAGTAAATATGAGTGATGAACGCTCTCTTTGAAAAAAAAGCTCTCTTAACTTCACCTCTAATCCAAATTATGTGTGGCAAGTCTCCTCCTAAAACACTCTTTAACCCTAACAATAACACTAAGTTCGAGTGGCAAGCCCCCCTCCCCCTCCAACAAAATACCTCTGTAAGCCACATACAAGCATCTAAAACAAACAAACAAAAAATAGATCCTTCCTTAAAGAAAATACACATAAAAATAAATTGGTTAACTGTCCTAAAATGCTAGAATGGCCAGGAAATGGTGAATTATTTTACATTAAATTTTTGTGAAACTAACCGCTCCCCCCTCTAATATTGTTTTTGTTAGCTTTGTCTCTGTCAAGTTTTCAGTATGCTCACACATAATTTTCCTTAGCCCTACAATTAATTCAAAGTCCGAATGGCAACCCTCCACATATTCTCATTGCATAGAAACCCTCTTAAAACTACACATAATCATCTTAAAAAAAAAAAAAAAGCATGCATATTTTCCCATAGAAAAAAAAACAGTTAACTGCCCTAAAATGCTAGAATGATCTGTAATAGGAAATTATTTTACATTCAATTCTAAAATAATTTGTTTATCTTTCATTAAAGTTTTTCATGGCATTTTATACATAATTTCCTAAAAAGTTAGAATCACATTTTGGAGGGGTGGTCAGAAGGAGTTGAGTGGGGTTAAACAAAAGGTGTTAATCTACAATAATACCAAAGAAATATTGCAATATATTCATTTTTAAATGGTCTTATGTTTAGATTTAAGTTTTTTTGTACATAAAGCACATTACAATTCAACTTTGAGTTCTCCAACTTCTTTTCTGTTTATGGATACATGGCATTTTTAAGGAATTGCTGCATATTTATGCACATTTACTGCAGATTATTTGGAAACCATAAACTTTGAGAGATTTTCAGTTGCATATTCTGATTCCTTGTACAAAAATACACTTATACAGTAAATTTCATTTTTTAGTCTTGTGTTTTAACAAAGATATGACATTTTTACTGAAAAAGTAGTGTAAAAAATGTGACGAAACGCATATGGTCTTAAAGAGGGGAAAATATCCAAACGTGTGAGGCACAAAAATAGCCATAACTTCCTTAATTTTAATCAGATTTTAAAAATTTAAAAAGATTCTTTCTTAGCTCATCAAGCTCTTTCTATGCATACCAATATTGAAATATTTCAAGCTATTTCAATTTTTTCATGTGTATTGCTACTTTTATGCTCCAGAATTTTTTTTTCTGCATAGTCACCATCATTCTCAATACACTTGTCAAGAATTCAATGACGCCTTGATGCTTCTGACATACGTCTATGACAGGGTTTGCTTTCTTAGAGTCTCACTATTAATATCTACAGTAAAGAGATGAAACTTTCAGGCTGTGAATGTGAATCCTTTATATGTAATAAATATAAAAACATATTTATGGTAATTAAGCTACATAGTAACAGTTGTGTTTTAGTCCTAATGGAAATAATCAGAAAAATGGCATGGATTTACATTTTAGGATCGTTTTCTTTATTTTTTTTTATTTTTGCAGAGAGGCTGCCGTCAAAATTCAGAGTAAACATTTTTTTTTTTTGTTTGAAAGAAATTAGAACTGAAAAGATATTACACTTTGAAATATTTATTTGTAAAAATATACAAAGTAGACTTTTTGCCCATTAAAAACACAAAAACATTATAGCCAATTGTATTAGAATGTGTGCTTTATGAGAAATTGATGGTTGAATATGGTTAAATTTGTGCTCATTTTTGCCTTAATTACTAATCCCTATTAATCCCTAACTTTGCATTGAATGGATACCATAATACTTAATTCACTGTACCTTATTATAATAAAGGTCTATACAAAATTTTAGCCAGACCAGTCCAGTAGTTTTGTAGTAGTAGACTTGATTCCTTGATTTGTTTTTCATTTCATGAGTCACTAATGATTACATTGGATGTTTAAAAGCTTTTAATAGACAGATCCACTGCAATGAAACCATGGTAACATCTCTGAAATTTGTAATGTATAGTTTTTAAATAAATAATTTGGGTCATTGGAAGAGGGAGTTAGTTCCATGAAAATCTTCTTAAACCACTTACCCACGACTAACTGCGGGGTTAAGGAACACAATCACTTTACGGGGCCGTTGAGTGAGCTGGATTGACTTCAAGCCATATTTCTGAAAAAAATAAAAACCAAAAAAAAAATAAAGGTACAACAAAAAATATTAACATTAATTTTATTTTTCATATTGACAATCCTAATAGTAGATCAATTTATGCATATACTACCCCTACTATATTAAAAACAAATTTTTTCAAGTCTTTTTTCAAAATACGAGCGCGATAGTCACTTTTCGGATGCTCATAAAATTAGATTTTTTTTTTTTATTTAAAAATAAAATTCCTTGATCAATGTACATGATTTTTAGAATATGATATTTTCATTTCATCAAGTGTATGTACATCATACATATTTTTCTTTATTTTTGTTTTTTAATATAGAGGGAATTCTAGAATAGAACTGGAAAATCTTTGAATGCAGAAACCAACCCACATACTATAAACATTGATGCATTAGTTATAAAGGAGTAGATGCTAGATAAAAATGGAAATTGACATACCCAAGTATTGTACCAATGCCGCTAAAGGAATAGGTATAAACTAGTATTGTTTAAATGTTTTGAATGGTTTTCTTTATCATTTAGCTATTTTCAAAACGTTTTGGCATTTATTTGGCCATTTTTAAGGAAATTTTGAACTGAACCAGTTATTCTCATTTATTTATACCATTTATATCATTGTTTTTGCAATATTGATGATTGAACACATTATATGGGGAAGCATTATACCAAAATGGTAGAGATAAAGCAATGTTCTTTCACCAGTATAATACCCTTATAAGGGTGCATATGTATATACATACCTTTATAAAATAACTATAAAACATAATTATCTTCAAGCACATGTATAACTGTCTATGGCTCATCAGTATGGCTAGACCTAATGAGATACGAAACCTGGAGCTTAATGACTGAAGCCTGGCATTCTACCATATGGCCACAAAAATTTGCTAGCAGTGAACAAGGAAAGATGGCAAAACTATGTACCATTTGATTAGCGCCGTGTTCATCCTCATTTATGATATCACCTAGCTTCAAAAATGGAGATTCCCTATTAAAAAACCCCAAAGATATTATGAAACAGTACACTAAGCATTTAACAAGTGGTTGACGAAGATGTCATGAACAGCCTACAAAAATCTATCAACCGTATGATGGTGATGGACAGACTCATCGTTTCTAAAATTTGTGATACAATGATGAAATACAATCGTTTGTTATACAATTATGGAAGTAAATATCAGGAAAGCACCTGGCCATGATGGCATCTCTGCAGAGGTTTTTCATTCTGGGGTTGATAAGATTGCTGGAGAATCTGATGTACGAAGGGATACCTTGTATCTCAGAATTGAATAGATACAATACTGATCTCTTTATACAAACAAAAGGAGCACAGTCTACTTGTTGCAATTATTGAGGTTATAAGCCTTTTTTAAGGTAGTGGGCAAAGTTTTCTGAAAGACCTTGCTTAACTGGCTCACTAAGTTGGTTTGTCCTTCAGTTATTCCACAATGCTGAAGTGGTTTTAAATCTGGTTTATAATAGAACTGATATTTGGATGGATTCAAAAGACTCTAATCATTGTGCAAAAAATATCAATGATTCAGATAATGTGAATCAACCCAAATATTAGTTCTGTTTTATAGATGGGACTGTGTTCTTTCTACTATTAGCTTGTTACCATGCTTATCCACAATTCTAAATCTAGATACTAAACATTCCATATTTTAAACTTCCTCAATATATATATATATATATATATATATATATATATATATATATATAATATAAAGCTGAATGTCTGTGTGTGTGTGGTGTGTGTGTCTGGTCACGAATAGGCTCCTATATGGTTGACTATTTTAAAAAACTGATTACATATAATGAATCAGTTTTTTTTTTTTGAATCGGTGGTTCATTAAAATTGTGCGGTCTGTGTCCGCGCCTGGTCCACAAAGTATGGAAATAAAAAATTAAAAATTAAAAAAAAATGTTTACAAGTGTTTTTGATATAGATATACATAATAATAATACACTTTGCACTTAATCTTTCACCTATTTCTTGCAGTCGTCTAGAAACAGTCTGTCTTGACACATTAACACATGAGCCCTTTTAATTTCTGTGCAAGACTTGAAACTGTAGAATATTGCTAGGGTGAGCCAGCTAATCCAATGAAGATGTTGTGCTGAATGGATGCGATAATTGACAGAGTGTAGTTCCTGGCAGGAGTCTAGAACAGTAAAACCCCTGAATGCCAGAGCAGCTGGCATTTGTAGAGTGGCACCTGCCCCTCCTGGCATGTTTAGCCAATCAGGCGCCTCAAAATAGAACAATCCACCATCCCTGACTAATTGTAGGCTGGTCCAATGGCAATTAGCATACCGCTAATTGCTACTGAATAAATATATTGAAATTAGTTAAATGGTCCATAATGGTGGAGAGGGAAGGTAAGCGCATTCTTGATTCTTGATTCTACAGAAACGGTCCTTCAATGACATACGCTGCATTATTCAATCTTCTCTTGCCAAAGTTTTGCGGGGTCTGCCGGTTTTAAAAGCACTAACTATTTTGCCAGTATCATTGTAGGATTTAACAACCCTGCTTACAACACTCTTGGAATGTTTCACTTTCTCTGAAATCTCTCTAATGGTGTGCTTTTCCTTGTGTAGCTTAACAATAGCTTGTCTCACAGAGTAATGAAGTTTTTGGTATTTTGCCATGGTGCCGGCTGATGCAACGTTTACAAATGACTAAGTAAGACTTATTCTTTAGAGGAAATAAAAAAATTTGAATATAGCATACTGTTTACATTGTTTTTCTCAATTTTATTCCTCACTTTTGGACGTTCCTATTTTGAAAATAAATATATAATTGTTACAATTCCTTTTCTATCCTTTGCAAATGATTCAAATTTTACTATGTTATTATGGATGATAACTTCACCTTTTCATAGTTGTTATTTCTAAAAAATATTAGGTTTTAAAATTTTGTCCCTTAGTTTTGGACGCTACTATATATATATATATATATATAATATTAAATGGAAGATAAGGAATAAAAGTAATATATAACTTTAACAATAAATAAAGAACAATACGGAAAATTGAAGGGGAAAATTAAGAAAAAGAAACTCTTTAGGCCGTGTCATTTCCAAGCTAAATGTTTCTCATGAGAAGAGAAGAAGAGCGAGAATTATACAAAATGCAAATATAGAAAAAACTTTCTTAATGACATTTAGATATAAAATCAGAATGAAGGAATAGGATAATATGGTGAATAGTAATAACATACAAAGGTAAATCGGAACTATTTTAATCATCTAAAGACTCATAAAAGAACGGTCCATAAAAAAGCAAATCATTTGATGCCCCAAGTGCTGCTCTGCGACTTTTAGTTTCAGAAGATATAGAGTTTGAAAATATGGAGACAGACAGATAGATATATATATATATATATATATATATATATCATAATTTAGAAATTTAAATTTTATGATTTGAAAAAGTTAAATTTCAAATATAGAATTTTTATTGTATACAAAACAAAGATTACAGTTTAATAAGTATATTTCCTTAACCCATGAGTTTTCGATGTTTATTCATCTCCTCAGAGGAAAAATATCAGCAAATATTATAAATGGTTTGCACCTTATTTGGTAAATGCAATAAACATAGAAAATGAAAAGGTTTTAAAGTTTTTAATCATTTTAGATAGATAGAATAAGGGAAATTAGATACTGATAGCAATTTTATTTAGCTGGGATTGTCTTATATAAAATATTACATCCAATAATATTTTGTAAGATAGATAATCACTGGATTTGCAGACCAGTAGATTTATTGCATTTCATTATTCTGAAGTGTATATATATATATATACACACACATGGAGTCTCCTGTCGATTTTGATGTATGAGCTTCACACAGCAAGTAAGTTGTTTGAAAGCTTTCCTTCTCCTAGATGCATGTTTTAACAAAGATTGAGGGTGCATCTCATCCAGTGGTTTTTACATGCATCCTCGGATACGAACCTGGAAATTTCTATGTCCTGGCGCAATACTTACAGCAACTAGTATTCTCAAATTTGGTACCAGGCTCATTGTTGCTTATTTTTGGTGCTCAAATGAAAACTGGTGTGTCCACATGATTTTACCATATATATATATATATATATAACAATTTTTTTGTTCTTTTTTATGCAACATGTTGTCCCTTAGTTGTAGTCTTCTTACCAAAAACTGAGAATATAGGTCCTATTCCAGTGGTACCTTGCTCTGGTATATATATATATATATATATGAATCATGAATTAATGCAGATCTATTTTACTTTATTGATTTGTTTTTTTAATCTGTATTTTAACTGGTCTCTAAACCATTATACGTTTCAAACTTACAAATGCATTCAAACAGTGAGAGAATAAGTAATACTTACCAATGCTTCTTGGCAATATTCTCTGCGTAAAGTTTCTATCCTGAGAAAAAAAATAAATAACTTTAATAAAAAAAAAATATGAATCATCAATTCGTGATAAATTTGATGATGAAAAGAATAAATGATTACACTTACATTGGTGCAATTCAAATAAAAAAGAATTAATGTAAAAATAATAGTTTTTATTATATATATATATATATATATATATATATATATATATATATATATATATATGTATATATATATATATATATATATATATATATATATATAGTGTAGTGTTAGGGCGATTAATTGGAATTGAGAATCGAAAACTCAGAACTTTTAGGGTATCAGAATAAAAAAAAAATTGTGCCTATTTCCTGATGCTCAAAACGATTCTTTTTATTTATTTAAAACTTAATTTTCTACGGCTCATATTAATGATGAAATGATTTATATATTAATACAATAGTGTGTGTGTTCTTTTTGTGTCACACTTACATTTTTTTTCTTCCAAATGACTGTTGTTTAATTGTTATGACCTTCCATCTCGTGTAATAAATAATTTTACCAAGAATTCTTCATAAGTTTTGGTTTCGGTTATAGCTGAAGGAACTCAAGTTATATATATATATATATATATATATATATATATATATATATACATACATACACACACACATTTTTTTTTGTAAGTTTTGGTTTCAGTTTCGATTCAAGCTGATGCACCCAAGTCATATGGATATTTTTTTTTATTTTTGCAATCACAACTTTATAATATATAAGAACCGATAGAAAAGTTTGTTTTTTTTACACAGTGGTCACCACTTATCAAGGCCCGGAAGCCATTCAGGGATAAGGGTTATTGCAAGTACATTACGTTAGTGTGGAGATTTGATGATTTACTCTATAATAATCAATACGCATTCTGCATAAGCATATTTTACAACCGGGCTATGCCAGGCGTCCCTTCTAGCTTAGATAAATACTTTTGCAGTTTTGACAAAAGAGCTACAATAATATCAGGGTGTCTCCATTTATGCTGAACATCCACAGAATGCCAACATCAATATATTACATATGAAAGAGTTTACTATGGAATTTCCACAGGTTCTGCTAGTAATATAATTATTGATTTTAAACTATTAATAAAACTAAAATTTATACATCATTCCCACAAGTGTATTTTTACGTTTACAAAAAATGTATGCACATATTACATGGGTTTTTGCAGTACCTCCCCCTTCCCAACAAGCTACTCTATATTTAGAAATTCCAAAAGAATCGGAATTAGTATTTAGAAAAAAATATCAGAATCGGGAAAAATATTGGAATCATCTTATCACCAATATAGTGGTATTTGTTTCACAAATGCTGCCAACCATAACAATTCAGCCTACGAATGCATTTTTCAAATAAATTTTGTTTTGAATCATTGACAATGTCTTGGTGCATAAAACAATCTTGCAAACATTTGCGATGTATGTTTGAATGCACAAGCACAAACTCATACGCTACGGATCCACAGAAACGTCTAATGGAGCATCAGTTTTACTTAGATTTGCATAGTGTGAACAATATTCACTGCTATGTTGTATGTATTTAGCTGATAAAAATAATAATGGTGTTCATGTTACTAATTCTTGGCAACCAGTATAATATGGTCAAAGCAATGATTTGTATCAAAGCTAAAAGATGTGCTAAAGATTATGTACATGAAGAAAAAAGTGCAATAAAAACAAAATTGATGTGCAATGAAGCAAAAATCTCAAGCATTAAAAGAAGTAAGGAAATTATTGTTGCTTTTTTTTTACTTCTTAGAAATTGGCTCTAAAACGTTCTCGGCCGTTGTTTTTCATCAAATCTTTCTTGGAGTTCATATATCAGATCCACTGCATTTTTTGCTTCTTGTAAAATCGGTTTTCAATATCTTGTAAAATCGGTTCTCAATATCTTGTAAAATCGGTTCTCAGTATCTTGTAAAATCGGTTCTCAGTATCTTGTAAAATCGGTTCTCAGTATCTTGTAAAATCGGTTCTCAATATCTTGTAAAATCGGTTCTTAGTATCTTGTAAAATCAGTTCTCAGTATCTTGTAAAACCGGTTCTCAATATCTTGTAAAATCGGTTTTCAGTATCTTGTAAAATCGGTTTTCAGTATCTTGTAAAATCGGTTCTCAGTATCTTGTAAAATCGGTTCTCAATATCTTGTAAAATCGGTTTTCAGTATCTTGTAAAATCGGTTCTCAATATCTTGTAAAATCGGTTCTCAATATCTTGTAAAATCGGTTTTCAGTATCTTGTAAAATCGGTTCTCAGTATCTTGTAAAATCGGTTCTCAGTATCTTGTAAAATCGGTTCTCAATATCTTGTAAAATCGGTTTTCAGTATCTTGTAAAATCGGTTCTCAATATCTTGTAAAATCGGTTCTCAATATCTTGTAAAATCGGTTCTCAGTATCTTGTAAAACCGGTTCTCAGTATCTTGTAAAATCGGTTCTCAGTATCTTGTAAAATCAGTTCTTAGTATCTTGTAAAATCGGTTCTTAGTATCTTGTAAAATCAGTTCTCAGTATCTTGTAAAATCGGTTCTCAATATCTTGTAAAATCGGTTCTCAGTATCTTGTAAAATCAGTTCTCAGTATCTTGTAAAATCGGTTCTCAATATCTTGTAAAATCGGTTCTCAGTATCTTGTAAAATCGGTTCTCAATATCTTGTAAAATCGGTTCTCAATATCTTGTAAAATCGGTTCTCAGTATCTTGTAAAATCGGTTCTCAGTATCTTGTAAAATCGGTTCTCAATATCTTGTAAAATCGGTTCTCAGTATCTTGTAAAATCGGTTCTCAGTATCTTGTAAAACCGGTTCTCAATATCTTGTAAAATCGGTTCTCAGTATCTTGTAAAATCGGTTCTCAATATCTTGTAAAATCGGTTCTCAGTATCTTGTAAAACCGGTTCTCAGTATCTTGTAAAACCGGTTCTCAATATCTTGTAAAACCGGTTCTCAGTATCTTGTAAAACCGGTTCTCAATATCTTGTAAAATCGGTTCTCAGTATCTTGTAAAACCGGTTCTCAATATCTTGTAAAATCGGTTCTCAGTATCTTGTAAAACCGGTTCTCAATATCTTGTAAAATCGGTTCTCAGTATCTTGTAAAATCAGTTCTCAGTATCTTGTAAAATCGGTTCTCAGTATCTTGTAAAATCGGTTCTCAATATCTTGTAAAATCGGTTCTCAATATCTTGTAAAATCGGTTCTCAGTATCTTGTAAAATCAGTTCTCAGTATCTTGTAAAATCGGTTCTCAGTATCTTGTAAAATCGGTTCTCAGTATCTTGTAAAATCGGTTCTCAATATCTTGTAAAATCGGTTCTCAATATCTTGTAAAATCAGTTCTCAGTATCTTGTAAAATCGGTTCTCAGTATCTTGTAAAATCAGTTCTTAGTATCTTGTAAAATCAGTTCTCAGTATCTTGTACAATCGGTTCTCAATATCTTGTAAAATCAGTTCTTAGTATCTTGTAAAATCGGTTCTCAGTATCTTGTAAAATCAGTTCTTAGTATCTTGTAAAACCGGTTCTCAATATCTTGTAAAATCGGTTCTCAGTATCTTGTAAAATCAGTTCTCAATATCTTGTAAAATCGGTTCTCAATATCTTGTAAAATCGGTTCTCAATATCTTGTAAAATCGGTTCTCAATATCTTGTAAAACCGGTTCTCAATATCTTGTAAAACCGGTTCTCAATATCTTGTAAAATCGGTTCTCAGTATCTTGTAAAACCGGTTCTCAATATATTGTAAAATCGGTTCTCAGTATCTTGTAAAACCGGTTCTCAATATCTTGTAAAATCGGTTCTCAGTATCTTGTAAAATCAGTTCTTAGTATCTTGTAAAATCGGTTCTCAGTATCTTGTAAAATCAGTTCTTAGTATCTTGTAAAATCGGTTCTTAGTATCTTGTAAAATCAGTTCTCAATATCTTGTAAAATCGGTTCTCAATATCTTGTAAAATCAGTTCTCAATATCTTGTAAAATCGGTTCTCAATATCTTGTAAAATCGGTTCTCAATATCTTGTAAAATCAGTTCTCAATTTCTTGTAAAATCAGTTCTCAGTATCTTGTAAAATCGGTTCTCAATATCTTGTAAAATCAGTTCTCAGTATCTTGTAAAATCAGTTCTCAGTATCTTGTAAAATCGGTTCTTAGTATCTTGTAAAATCAGTTCTTAGTATCTTGTAAAATCGGTTCTCAATATCTTGTAAAATCAGTTCTCAGTATCTTGTAAAACCGGTTCTTAGTATCTTGTAAAATCAGTTCTCAGTATCTTGTAAAATCGGTTCTTAGTATCTTGTAAAATCAGTTCTCAGTATCTTGTAAAATCGGTTCTCAATATCTTGTAAAATCAGTTCTCAGTATCTTGTAAAATCGGTTCTTAGTATCTTGTAAAATCGGTTCTTAGTATCTTGTAAAATCGGTTCTCAGTATCTTGTAAAACCGGTTCTCAATATCTTGTAAAACCGGTTCTCAATATCTTGTAAAATCGGTTCTCAGTATCTTGTAAAACCGGTTCTCAATATCTTGTAAAATCGGTTCTCAGTATCTTGTAAAACCGGTTCTCAATATCTTGTAAAATCGGTTCTCAGTATCTTGTAAAATCAGTTCTTAGTATCTTGTAAAATCGGTTCTCAGTATCTTGTAAAATCAGTTCTTAGTATCTTGTAAAATCGGTTCTTAGTATCTTGTAAAATCAGTTCTCAATATCTTGTAAAATCGGTTCTCAATATCTTGTAAAACCGGTTCTCAATATCTTGTAAAATCGGTTCTCAGTATCTTGTAAAATCAGTTCTCAATATCTTGTAAAATCAGTTCTCAATATCTTGTAAAATCGGTTCTCAATATCTTGTAAAATCAGTTCTCAGTATCTTGTAAAATCAGTTCTCAATATCTTGTAAAATCGGTTCTCAATATCTTGTAAAATCAGTTCTCAATATCTTGTAAAATCAGTTCTCAATATCTTGTAAAATCAGTTCTCAATATCTTGTAAAATCAGTTCTCAATATCTTGTAAAATCAGTTCTCAGTATCTTGTAAAATCAGTTCTCAATATCTTGTAAAATCGGTTCTCAATATCTTGTAAAATCAGTTCTCAATATCTTGTAAAATCATTTCTCAGTATCTTGTAAAATCAGTTCTCAATATCTTGTAAAATCGGTTCTCAATATCTTGTAAAATCGGTTCTCAATATCTTGTAAAATCAGTTCTCAGTATCTTGTAAAATCAGTTCTCAATATCTTGTAAAATCGGTTCTCAATATCTTGTAAAATCAGTTCTCAATATCTTGTAAAATCAGTTCTCAATATCTTGTAAAATCGGTTCTCAATATCTTGTAAAATCAGTTCTCAGTATCTTGTAAAATCAGTTCTCAATATCTTGTAAAATCGGTTCTCAGTATCTTGTAAAATCAGTTCTCAATGTCTTGTAAAATCGGTTCTCAATATCTTGTAAAATCGGTTCTCAATATCTTGTAAAATCAGTTCTCAATATCTTGTAAAATCAGTTCTCAGTATCTTGTAAAATCGGTTCTCAATATCTTGTAAAATCAGTTCTCAATATCTTGTAAAATCGGTTCTCAATATCTTGTAAAATCGGTTCTCAATATCTTGTAAAATCGGTTCTCAGTATCTTGTAAAACCGGTTCTCAATATCTTGTAAAATCGGTTCTCAGTATCTTGTAAAATCGGTTCTTAGTATCTTGTAAAATCAGTTCTCAGTATCTTGTAAAATCAGTTCTCAATATCTTGTAAAATCGGTTCTCAGTATCTTGTAAAATCGGTTCTCAGTATCTTTTAAAATCGGTTCTCAGTATCTTGTAAAATCGGTTCTTAGTATCTTGTAAAATCAGTTCTCAATATCTTGTAAAACCGGTTCTCAATATCTTGTAAAATCGGTTCTCAGTATCTTGTAAAATCGGTTCTTAGTATCTTGTAAAATCAGTTCTCAGTATCTTGTAAAATCAGTTCTCAATATCTTGTAAAATCGGTTCTCAGTATCTTGTAAAATCGGTTCTTAGTATCTTGTAAAATCAGTTCTCAATATCTTGTAAAATCAGTTCTCAATATCTTGTAAAATCGGTTCTCAGTATCTTGTAAAATCGGTTCTTAGTATCTTGTAAAATCAGTTCTCAGTATCTTGTAAAATCGGTTCTCAGTATCTTGTAAAATCGGTTCTCAGTATCTTGTAAAATCGGTTCTCAATATCTTGTAAAATCGGTTCTCAGTATCTTGTAAAATCAGTTCTCAATATCTTGTAAAATCAGTTCTCAATATCTTGTAAAATCAGTTCTCAATATCTTGTAAAATCAGTTCTCAATATCACTCCAAACACATTTTCACACCCGACGCTACTCTCTATCTTTACACGTCTGCTATCAGACCATGTATGGAGTACTGTTGTCATAATTGAGTTCGTCCTATTCGCGGGTTCTTGATAAGGTACAGAAATGTATCTGTAATTTCACTGTCTCCACTCTTTCTTTTTCTCTGCAACTTTTCTCTGACAGACGTTATGTTGTTAGTCTTTTCTATAAATACTATTATGTCATGTGTTCTTCAGAATTGTCTTAGTTCGTCAGGGCATTCACCATTAAAGTTAATTCCCTGCTTCCTTTGTTCCAGCTCGTTTAATTCATCTTTATATATATATATATGTATATATAACAGTAATATGCTTTTTACATAAATATTAACAATTATTTTTACACCCCTACAGACACTAGTGGTTTAACGCCTACACAATCATCAATGTAGGAAATTGGGAGATTCAAACCCAATCACAAAGTTGCTGATATTCTACCTCAAGGCTACCAGAAATTAACACAGAAATTAAGGGAAATTAGCTACATATACATAAACAATCAAAGTGTATTCAACAACAGAAAATCAGAATGTTACATTTTGTGCTTAGGTTGACTAAGTTTTCTTAATTCCATAAGGAAGGCTCAACTTTAGTTTCTTTAACGGGTTTTTTTATACCGATATTTTTTACATAAATATTAACAATTATTTTTATACCTACAGATACTTATGCGCACATCTCAACACCACACCCGCCCTCAATGTAAACAGTAAAATCTTCGAAAAATGTTAAATGATGTTCTAATTGGTAAATGTTGGTGCATTACTTACAGAAAAACGGTTAACTAAACTGCAGAAGCACCTATTAAGCCATATAAGTTCTATAATTGAATCCCCCTCTTGCAAAAAAAAGAACGAAAAACATAAAAATGTTTGGTGCTTATGTTTTTGTAAACCGCATTAAAACTATGTGAGACTGAGACAAAAAAAAAAAAAGAAGGTCCCCCAATTTGTTGTACTTTTCTTTAATTGTAAGTCATTAAAAAATGTCAATCCATAATTTTTTGATTGATACGCCATGTGAGAATGCAGTTCACTAGGTGAAGCAAGCCGTCGGATATTTTTTTAGTTTACCGACCCCTCGGCATTTACCTTTAATTTGTTGACTTTTATAGGTTTTCGGGTATGCTGAGAACGAATATCGCATTTATTTTTTGCGCAAACATGCAGTTATCCATATTTGAAGACATTCAGTATACAACATAATCCTTATCATTTTTGCTGGCGGCCATCTTGTTTCCTATTTAAGAAAAATGCTCAAAATTTCTGGGAATTTACCCCTTCCCCCACCAATAAACCTCACATTTTTTACACCAATGCCAGTGGTGGGGAGGGGGATTTCAGTTACATGTGGCATATTTAGCTCCTTTTGGCATTTTTTCGTTATTGGAAAACAAGATGGTCGCTATTAAAATGATAAGGATTACGTTGGATACTGAATGTCTTCAAATATGGATAACTGCGTGTTTGCGCAAAAAATAAATGTGATATTCGTTCTCAGCATACCCGAAAACCTTTAAAAGTCGATAAATTAAAGGTAAATGCCGAGGGGTCGGTAAACTAAAACTTTACCAGCCGTCGTTTATGCAGCAGCAGCGTGCTCGCGTGTAGCGTAAACGGAAGCTGCAAAATGGTGGAAAGTAGTTTGTGGGTTCAGGGGTTAATACCATGCAAACGGTAAATTTGCCCCAAGTTTAACTATCAGATTCGTTGCCAGCGACCTCAATTACCTATAAAAAAAACAAAGTTAAAAGCATTTAACCCCCATACCCACCACATCCCTTAAGTACCAGAACAACCCAAATGTGCTAGCTACTAGTCAGTTTTCGAGATGACCTCGGAAGAAAGGGTCGGTGCCTTCAGAGCTAAGTTAAAAACTTTATCCATAACTGTTGAAATGTATCTTGTCTTAATTTTGCCAATTTTTGTGTATTAATATATATATATATATATTTTATTTATTTATCTTTGTTCTCTTATTGCAATCTTACTAAAAATTGAAACTCCTTAACATTATTTATCATGTCTTATCACTCGTGTTTTAAACATTTTTTTGTTAAATACGCCTGGTATTACCCTAAAGTAGCCTTTAAATAAGATGCCCCCAATCTAAAAACATAAGCTGACCTCACAAGTTGCATTATTGAAACGTAATTATAGGTTTAATCTTGAAGGTTCTATCGCGAGGTACCAAAAGCAAAAAAAAAAACTTCCACGGATTAATATGGGAGGGGAGACTATCTTCAAATTCTATTCTAAACTGGGAATGGGCAAGGGACTTTACTAAGTAGATATAAATAAGTCCCTCTTACCATTTTTTTTTTTTTAATGGAGAGTAGATAATGCAGTGGATATGTTATCGGCAGCCCCAGTAACTCTCGCTTCTCCTTTTTTGTCCGTCAGTGCTCATTTCTAATGAGTGATGTTTCTGACAAAGGGTGAAGAAAAACCTGCTTCCCAGGTCGGTAGTACTTCGTGAACAGTAGCCTGAGATGTCGGAAATTTTCTGTCTCTATGTCTATCCTTGCGGCCATGTCACTAGTAAGGGTGCTGTAGGTAAACGTTTTCATCTGGGCTGAAGTTAACCGCCTGATAGTTAGGGACCCGAACCTTGGAATAACCACTAAGGAGGCTGTCCTATCAGCAGGTGCAAACTACTGGGGCTGCTGTATTGCCATTTGGTGAATGGATTCTGGACCATGCAGTAGTCTCTGGTGGCGCCTCTCGATGCCATACTAGTGGGTAATTGTTACGGCTTTACCTTATCATGTGCTACAAAAAAAAAAAAAAAAATTTTCCTGTCTTTCCTCTCTTACTTTCCCTCTCTGTTCTGCTCTACCAAGTATGCTGACCTGTTCCACAAACCCCAAAATCCTCAACATGAAATATCTCAACAAAAGAAAACACGAATAAACCTAGAACCCCATCCTCCGACGTAGACCCCTACTACCATGTCTCCTTCTCCAACATCAGGGGTCTACGTTCTAACCTTCCAGAGGTTGAAACCCAATTACAGGAGACGAAACCTGACATATTCTTTCTAAGCGAAACTGGAATAGGGCTGACCACCTCCCTAGATGAGTTCATAATTAACGGATACTCTAACTTAAAATCTAAATCTGACCTCCAAGATCGCCACGGGCATGGAATATGTGCCTACATCAAAGATGGCTTCCCACGTGGCAGGGATATCTTCAGAGAAGACCCTAATCTACCTTATATGTGCTTCCGGGTTGCACTTATTACACCACCGCATTTATATTTGCCCTCTATCGCCCCCACAACAGCGGAGTTACTGTCTTTAAGAGTATATCAGAAAAAATTGACCACATCCTGTCTGTTCATCCCTCGGCTAACATTCACATTTGCGGTGACTTCAATGTCCATAATGTGGAATGGTTGACCCACTCAAATAAGACTGATGATGAGGGGAGGTTCTGCCATTATTTTGCCATTGCCTATGACCTCACTCAGATTGTCTGTGAGCCCACCCGTGTGCCTGATACTACCGGTCAGTACGCAGCCTTCTAGACCTTTTTCTATCCACTTCCCCTGAGCTATGCTCATGTTCCATTCTATCTCCTCTGGGATCCTCCGACCACTGCGTCGTATCAGTTAAGATAAAAATGAAATATAATAAATCTACAGACGTACCTCTCCACCGTACTGTATACCGATACTCTATGGCGGACTGGGATAGCTTCCGTACATTCATATCTGATCTACCTCTCCATTCCATGATTAAAAAGGATGTGTCCTCTATAGTATCAGACCTGACCGAATGGTTACTTGTAGGCATAGACCAATTCATACCATCCAAAATATTCCAACAAAAACCTAACAGCCAGCCATGGTTCTCCCCTGAATGTGCTGCTGCCATTGCACACAGAAATCACTTTTTCCGTAGCTACCAACGTAATAGATGCACTGAAACTAAAGCTGCTTTCAGGACCGCTAGCAACCACTGTAAAAGAGTAATAAAAAATGCATGAGAACTATATGCTCAATCCGTTAAATCCAAAGTAGCTGAGCAGCGGCTTGGTTCCCACTAGTTCTGGCAAATAGCAAATAGGATCCTGAACAGAAACATGCAAATTCTACCCTGTGTGACGAAGGCCATCAACTCCCAATATTCCCTCCTATAACAGACAACACGCTATGCAACATACAAATATCTGTGCGTGAGGTCACCAAGCTAATCAAGAACCTTGACTCCAGTAAAGCAACTGGTCCCGACGGTATTCCAATTATAGTGTTAAAAAAATTACAACCAGAACTTGCCCCCATACTTATCACACTGTTTAAGCGTTGCCTTAAGGAGAAGTGCTTCCTAACACCCTGGAAAACCTCATCAGTATGCCCTGTATTTAAGAATTCAGGTGATAAGTCATCCCCCTCTCAGTACAGACCAATAAGTCTCCTGTGTGTCATGAGTAAGAAGGTGCTGGAATCCACAATAAATAGAGAAGTAGTCAACCACCTCAGCAGAAATAACCTTCTTAGCGACATGCAATATGGTTTCCGCTCTGCTAGATCTACAGCAGATGTGCTAACAGTTATATCTCATAGGATTAGCGAATCTCTCGACAAAGGCTTTATTTCTGGACATATCAAAGTCCTTCGATAAGTTTGGCATAAAGGCCTACTACACAAGATTTCCAGCTACGGTATAACTGGAAATGTGTTCTCGATCATTAAGTCATTTCTCTCAGATAGGCTCATAAGACTAGTGGTTGATGGGCAGAAATCAGAGGCCAACAGTATTAATACTGGAGTCCCTCAGGGGTCCATACTGGGCCCATCTCTCTTCCTGATCTACATCAATGATCTTCCAAAACACATACTAAAATCTTTCGTTGACATCTATGCTGATGACACGACCATCTATGGCAACACATCAAAGGTCGTAAATGATGATCTTCTCTCTGATTCTCTCTCCTCTGATCTTGAGCGCGTGGTACAGTGGGGAAAGAGGTGGCTGGTTACCTTTAATGCATCTAAGACCAAGCTCCTATCTCTACATCATAAACGCTCTGATCCCCATCTGGCATCAATTGAAATGGATGGCTCTCGTCTAAGGGAGGCCCCAGGTTTTGATAAGCTCCTGGGTTTGACATTTACACCTGATCTTAAATGGAACACATACATCAAGTCTGTGGCCAAGGTTGCTCGGAAAATGGTGGGATCCTTCTACCGCTCCAGAAGATATCTCACTAATAATGCAATTCTCTATCTATATAAGAGCCAAGTACGTCCAAAGATGGAGTACTGCTGCCACATCTGGGCGGGAGCTGCTAAAAACAGCCTATCCTGCCTTGACAGAGTACAAAATAGACTTCGTGGCTTGGTGGGGGATGCCCTTTTCTCTACTCTGCAACCTCTTTCCCACAGAAGAGACGTAGCGAGCCTGTCATTGTTCTATTGTTATTTCCATGGCAGTTGCTCGTCTGAGCTCCATTCTCTGGTCCCCCCTCGCCAATCTTTTTCAAAAAACACCCAACTAGCTGAAACCACCGTCAATAATTTTCCCCACTCCCTATCTATGCCTAAATCAAAACGTAGATACTATGAAGAAAGCTTCTTTCTTAGAACTGCACGCCTGTGGAACTCTGTTCCGCTTGCATGTTTCCCTCCCGACTTCAACCTTGATGTCTTCAAGTCCAACACAAAAAATTCCTGATGAACCGCCCCCCCCCCTAAGTAATGACACCTTACCAATACTATTGCTACACTATCCCTTTGATTACTGTACACACAATAACCCTTATCCCTGAGTGGCCATTGGGCCTTGATAAGTGGTGAACTCCATGTAAAAAAAAAAAAAAAAAAAATTAGAGTGGTCGGTGTTCTGTTGTAGCGTATCTGTATATGTACCAAAGTTTCTTGTCCAGAATCTCTACTATATTCAAAATCCAAAATTAAAAAAAAATCTGTATGATGTATGTGCCCGTGCCCGGATGAAACGAAAATATATTCCAAAAATCACATAATTTGATAATGTAGTTTTACTTTTAAATAAAATAAAATTTTATGAGTAATAAATAATTAAAAAAAAAACATCAGTCTTGTCCCCTATTTTGAAAACAAAAAGGGAGACAACTCAATTCAAACTTGCGAGATTTATCCTGTAGTGCCTACAAATTCCCATTAATCGCTTAAAGATGCTTAAGATAGTCGGCAGACCGATTTTTTTTTTAATATGTCGTTTTAAGCAAAAACAACATTACGTACGTAATTGGCATACCGAAAATAGTAATATATCCAAAAATTACGAAAATTTATCAAATAGAAAGTTATTTATAGTTAGAAGTAATTTTTACGGAAAATTGGGTACAATCGCATTTTTCTTAGACAGTGAAAAGTTCACACACAGAAGAAATAACTCGAAACGAATATTTTATATTTCTTGTTCACGCGTGTTTTTATTCATTTTAAGTCGTTCTTTTATTTTAAGTTTGAAACACATAGTGCCTGTGGTTTCTATGATATCATGTTTTCGTTCTTCAATCAACATCCGCTTCCAAACACAACTTTGAGACGCATTATTTGTATGACGGAAGCTGGTAAAAAAACAGTCAACATTACCCGGCGCTGAAATAATAACGTTATCTAGAAAGCCAACCTTAACACGAGGGGAAAGTGTTTTGTAGCTATTCTGTACTTTCACCTAACAATTTAATAAATTATCTGTTCTTCCACTTCAATTTCTTGTTCTCAGTCAGTGGAGGAGAAATCTTTCACGACTGAGACAATTTTTATTTTTGTTCCTTTTCTCCACGTTAAAAAAAACGACCCTGGTGTCTCTGTCCCGTAGGGAGGCATTAATAAACAAAAATACCGTAAAAATTGAATTTAACTTGAAAATACGGTATTATTATACAAACACCGTGACAGCGAATTAGTAAAATCTTTTACGTAGTATTCTGTTACGTTTCGGTGTGCTGCACACGAATCTGAAAACTGGGTTAGGGTTAGGGTACATTTTTTTCTACTAATTCGCTGTCACGGTATTTGTATAAATTTACCGAAAATACTACTTAAAAATTCACAAGCACCATTTTTCTTTTTTAAATCATATTATGTTATCTGACGTCAACAAGCTCTGCTATATGACCGACACTAATCTTTGATCCTAACCTGAAGATCAAAGGAGTCTAGAACATTTTAAACCAAAACATTCCATGATCCATAGTCGGATTTCCAACTCTTTTGCTGTATGAAGGATGTACTAAAATAAACGGACAGTTATTATTAGTTATGTTAGTTATATTTACGATTACCGTTTTTACTTCACTTCCGGTCGTCCCTCTCCATGTTAAAATGTTTTCTAAAAAAAAAAAACGTTATTATTTAGAAAAAAAACTCTTCTTAAAATGTAGAGAGGGGGTTTCTTTTTACCTATTCTGTACCTAACAATTTAATATACAAAATGTACAGTAAAAATCAATAACAAACGAGGGAGCAACCGGAAGTGTACTGGGAGCAGTAATCGTAAAGGTAGCCTTTTTGTTTTTAGATCATCAGAAATCATTATTTCAAACAAAAAAATGTAAAAGGTTTATCATACTAACTTGTACAACTCTGTTGCATACTGAGCGCCGTATCCAACCGCTATACATCCAACTATTGACTTTTTCCAATGAGTTCGAATAGTTTTGCCTGTCTTAACGATTCTAGACACGATCGATGCCATCACAGCCAAATCGTTATAAAAGAAACTTTGTTTAATTTAAGGACACACTTACACGAACATAACTTTTTAAAAATATATGAGAAATGTTTAAAAACGCGACATCATAACACGTGGGAAATCAAAGGGCACCGGTTTTAGAAATGTCCTTCAAAACTGTAACAAGGGCAGATAACTCCATCACCGCCTACTCACTATGCATCCTCGGATGACAGTTTTCAATTTAGCGACTTTCCCGCTAGACCTGGAGATTTCGTCTGAAATCTAGCGGGTAAATTTTAACCTAGTGGCTAGTTTTTTTTTGTTGTTTTTGTGGGGTTTTTTTTTCTGGAAAATATGGAGATTTTGTCACCACACACTCGCAATTTAGGATTAAAAAAAACATAGGTAAATATATAGTTTAGCGGCGTAAATTATTTGGCAAACAAAAATTTATAAAAACTATTTTTTTTTATATAAAACACATTATTAGATCCAAAGGCTGAAATAAAACCAAAAAGAATTTCATTTTTATTATTTTTTCATCATTTTTTATTAGACTAAATGTTGTGGTGAATAATACATAGCTTACCTGAGTGTAGCTGCCGGAGGTGAGGATGCTCTTCCAACAATCAAGAAGAACAATAGCCTTGTGGTTATTTATACTAATAGAGTAAGGAAATTGTTATAAAAACCTTCCTTCTTTGTGAAGAGTCACTTATTCCTTTTTTTTAATTATTATCACTCCTGAGTCTACGCTGCGATTATTTTGTAAGTCTGTTATCTCCTCTCTGTCTTTTTCCTCTTCTTCCTCTTCACTGAGCCGGATTTTTTTCTACACAATTTTTCCTCCCTCCTACTGTTTTTACTGTTATTTATAACAGTTTCGTGAACTTTTTTAACCGTTTTTTAAACGGTTTGGCTATGGCCGCTTCTGCGAGCCAGACGCCTGTTATCGTCAATATGGAGACGGAGAACGGCGCAGCTGCAAACCCGTGGACCAAACCCCCGAAAGTCGACATTGACATAGACCAGTTCATAGAGAAGGCAAAACAATGCCTAGACAAAGTCACCAACACCGGACTTATAGTCGACATACCGAAACTCGAAGAGATCAACAAGAGATGCCTTACACTATTCGTCGTGGATAGAAAGTCCAAAAAAGTAATACGAGCCTCAGTCGATATCATCCTAAACCTACTAGCTAACGCAGGATTGAGACCCTTACGCGTCATCAAATGTAAGGGGTACAACACGTGGAGCGCTCTCTTCAACACCGCGCAGGAGTGCCTCACTATTTCCCAAAAGGAAATCATCACCCAACAACACATCCTCAGAACAGAGTACATGGGCAAGAGACGCACCACAGTCTCGGTTTTCCACGTCCCGCACCACATTGACGGCGAACAACTTGGTGCCTTCTTCTTAAAATTCGGGGAGATGGTCCACGTGGAAGTGGATGAGTTCCACAGAGTATGGAGCTTTGACATACTCCTCAATAAAGAGGATTTTATGAGTATACCGTTCTTCTTAGAGGTTGGCGAAGAAAGACTACCGATAATAGTGGCCGGCAGACGTCCCACATGTTGGAACTGCGGGGAAATCGGACACCTAACATGTGAGTGTCCACTTAAAAAACCCCCACCAAACCAAAAGAAAACTACAGGCCAGCACTTAGGAACCAGCATGCCAAGTATTCCCAAACAGCCAGCTGACGAAGCGACCAACGACATCCTGAAAGGAGAACCCTGGCAGAACGCTCCCGGCAAAAAAAACCCTGGACGCATCTCCCTCGACCAGATGAGGGAGGAAGCCATGCTGCAGAAAGACCCTGGTAGGGAAAAGTACCTCGAAATCATAAACTTAAAAAAAAAACTGGACCTTCAAAAAAAACAAATACCTCAATCCCCATGTAAATCACCTCCACCCAAAAACTTGAAGCTAATCACTAGTTCCCCCTCTACATCCAAAACTCCTTCCCCGTTCAAAATGCCTCCTCCAGTCACATCTCCCGTCCCTCCAAAAACACCCAAACTAATACCACTAAGCCCCATTAAGAAAAACAAATCCTCTATTCCTGTCCTAGCTACCTCTAAGTCCCCTCACAATACCCCTCCCACTTCACCTGATAAAACCTCGACTAACCCTATTAACATGGAGACCACCCCCGCAATTGATATAAAGAAAAAAACCCTCTACCTCCCTGGAAAAGATATCTGTATATTAAATGCTGCTGCATTGAACAACAACAAAAATTTTAAAGGTGCTGACCTCAGCAAGTTAATCGATTTCAGGGAGATAGGGGGGAAGCTAATAGACACCCCCACCAATTTCCCCAATGCAAAACGGATTTTGACCGTTATTAGGAAGAAAGAAGAAGCCAAGGACCTATGGCAAATGCTGGAGGAGGCAAACAAGACCTTCAACCTTTTCCCTCCCATAGTAATATTCAAAGACTCTGACATAAAAAGCCTAAAAAAATGTTGTGTTGGGAGGGTCCCGGTAAAAATGCACCCCTCCCTGTATAGGATAGCAAAACTAACCTATCCTTTGCATGTCGGTGGTATCTCTCGTGACGGCCTCATCGATACTACGATGGGTACTTATTCCCTCACGAGAGCCGTCGGCATGCTCATGACCGCGATGTTCGTTCCTGGTTCCCAACCCTAAGGCACCACCATGGATCTCAACCTTGCTAGTTTAAATGTCCGAGGGCTAAGGGCCGACTCGCGCAAATGGTGCTTGAGTTTGGACCTGCAGCACCTCGGAGTGGATATCTGTTGTGTGCAGGAAACCCACCTTATTCCTGGTGACCATTTGGGTGCACTGTCTAAGACCTTTGAGGCTTACTCAGCGCACTATAATTCTCGCTCGAGAGGGGTTTCCTGGCTAGTTAAAAGGTCTCTAGATGCGTCGTGTGACCCGTGTTACTTGGATCCGGAGGGAAGACTATGTGTTTTGGATGCTACCATAAAGGGTAGGGCATTACGTCTTATTGGGGTTTATGCGCCCAATAGCCATTTTGAGCTGGCTGGTTTTTTTCGGCGGATCGAGCAGGTCATAGATGTTTCCAGAACGGTTATCTTAGCGGGAGACTGGAACGCCGTCTTGGATCCCGAGTTAGATCGATTTGGGTTAACATCTAGGGGAACTAACAGAGATCGGGATGCTGTTTTATTTTGTGAATTTGTGGATAAGTTTGATCTTATCGACAAATTCCGAAATGAAAAGCCCCGGGACTTAGTGTGGACTTGGACAGGTAGAGGCGGCTCCGATTCGATACAGCTCTCGAGCTATATCGACCGGTTCTTAGTTAGGCGAGTCGACGTAGGAGTATTGAATTGTCCAAGTTTCCACAATATAGTTTACTCGGATCACAGATTTGTTCGTGTACGGGTAAACTTAGATAGACCTAAGCCTAGATTAGCCGGTTACTGGAAGCTCAACACGTCGTTGTTCGATGTGAAGGGCTTCCGTGACGGGCTATTACTAACCCTACAGCGGGAATTGACAGGGGCAATTATTGGGAATAAGTGGTGGGTAAAAGTTAAGGAAGCCATTAGGTCCTTTGCTGCTGACTTTAGCAAAAGACTCAAACTAGATTCTAGGGCAGCTAAAGTGACACTAGAGTCTAGACTAGATCGGGCGGTGGAGGAGGGGGATAGTGCTAGCGTTAATATAATTAGGGCTCGGCTTGCCTCCCTTGCTGAAAAGGAGCACCAAGCCTTAGCGATTAGGGCTAGGTTAAAAAGAATGCCCCAGGAAGCAACAAACATGGCCGCTGAACTGCGTGCAGAGGAGCTTAGGCAAGCGGCTGATAGGCACATCGCTCGTGTCACATTGCCGGACGGACATACCGTGACCACAAACCAGGGTGTGCTGGAGGCGTTTAGATCCCATTTCCAGAAGCTTTTTTCCATGGAACCCGGTCTGTCATTAGAACAGTTCGACACCTATTTGGCTGACTTTTCTCACCTTTCGACGACCGAAGCGGCTAGGTGCGAAGGTGGCATAACGGAGGATGAAGTCATTGAAGCCTTAAAGCGGGTCGGCCTTAATAAGTCACCGAGGATCGATGGTCTTCCCTACGAAGTGTATTTGAGGTTGTCGCACATCTTTGTCCCCTTACTGACGGTTTTGTTTAACTCATGGTTTAGGAACGGCTCAATCCCCAAGTACTTTACCATGGGTGTGATAAAGTTTGTTCGTAAAAGCAAAGATGGTGGGGATGGGTTAGGTAATTTCAGGCCCTTAACGATGCTTAATGCTGAGTTAAAGATTTTGGCCAAGATTCTCGCAAATCGTCTGCAGCTTGTCCTGGCTCGTCTTATTAGCCCCGAGCAAACGTGTGCCGTGAAAGGCAGGACAATCCAGGATAACTTGCACTCGATACGCCTGATGATAGAAAAAGTTGACACTGAGGCCGCGCTGATCAATTTAGATCAGTCCAAAGCCTTCGATAGGGTTGACCATCGGTACTTGGGGGCTGTTTTATCAGCGGCCGGTTTTGGCCCGCAATTTCGCTCTTGGGTTCATCTTCTCTATGCTAACCCCACGGTGATGGTAGAAGTAAATGGGAAGAGGTCGAGACCCTTCAGTTTGTCACGTTCCATTCGTCAAGGGTGCCCGTTATCACCCATGCTATACGTGCTTGCGATCGAGCCATTTTTGCACAGGCTAAGGGTGAATCCGGTCCTACGCGGAATCACTTTGCCAGGTGTGGATGCCCAGGCGAAGTACTCCGCCTATGCCGACGACGTAACTGTGCTTGTAACGAGCAGTGCTGAGATTAGTGTCGTCGGTGTAGAAATCAGATTGTATGAAACGGTAACAGGGGCCAAAATTAACTGCGACAAGTCTTTGGGTTTGCGCATTGGTGCCTGGAGGGGTATGCCCCTTCAGGGGCCCTTTAGTTGGAGCGATGGGCCTTGCAAGATACTCGGCGTCTGGTTTGGTCCTGACCTCCAGCTGGAGAAAAATTGGTCGGAGGTTCTGAAAGCGGTACGGTCTGCAGCTTCACGGTGGATCAGTAGAAACCTTTCATTAAAGGGGCGAGAGGAGGTGTGTAATACCCACATCTATCCAATCGCTATTTATCATCTATCAGTGCTTCCAATCCCGTCAGATACACTGTTATATTTGCAGAAGGCTCTTTTCAACTTCTTATGGCTTGGAAGGGCCCCTAAGGTCTGTCGCGATGTCTGCTACCTCCATCCTTCTGAAGGCGGTCTAGGTATGCCAAACGTGGAGATTCGGCTATACACACTACGGCTCTACTACCTAGATCGAATGTGCACACAAGATAGGGAAAACGGTGGCCTCTGGATGGAGGACACCAAGAAAGCCTTCCCGGCTTTGAGCGGGGTGCACTACTCCGAGGGGGAGGCACACAGGTTGCCCCGAGGTGAATGTCCCTTCTATCGCGAGTGCCGGCGCGCACTGAAGTCCCTCTTAAGAGTGAAGGAAAGCCTCTCTAACACTCTGCTGTTGTCCCGAAAGGCATTATATCGGGTTTTAGTGAGGGGATCTGTAACGGATGTCATCGGTGGGAGGCTCCCTTTGACGAAGGAGCAGCTCTGCTCAATCTGGCCTTGGGCGCCTGGGTCAGGATGCCTCACTAACGACGAGGCTTCCTTGACCTGGCTGGTAATTCGGGATGCTCTCTGGGTCGGTAAGAGACTCCACTCAGCTGGCTTGGTGGACTCGCCTATTTGTAAACAGTGCGGCGATGAGGACGAGACTTTATGTCACGCCTTCGTTTATTGTCGCATCGTGACGCCGCTGATTGAGTTTGTTACAGGTCTCATGGTCTGCATACTGAACACATCCTCATTAACCTTGGTTCCTATTAATGTCTGTAGCAATTGGGCTCCGACAACGGATAGGCTCAGAAAAGATTTGTGTTTGACCTTGCTAGCTGTGATGAGAGGTGTTATCTGGAACACACGTATGAAAGGGGTCTATGGATCTGAGGACTTCGCTCCCCTCGACCTTATACGACTCTTCCGTCATTATTTGAAGGATCGTATCAAGGCCGAGAGAGTTAGACTCTCTCCGTCAGACTTTGTTGAAAGGTGGGTGTCAGTTGCGCATGTGTGTCGGGTGAGAGAAGCAAGTCTTGACTGGTTCTTGGATGTTCCTTAGGAAAAAGAATTTTGGTTGACAGGAACGAACGTCAGCCCTGACTCGTTTTTAGTCCAGAGTAGGTCACGATATAGGCAAGAGTAGGACCATTATTTCGGCTTCTTTGTTCATAACCTAGCTAGTGTGTGACAGCGATCATTAGGCCCCTTTTAAGTTTGTCCCTGTGGGTTTTTTTTTTTTTTTTTTAACCCCACTCCCCGTCCCCAATTGATTCGCCAGAGATGCGGGTTCCCTTTCGAAGTTTTCGTAAGAGGTGTTTTAAATAAAGCGTTCGGACCCGCATCACCCTTTCGACTGGCGAATCGGTGCATCTGCCATAGTTTAACAACGGGGGGGTCTTTTGTTACTAACATTGTAAATATTTCATTTGTATTTTGTATATACAATTTTTATCTTCCCAAACCCCCCTTTCTTATGGGTTTTAATTAGGTTATCATGGTATGATGTTCTTATGGTGATTGATGAAGGATGTATATGCTGATGGATGTATAGTATGAATGTGGTATTATGGTGTAAGTAGAGTGAAAGTAGGAACTAGTTAGGTTAGATTAGTTAGCACTAGTCAGAGAAGACCGTCCTTTCCCCTCCCCCATCTTCGGCCTTGTGCCAAATTTTTCTGATTTTTTACTTGTAAATTTTCTGAAAATAAATACCTTATTCCTTTATTTTTATGTTACTGTGGTTACAAGACCTGAGAAGAAGGTCGCGAAGAAGATTGTATTTTTTTCGCAACCTCACGTCACGTTAGCTACTCTCAGTTATATGACTTTTTTTTTCAACAATGTACGACAATCGAAGCCGCTGTATTGCTTTTAAAATTTGTTTTTTCTAAGGTTTGACTGATTGGCGTTTTTAAGGCCAAATTTGACATTTTTTACATTCTTTCATTACAAAAAAATATGGAGGCCAAAGACATAGTTCATGAAAGAACGTGAAAAAGCCAAATTTAGCCTTAAAAAAGCCAATCTGTCAAACCTAAGGCCAAATTTTAAAAGCAATATAGTAGCTTCAATTATAGTGTCTTTTTACTCTCAGCTGAAAGACACCATTGCAAACGTCCCTGCAGTGGATAAGCTAGTTCTCCTTAGTGACTTCAATGCCAGAGTGGGCCATAACTACAATACATGGAGCCCTGTTCTCGGAAAGTTTGGAAAGGGAAATCCCAATTCAAATGGAGAACTGCTGCTCTGTTTATGCATGGAGTTTGAACTGGCAATTACGAACTTCCAACATTCGGATAACCATTACTACTCCTGGGAACATCCCAGGGTACAGAGATGCTATCTCCTGGAATATGTTATCACAAGAAGGAAGGACCTCAAAGATGCTAAGAACACAGGAGCTATGCGAGGACCAGATTGCCAAACAGACCACTACCTAATCAAGACTATCTTCAAGTTCTCCATAAAACCTGTGTACAGCAGGGCAACAACGAAGCGCAAGAGAAGGCTAAACATATCAAAGCTCGGAGATAGAAAATGGCAAGATAGACTACAACTTGCAATCAACTCAGCATTAGAACAAACCACTGATGATTCTGATTCACCAAAACAAATGTGGGACTTGCTAAGCAGACCTGCATTCTCCGCTGCGGCAGAGGTACTTGGTTACACAAAAAAGTGGAATGCGGACTGGTTCAATGAGAATGATCAAGAGATTAGAGATGTAATAAATGAAAGAAACTAAGCATTAAAATCAAAGCTAAGCAACCCGACTAGAGTAAACCAGAAGAAGCTGAAACGAGTGAGGGCAGAAGTCCAGAAAAAACTAAGAGAAATGGAAAACACCTGGTGGCTGAAAAAGGCTGAAGATATGCAGAAGCAAGCGGAGGAAAACAATTCTACAGGTTTCTTCAGATCACTAGAGCCCAGATGACTAACACCTTTTATCAGAAGATGGAAACACTATATTGACCCAACCAAAACAGATAATTCAAAAATGGCAAGAGTACTTCGGCACCCTACAGAATGTATAATTCAATACGGATGAGGAGATCTTAAGCCAGAAAATAGTCTTCCCCCAGCAGATGGACCTGAATCACGCACCAACTCTTGGGGAAGTAAGAAAAGCAATTGACAAAACTAAAATGAACAAATCTCCAGAAATTGACGGCATACCAGCTAAAGTATACAAGTTCGGTGGAGAACAACTCATAAGAAAACTTCAACTAATAGCAAAATGCTGACAACAAGAAAGGCTGCCACAGGAATTCAAAGATGTCATGATCATCCCAATCTACAAAAACAAAGGTGATTACAAAGACTGCAGTTATTACCGAGGTATATCTTTGCTGATCATTGCTGAGAAAATAATGGCTACAGTGGGGCAAGCACAGCTAGCCAGACTTGCAGAAAGGGTTCTAACCAAATCATAGTGTGGATTCAGGCATGAAAGATCTACAATAGATATGATCTTCAGATTAAAAAAAAAAGCCATTGAACAGTACCGGGAGCTCTACATAGTCTTTGCTTCTGTAAAGCATTTAATACGGTTGACCGAAAAATGCCGTGGAAGGTCCTGAAAGTATTTGGATGCCTCGATCACTTTGTGTGAATTATCAAATAATTTCACGAAGGAATAAAAAGGAGAGTTGTAGTAAAGAATCTAGTAAATCATTTGTTTTTTTGTTTTTTTTCTTCGTTTTGAACACCATGTTTAAAAATTAAAAAAAAACACCATGTTTAAAAATTAAAAAAAAAACACCATGTTTAAAAATTAAAAAAAAAACACCATGTTTAAAAATTAAAAAAAAAACACCATGTTTAAAAATTAAAAAAAAAACACCATGTTTAAAAATTAAAAAAAAAACACCATGTTTAAAAATTAAAAAAAAAACACCATGTTTAAAAATTAAAAAAAAAACACCATGTTTAAAAATTAAAAAAAAAAACACCATGTTTAAAAATTAAAAAAAAACACCATGTTTAAAAATTAAAAAAAAAACACCATGTTTAAAAATTAAAAAAAAAACACCATGTTTAAAAATTAAAAAAAAAACACCATGTTTAAAAATTTTAAAAAAACACCATATTTAAAAATTAAAAAAAAAACACCATGTTTAAAAATTAAAAAAAAACACCATGTTTAAAAATTAAAAAAAAAACACCATGTTTAAAAATTAAAAAAAAAACACCATGTTTAAAAATTAAAAAAAAACACCATGTTTAAAAATTAAAAAAAAAACAAAAAACTTAGTTTTAGTATGCTAAAAGTATGCAGGTCAATATATAATTAAATTTTGTTTTTTTTTCTTGGAAATAAACAATGGCACCAAACAAGGATGCATACTGGCACACTGTTCACCCTATTTCTGACAGCCGTCCTAATACTGCTTCATCAAAGCATTGAAGAAGGTGTCTTCATCCACACACGCCCTGATGGGAAACTGTTCAACCTTGCAAGACTGAAGGCCAAGACCAAGACAAGGAAGGAGCTGATAACAGAACTACTGTTTGCAGACGACACTGCTCTGATAGCTCACAATCAAGCTCAGATGCAAAGGATAGTTGATACCTTCTCTCAAACAGCCAGGAAGATAGGCCTACAAATCAACATAGAGAAGACCGAAGTGATGTATCAGCCCTCACCAGATAACAACGACCTGCAAGAGCCTATAATAACAATTAACGGCAAGGTGCTAAAAGTTGTTGAAAACTTCAAATATATTGGAAGCACTCTAAGCACTGATAACCTTGCTGACAAGAAATAAGCTGCCGAATCCAAAGCGCATGTGCCTCCTTTGGCAAGCTAGAAAAGAGGCTCTCGACAAGGACCGGTATCCGGCTAGAAACGAAGTGCAGAGTCTACAAAACCATCGTCCTACCAGCCCTGCTGTACTCAGCAGAGACCTACACTCAGTATAGAGAACACGTAAGGAGATTGGAAGCCGTCCAACAGAGACACCTGAGAAGGATCATGAAGATCAAATGGAGTGACTACATACCAAACACGGAAGTTCTCAGGAGAGCAAACCTAGATAGCATGGAAGCTAACCTTGCTACTATGCAACTACAATGGACCGGGCACATTGTTAGAATGGAAGACAACTGAATTCCAAAGATGATCTTCTATGCGGAACTGGAAAATTGAACCCACAAGATAGGAGGTCAGAAGCTTCGCTACAAAGATGTAACAAAGCGGCACCTGAAGGCAATGAACATCAATGTCGAGAGTTGGGAGGGACAAGCTAAAGGAAGGAGTAGTTGGCGGAACAGTCTCCACAAAGGAAAGAAAGAAATAGAAAGATTGGAGAAGTCTTAGAGCTGAGACACTATAGACGACACAACCCTGGAACCCACATATGCAATGTCTGAAAGAGGACTATGCCAACACCGAAGGATAAAGCAGTGAGGCCCCGACTAGTCATCGTCAAGACTGACGGACTGCATGATGATTGTGATGATGATGACATTTAGTTTAATAAAAAATGACAAAAAAATAATAAAAATGAAATTCTTTCTGGTTTTATTTCAGCCTTTGGATCTAATAATGTGTTTTATATAAGAATAAATCGTTTTTATAAATTTTTGTTTGTCAAATAATTTACGCCACTAAACTACACATTTGCCAAAACATAAATAAAAGCATTTTAACATACTTTAAAACATAAACAAAACTCGGTATGTAGAAAAGTAGCTTTTATTGCCTTTGGTAGCAATTATTTGTTGACTATTTGTTTCTTTCACCATTTTTGCATTTTTAAAAATCGTTATAAAATCGATTTAGTAAATGTTTACATTAGGTTCACTTCCACAATTTTATTTAAAATGACGACTTTTAAAGGTTTTCGACTATGCTGAATAAGAAAATCTAATGTAAATCTTGCAGAGACAAGTAGTTTTCGAGATATAAAGATCTGTATTTGGCACTTTAATTTACTAGCCACTTACGTTTGTATGTGCACGTGATAAACAAATCTACTTCTAGTTTGCGGGTTGGTATGCTGACAACGAATATCAGTTAAATTTGAGTCACATATTTTTAAACCCCCCCCCCAATGGAGTGTTTATTCCAAAAGCCGTATTTAACATAGGGAGGTTGGGCGTGTCTATTCCGAAAGCCGTTCTTAACATCGGGAGGGTGAGGGTGTTTATTCCGAAAGCTGTTCTTAACATAAAATTACTCAAGGAAGTGAAAAAGTCGTAATTACTGTGTTTTACACGCATGCCCAGTACTAATTTCTCGGTTTAAAAAAAAAGTTGATTTGTTTTCGCTAGGTGGCAGTGTCGATCGCAGAAAAGTAGATTTGTTTATTGCACAAACATGGCGGCCAGTGAATTACAGTGCATAATACAGGTCTTTATATATATATCAAAAACTACTTGTCTCTGCCGAATTTAAACGAGATTTTCTTATTCAGCATAGTCGAAAACCATCAATGGTTGTCATTTCAAAGAAAATTGTGGAGGTGGACTCGACCTCATGTAAAGAAATGCCATCTATTTTGCTAATAGTTTTAATTCGGATCTAAAGCCTCACCTTAATTTAAAATAAGTATTTACTCACTTGATAAAAGTTAACATAGAAAAATTTAACCCTTGCAAAAAAAAAAAAAAAAAAAAGAAAACCCCCCAAAAACTTATACCGAACAGAGCAACGGAGCAGAATTTAATTATATATTGACCTGCATACTTTTAGCATACTGAAACTAAGTTTTTTTTTTTTGTTTTTTTTAAATTGTTAAACATGTTGTTCAAAACAAAAACAAAAAAAAAAAAAACAAGTAAAATAAAATATTGTACTTTTAGTGGATAAAAATATGCGTTCGATAAACAAACCAAAAACAAAGCTAAATAACAAAGAAATTTATTCACAAGAGAATCTCGTCGAAGATGTATTGTTGAAAGAAAAAAAAGAATTGTTACTATACGCAAGATCATTTCAACCAGTTTTCGTACTAGCCTTGACGTCACTTCAATAACCTCGGAACTGTCCTGAAATATTAGACCCTTTTTTTCACTGGGATAACATCTCGTCTCACTCGGTACTAAGAAGTGCAGCACTGCAGCACCCTTCTGGGCATTACCTCCTCTTTAAAGAAGGAAAGGATGATTGTCGGTTGCCTGAGGTCCTTCGACCAGAAAATGCCGACAGGTACATTCTTTGCTTTTTTTTCCATTTTTTTTACATAGGAATCACCACTTATCAAGGCCCGGTGGCCACTCGAGGATAAGGGTTAACGGGTATATATTAGTCATTGTGATTATAGCATAGTAAACATAAGTAGTGGGAATTTTGTAAATTGGATTGCTTTGGGGGACGTTTCATCAAGAACTTCTTTACATTGGACTTGAAGACAATCAGATTGTAGTCAGCTGGAAAGCAGGCAATCGGAAGAGAATTCCACAGGCGTGCAATTCTAAGAAAGAGGCTTTGTTTATGGAATCTGCATTTAGATTTAGGCACAGATAAAGAGTGTGGGAAATTATTGATAGTGGTTTTGGCTAGACGAGTGTTTTTCATGAAAGTTTTGCAAGGAAGGACCATAGATGGAAGCTCAGCTGAGCATTTGCCATGAAAATAATGATAAAGCAGAGACAGGCTCGCAACGTCTCTTCTGTGGGAAAAAGGTTGCAGGGAAGAGAAAAAGGCATCCGTCACTAAGCTACGGAGTCTATTTTGAACTCTGTCAAGGCAGTATAAGCTGCTTCTAACTCTTCCAGAATGGCCTTCCCTCGGGGGTAGTCGCTCCTTCCACACATGCATGTTGAACTAATTTCATGTCATTCCTTGCTATGGTAGGAAGTGGTAAATAGTGAATGTTTCGAATCTAGTAGTTTGTGTGTGTGTGTGTGTGTGTGTGTGTGTGTGTGTGTGTGTGTGTGTGTGTAAGCGTGTGTGTGTGCATGTGTGTTTATAATGAATATGTAGTTAAATAATAAATGATTAACTATTTTGTACTTGCAAAAATATAGTTTGTTAACTATCCAGTACTTTCATCTAACAATTTTTGTGGTTAAAGTTGTCACAGTGCTGTCCAAGTTCACAACTCCAAATTCACCACTATCTCTGAAAAAAAAAAGCTTTCTTGTTCAAGCTGGCAGCATCTCATTTGCATATACGGTAACAGGAAATCTCATTGCTTCACAAAATCCATCACCATCTTATCAAGACGCAGCAGCCATAGTTTGTTTTTACCCGTAACCAGACCTTATATGCTGCACAAAATTAAAAGATTGTACCAGTTTTTATTTGCTATTAGTGGTGACTAGGCATTTTATCACAGAAACAGAGTGCCAGGACAACCTGGTATGAGGATAATTTCCCTGAAAGGAAACCCTAACTGAATATTCAAAATCACATAGTATTTGCAGCACAAATAAGATCTCCTCGGTTCGGTATGACTAACAATACTGGCTTTTACAAAGAATGGTGCACCTTCTTCAAAGTGGTGTTACCTCAAGTAACAGCACGAAGCGAGATACTCCCCCAAACTAGATGAATTCTTGTCTTGGAATCCAATAAGACCAAGAAACCAAGAAGAAAGATATACTATAACATTTTTACATGGTCAATTAGGGAGAGGAAAATTAACTTCCCAACCCAAGCTGACCAGGAGGGTGCATCTCTTAGGACCGAGTCAGACCATATGTTATCCTTATAAAAAAAGGGTCTGATGTTTCAGGACAACTCCTAGGTTACTAGAGTGAAGTCAAGGCAAACTGTGACTAGTATGAAAACTGGCTGAAATGATCTTGCATATACAATGTTTTTTTCTTTCAACCTTTAAAAAGATGCTTCTTAAGTGAATAAAGTTCCTCGTTATTTAGATGTGCTTTGTTCTTTATTTGTTTGAGAGGTAAAGGAGGACTTTGATGGAATATATAAACATCTATGTATCTCAAATAGAGATCAAGTGTTAGCCCCAAGAATGGTGCCCCTTGATTTCTGAGAACTTTGATTGAAGTAATATTAAAACACAGAGAGAAAATAATGCATGTGGATATCAGTGACATTGGCTACTGCCTGTGTCAGTAAAAACAGTAGTAATTGTTTTTTCTTATGCATGATGTATGAGTGTGCTTGTGACGTGTAACTAAAATGTGTGAGTCAGTAATCAAACTTAATGAAACAGTTTGACTGACTTACTCTGCACTCAAAAATTTGCATTGTAGTAGATTCAAATAGGTTACTGGCAGATTTACGCCATTTATCAATGGTTATTTTCCCTAGTAATAGATGGAAGAAGATGCATTATTGTCATAGGAGAACTGTTTTTTTTTTTTTTTCAGTTTGAAGAGCGCACATCAGAAGGGGGAGATAATGCAATTGATCCCCTGCAAAGAAAAACTCACATGCATTCCAATAATGACTGTTCAAACAATGAATTTTAATCATTATTTATATTTTATTTGTTACAACCATTTAAAAATTTTGACTTTATTGTAAAAATTGTAAATTTTGAAAAAAAATTACATGTTAAAAAAAAGAAAATCCTGTGCAATTAGAATTTTAAAAATTTTACTTTAATTAAAGGATACTCTAACTTAACATCTAAATCTGACCCCCAAGATCGCCACGGGCATGGAATATGTACCTATATCAAAGATGGCTTTCCATGTGGTAGAGATATCTACAGAGAAGACCCTAATTTACCTTATATGTGCTTCCGGATTGCACTAGCTTACACCACTGCATTTATATTTGCCCTCTATCGGCCCTACAACAGTGGGGTTACTATCTTTAAGAGTATATCTGAGAAAATTGACCACATCCTATCTGCTCATCCTTCGGCTAACATTCACATTTGTGGTGACTTCAATGTCCATAATGTGGAATGGCTGACCCACTCAAATAAGACCGATGACGAGAGGAGGTTTTGTCATGATTTTCCTATTGCCCGATACACCCGGTCCGTATGCAAGCCTTCTAGACCTTTTCCTCACAACTTCCCCTGAGCTGTGTTCATGTTCCGTTCTATCTCCTCTGGGATCCTCTGACCACTCTGTTGTAGCAGTTAAGATAAAAATGAAATGTAATAAGTCTTCAGATGTACTTCTCCACCGTACTGTATATCGATACTCTATGGGTGACTGAGATAGCTTCCATACATTCATATCTGACCTACCTCTGCATTCCATGTTTAAAAAGTATGTATCCTCTATAGTATCAGACCTGACCGAATGGTTAATTGTAGGCATAGACCGATTCATACCATCCAAAAAATTCCAACAAAAACCTAACAGCCAGCTATGGTTCTCCTCTGAATGTACTGCTGCCATCACGCACAAAAATCACTTTTTCCATAGCTACCAACGTAATAGATGTACTGAGACTAAAGCTTCTTTCAGGACTGCCAGCAACCACTGTAAAAGAGTAATAAAAAATGCAAGAGAGCTATATGCTCAGTCTGTTAAATCCAAAGTAGCTGAGCAACGGCTTGGTTCCCACTAGTTCTGGCAAATAGCAAACAGGATCTTGAACAGAAGTGTGCGTTCTATCCCAACTATCATCAATGGACTTGAGGTAATCTCGTCAGCATCGGACAAGGCCAGACTATTTGGCAAGAACTTTGCAGCTAATTCTACCCTATGCGACAAAGGCCATCAACTCCCTGTATTTCCTCCTATAATAGACAACATGTTATGCAACATACAAATATCTGTGTGTGAGGTCGCCAAGCTAATCAAGAACCTTGATTCCAGTAAAGCAACTGGCCCTGACAGCATTCCAGTTATAGTGCTGAAAAAGCTCCAATCAGAACTTGGACTTACAAAATTGTTTAAGTGTTGCCTTTAGGAGAAGTGCTTTCCAACACCCTGGAAAACCTCATCAGTATGCCCTGTATTTAAGAATTCAGGTGAAAAGTCATCTCCCGCTCAGTACAGACCAATAAGTCTCCTGTGTGTCATGAGTAAGATGTTGGAATCCATATTAAATAAAGAAGTAGTCAACCACCTCAACATAAACAACCTTCTTAGTGACATGCAATATGGTTTCCGCTCTGCAAGATCTACAGCAGATGTGCTAACGGTTATATCACATAGGATTAGTGAATCTCTTGACAAAGGTTTCCTTTCCAGGGCAATTGCTCTTGACATATCGAAGGCCTTCGATAAGGTATGGCATAAGAACCTACTTTCCAGCTACGGTATTACTGGAAATGTTTTCTCAATCATTAAATAATTTCTCTCTGATAGGTTCATAAGAGTAGTGGTTGATGGGCAGAAATCAGAGGCCCACAGTATTAATGCTGGAGTCCCCCAGGGGTCCATCCTGGGCCCAACTCTCTTCCTGATCTACATCAATGATCTCCCAAAACACATACTTAAATAATTCGTTGACATCTATGCTGATGACATGACCGTAAATGACAAAGTTTTCTCTAATTCTCTCTCCTCTGATCTTGAGCGCGTGGTACAATGGGGGAAGAGGTGGTTGGTCACTTTTAATGCATCCAAAACCAAGCTTCTATCTTTACATCATCAATGCTCTGATCCCTATCTGGGATCAATTGAAATGGATGGCTCTCGTCTTGGGGAGGCTCCATGTTTTGACAAGCTTCTGGGTTTGACCTTTACTCCTGATCTGAAATGAAACATGTACATCAAATCTGTTACCAGGGACACTGGGAAAATGGTGGGATCCTTCTACCGCTCCAGAAGATATCTCACTACGGATGCAATTCTCTATCTGTATAAAAGCCAAGTACGTCCAAGGATGGAGTACTGCTGCCACATCTGGGCAGGAGCTGCTAAAAACAGCCTATCCATCCTTGATAGAGTACAAAATAGACTTTGTGGTTCAGTGGGGGATGCCCTTTTCTCTTCGCTGCAGCCTCTCTCCCACAAAAGAGACGTTGCAAGCCTGTCTTTGTTTTATCGTTATTTCCATGGCAAGTGCTCATCTGAGCTCCAATCTCTCGTCCCTCCTCGCCAATCTTTCACAAGAGACACCCGTCTGGCTGAAACTACTGTCAATAATTTTCCCCACTCTTTATCTGTGCCTAAATCCAAACGTAGATCGTGGAGAGAAACCACTGCACCATAAAGGCAGTTGCGGAAAGAGGAGGCACCTCACCTGAGCAAGCCGTCTACTGGTATAATATGTCGCCTAGATTGAGACAAGTGCCAGAGACGGTTCCACAACTGTCAACGTTCGCATATTCCTGATGACATCCCAGGGTTTAGCTGACAAGCAGAGAGGCAGAGGCCACAGGGACCATTAAACTCGGGGATGAGGTATGGGTGAAGCCACCGGGGGCGTGCTGCACCACACAATGGAGTAGAGGTTACGTGACTGGGAGGAACACTAGAAACAACATTGTGGTGGACGGAGTACGGAGGCATATTCTCGACATCAGACCAGTGGAAGGCGAAGCAATGGAGGGGAATGTGCAGCAACAGGAGGAGGACGAGACACCTCAGAGGCCAAGTAGAGAAAGGCGACCGCCACAGTGGATGAGAGACTATGAAATATGATCTTGAGATCAGGGAGGCATGTGATTAGAAGCTAAGAAAAAACAGAAGTCTTACCGTGGGTGCTCAGCGAGTGAGTTCAGGCAGAGAAAAGGAAAAACAAAGATGGCGGCCAGCATTTTATTACGTGCGTTCTCGCATAATCTTGTGTGCGCGTGAAGCTGGAAACTAAAAAACGAGCTTCATTTTTCGGTGCTGAGTGATTCCAGATCGGGCAGGAGAGTAGGCGCAACGGGAGTGGAGATACTTTCTGAAATTATAATTCTTTTTTGTGTGTTTGAGGTGACCCCCCCCCATTACAGAGGTTCAATCTATTTCGGCTATGGCCAACACTGGCACAAGCAACATGATTAAGCCTTTTAATGGCGACAGTGATGTGGTGGCGTGACTTAATATAGTGGACCTTGTGGCAAGGATTCAAAAGTTGGACGATGTGGCCACAGTAATAGCACTGTTTCTAGAAGGAGAAGCGCTGGCCCTCTATTTGGAGCTCAGTGAGTGAGAACAGGGTGATGCAGACGCCATCAAGGGTCGACTGATCAAAACTTTTGCAGAGGGGCCTTTCGAGGCCTTTAATAAGTTGAAGGAGAAGAGGTGGACTGGTGAATCTGTTGATGTCTATGCAAACGAGATAAGGAGATTGGTTGAGTTGTCAGGCATCAGAGGACACGCCACGAGTCATATAGTCAAAATGACATTCGTTACCAGGTTCTCAGAAGAGATATCGAAACGTTTGCAGCAGGTCCTGGGAGTGGAGACACTGGATGTGAGTGAGCTGCTCAAAACTGCAAAGATCTTGGTGAGCACCCAGCCCACAGAGTCTGGTGGGACAACAGCAATGGTACAACAGGATGTGGGCAGGAGTCTGCTAAACCCAAATGTGGGGACCACACATGAGAAGAGACTGTAGGAAGTTCTTGCAACGGACAGTATGTTACAAATGCAATCGGAGAGGCCATTTAGCGGTTAAATGCACGAGTTCGGGAAACTGGGAAGGGGAAGCCGACGCGCCAGCAGCCGCACCGATTCGGGAATAGTGGCGCACTCACAGCAGATGCCCAAGCAGAAGAAGATCGTGATGGAAGGACGGGGAGTTATGGCCCTGATCGACACTGGCTGTATCACTACATGGTGAACACAACCTTGGTCAGAAGATGGAAAGGGAAGGGTGAAGTAGTGACATTCGATGGATCGCGAGTGAAGTGTCGAGGGAGGAAGACCGTCACTATTGATATTGCTGAACACCGGATGAGGGTCCATGCAATTGTCACCGATCATCCAGTGCCTGGCGTCCAAGCCATCATTGGAATGGATGTTATATGCCGACTTGGAGGCGTTACCATCACATGCAACAACGTGAGGTTCGGACTAGCTGAGGGACCAACAAGGCCAGGGAGGAAACAAAAATGTTGATCAAAGCCAAATTCGATGGAGAGCAGTGGACGGTGGAGTAGGCATGGAAACATCAAGTGCCATCGCTGACAAACGGGGTGGCGTGCTATACTAATTCACTTAGAGGAGAGGCGAGAAAGGAGTTTGAACAAGAAGTGGACCGATGGATTGGGGAAGGTATACTGCTGCTTTGGATGGATGACATTGAGTCGGGCATTTTGCCATTGATGGCCGTTCTGCAACCAACTAAAGGGAAAGTAAGACTGGTCCTGGATTTCTGAGAGCTGGAGCAACATGTTGCGTGCAATACTGGAGGCGACACCGTAGATGTGTGCAGTGAGACCATTAGAGAATGAAGGCAGATGAATGGCGCGTCTATGTTGGTAGATCTAAAATCTTCCTATTTGCAACTCCACATCGCCAAGAAGCTCTGGAAATACCAGTTAGTCGGATACAAAGGCAAAAACCTACTGCCTTACGCGAGTGGGGTTCGGGTTGAATTCGGTACCCAAGATCATGTCAACTATCCTCAGGAAGATTCTGGAGACAATGGGAAAAGGAGATGGGGCAGTAAGTTCATACATAGACGACATTCTGGTGAATGAGACTCTGGTAACTGCCAAGGAGGCGGTAGCTCATTTAAAGAGGTTTGGGGGTTGGGTTGGTCGCTCAAGCGCCTGAAATATTAGACGGAGAGGCTGCTTTGGGGCTAAGGCTGAAACGAGGTGCATCAGGCAGCCTAGAGTTTCACAGGGGGAACGAGATCCTGCAACTGAAGCAAGAGCTCAACAGATGCAAACTTTTTTCCCTATGCAGGAAGTTGATCAGACATTACCCCGTTGCTAGCTGGCTTAGACTAGCATGCAGCTACATAAAGAGGCATGCCGAAGGAAGAGGATGGAATGATAAAGTGGGAGGAAGAAGGGTCGCCATGATGGAAGAGCTCTTGAAAGAAGCAGAATGGCAAGACCCAGTCCGGGGAACCTGGAACGTACCGCAAACATTATATGGAGTCGTGTGGTGTGATGCAAGCAGCATTGCAACAGGGGTCGTTTTAGAAGTTGGAGGAGTGATTGCAGAAGATGCGGCCTGGTTAAGGAAGAAAAATGATGTCAACCACATCAATGCAGTGGAATTAGATGTGGTAATCAAAGGGGTCAATCTGGTCTTGAAATGGAGACTGCGTGACATCTGCATCAAAACAGACTCTGCCACGGTGTTTGCTTGGCTAAAGTCCCTCATTTCCAACGAAAAAAGGATAAGAACGAAAGGGGCAACAGAGATGTTAATGAAGCGCAGGCTTGGGATGCTAGCTGAGCTGATGCAGGAGTTTTGTTTGAAGCTTCGTGTAGACATGGTGGCTTCTGAGAAGAACCGAGCAGATGCTCTCATGAGAATGAAGAAGAGTTGGCTTTTGCCAAAGAAAGATGTTGCTGCATCGGATCTAGATGATGTTGGCGTGCGAGAGGACGTGATACTTGGTGAAGAAAGTCGACCCGAGTGTCACCAAGGAGCAAGTGAGACAAGTGGTCAGGACATGCGACAGATGTCAGTCGATTGATCCTGCTCCAAGCACGCATGAAGCTGGTCAATTGGGGGTGAGTGGGACCTGGGAAAGACTGCTATGCGATGTCACCCATTACAGGGGTGGACTTTACCTAACCATGATTGACTGTGAGTCCGGGCGATTTGCCCTATGGAAGGAGCTACGTGGAGGAACAGGCAATGAAATAGCGGCAATCCTCGATGAGGTGTTTTTGGAGCGAGGTCCCATGGAAGAGTTGTTAACCGACAACGGGACTGCATTCAAGTCAGTAGCAGTGACGGAAGTAATGAGGAGGCGGAATATCCAACAATTTTTCAGAGCTGCCTACAGACCCAGTGGCAACGGGATCGTGGAGAGAAACCACTGCACCATAAAGGCAGTTGCGGAAAGAGGAGGCACCTCACCTGAGCAAGCCGTCTACTGGTATAATATGTCGCCTAGATTGAGACAAGTGCCAGAGACGGTTCCACAACTGTCAACGTTCGCATATTCCTGATGACATCCCAGGGTTTAGCCGACAAGCAGAGAGGCAGAGGCCACAGGGACCATTAAACTCGGGGATGAGGTATGGGTGAAGCCACCGGGGGCGTGCTGCTGCACCACACAATGGAGTAGAGGTTACGTGACTGGGAGGAACACTAGAAACAACATTGTGGTGGACGGAGTACGGAGGCATATTCTCGACATCAGACCAGTGGAAGGCGAAGCAATGGAGGGGAATGTGCAGCAACAGGAGGAGGACGAGACACCTCAGAGGCCAAGTAGAGAAAGGCGACCGCCACAGTGGATGAGAGACTATGAAATATGATCTTGAGATCAGGGAGGCATGTGATTAGAAGCTAAGAAAAAACAAGTCTTACCGTGGGTGCTCAGCGAGTGAGTTCAGGCCGAGAAAAGGAAAAACAAAGATGGCGGCCAGCATTTTATTACGTGTGTTCTCGCATAATCTTGTGTGCGCGTGAAGCTGGAAACTACAAAACAAGCTTCATTTCTCGGTGCTGAGCGATTCCAGATCGGGCAGGAGAGTAGGCACAACGGGAGTGGAGATACTTTCTGAAATTATAATCCTTTTTTGTGTGTTTGAGGTGACCCCCCCCCATTACGGAGGTTCAGATTATACGATTGATTGTCGTGCAAGTGCAAATTTGTGCATTTTTGGCATTTGCCACTTTCAGAATAACAAAAATACTTTTCATTTTATTTTAATTGCACATATAAAAAATTAATTTTTAAAGTAAGCGAAATATTTTATAATAATAAAGCATATCTTTATTTAAAATCTCGTGGTGAATTGAAAAAAAAAAAAAAAAAAAAAAAAAAAAGATGAATATATATAAATAGGATTTATTAAATCCGGTACCCCTCTTTTGGAGTACGGCGCTGATACAAGGGAAATAACTCTCGTTGACTAATAGTTTTTTTTCTTCAAGAGAGAATTTGGGACAGTAAAATAATACAACTTAAACGAAAATGCACTTATTATTGAAAAGAAAGACAATTCATTCATAGTTGTAAAGGAATTGGAAATATTCTTACAAAAAGAAAACAAAAAACAAAAACATAAAAAAACTGCTAGTGATGATATAGCGATTAGTCAACGCGAGTTATTTCCCTTGCATCAAAGACGTATTTACAAAACCTCCGTTTTGGCGTCAACTGCAAGAAACAAGTTTAGTAATAGCACTCTTTCTTAGATTACCCAGGCGCCACGCCTTCTCAAACATAAAGCAAACGTAGAACATGTTTTTTTTTTTTTTTTTTTTAATTGAATTGAGCTACGCAGGTATAGCCTTTAATTGGACGTATAAACATTTTTTAAAGTTCGAAAAAAAAAAAAATTACTTTCAAACATAATCATGTCCCCTGAATGTATTTAAAAATTACCTCCCTTAAGAAAAGCATAACAACAAAGCATTTAAATAATTTTATATATGTGTCAGCACGCATGCGCATGCGCGCGCACACACGCGCATATATATATATATATGTTTTTAACTCATTTCAAAGTGTTTTTTAACATATTTTATTAACTGTTTGCTCATATTAATTTCCTATTTGGTTTTATCGAGCTCTTATATCTGTCTGAGATAATTTTATAAATATTAATTCTTTAATATTTATAATTTACTTTAATTTTACCATCTTGGATCATTTTGGTAAATTCAATTGTAATTTTCATTTTATTATATATATATATATATATATATATATATATTCATGTCCGCGCGGGTGTAACCATCGTTTGTTGCAGGACTGGTGGTGTAGAAAGAAAAGGAAATGTGTGTTCATTTCACTATCGTTTGTTCGCGCGTGGGAAGAGAAGTGAGTAGTAGAAATGAGAATGATAGTCCAGCGTGTAGATAAAGACAAAGGATAGAGGGTTGACATCAGTTAGCAGTCAGCTATGCGGTGGTGTTCTCTGGGACAAGTTGTATATATAGAGAGAGAAAGAGTGAGAATGTCAATCCAGTTCATGGACAGAGAAAGTGTATAAAGTGTGCGTATGGTCTGTTAGCTTTTTGTCCCACATAGTGGCGTGAGGTACGTGTGTGCGCGCGCCTGCCGAAACGGCGGTGGCTGGTGCGCCGACCAACCACCTCGGAAAGGCAGGTCGGAAAAGGAAGAAGCCGCTTATTGCTCTTTCTTTTATAGGTGTTTCTGGTGGTATTTTGCGCATGTGTGGATTTCCTTTGAAAGGGGAAGTGATGTTGTCCATGCGTGCGTGTACGCGTGTGTGAGTATACACGTGAATGTGAGTGTATGTATGCGAATGTGAATATATGTATGTTTGTGTGCGCGTATGTATATGACAAGTAATATAGTTTGAAATGTGAACGCATGTTTCTGTGTGAGACTAGAAAAGGCTCGCGCAATACTCCCCTTCCTAGGGGGGAAAAAAAAATATATGCTGTGTATATATATTTATATATTTTTTTGTAAGTAATGTTTTCGGCAATTGACTTTTCATCTTGTTTTTTGCTGTTGTTTAAAACAAAACGTCAAAAACGGAGTGTGTTCGTAAAAAAAGTATTTACTTACGCATGGAAAAGGCGTTTACTCTTTTTTTAGGGTGATATTTATTTGGTTGTTTTTTGTGTGCTGACATGTGCAACGAGTTGCTTGGACAGTGAAATGAACTGTTCGTTTGGAAGGAAAATTTTTGTTTCGTGTTGATGGTGTCTTCACGAGTGATTCTGCGGGAGAGTGTGTATACATTGTTTGGATGAGCGCTAGTTGCACATTCGTTCGTGCTGAACGAGTTTCCAGTTGCCATTGTCTTAGCATGTGAGTCTGCGGTAGTGTGTGTACATTGTCTGTACGGGCGTTTGTTGTGCATTCATTCGTGGTTGCCAGCTGTCAACGAAACTTCCAAGTTGTGAGTTTATCAGCGTGCGTGGTGCATCTCAACTCGTATTGTTGATTCAACTTCTTCCTATGTGTTGATAGGGATGTCCTGTAATTGTTTCTTTGTTGTTGCGTCTGCTGTGTGGGAGAGAATGTGTATAGGCCTATGTGATTTTGCTCCTCGCGTTTGTTGCAGGGTAATGTCAGGAAACTGTGAAAGATACTTGTCGAGCTCGAATTTTTCTTTAAATTCGGTATGAAGTCGAAAGTTCCGTGTTTGTTTTCTGCCGAGTCTGACGAGGGGTTTTATCATTGTTGTTTGTAGTAGTTATTCCTGTTGGTAGGTGTTCACTTGTTTGTCTTTGTTGAAAAGTTCGTTTTTTTCTTTATCAAATAAAATGCGTGTCTCGCTTAAAAGAATTAATTTAAAAAAAGTAGGGTCACCATGTTTGTTCGTTTCACGTCAGTCGGGTGCCAGCTTGTTGTGGTGGTGAAAATTAGGACTAATGAATTGAATTGAGAAAGAGACGAAGTACGTGTTAAATTGAATTAAACAAACTAGGATTTATTTCGTGAAGAAACAAATGAAAGAAAAAGGTACTGCACGTGTTTAGTTTGGCGTGCGTCTCTCGTTGTTAGCTGGTGAGAAAGAGTCGATAATTTGCCGTGCGTCTCTCGTTGTTAGCTGGTAAGAGGGAAAGTTTATTGTTGTAGAGAGAGAGTGAGTGCGTGCATGAGTGTTTCGTTCAATCTCATCCATTCCATTTCATTTTAAATAAAGAGGTCTCCATTTCATGTTGCGGACCAGGATATATAAATACCCTAACTCGCTACAAGAAAAAAATAATGAAACGAATTGAATGAAGGAAAAAAAAAGAACGCAAATGCTGGAATAAAATAAACATTTCGTTTATTTTCTGTTGAGAAATGAAAGCTTTGGGTGTACACGTGTTCATTCAGCCGTTGACGACTACACGCGTGGAAGGAAAGGGGAATGCAATAGAGAAACGCGAAGTGGCAAGCCGGCCTGTAGAAAGAGAGGGTTAAGCTCAGTAGAGCGCCGTGCACATGTCTGTTTTGATGGACCAAAACGAAGGGGAGATAGAGTGAGAAAGTCAGTCCAGGTTATGGAGATAGAAAGCGTATAAAGTGTACATACTGTTTGTTATCTCGTGCCCCATATATAGTCGCAGGGGGGCGCGACGCGCGCGGGCACCCGAAAGGGGAGCGAATGGTCCGACGACCGCTCACGAGAGCTAAGTCGAAATGGAAGATGCTGCTTATTGCTCTTTCTTTTATAGGTGTTTCCGGTGGTCTTTTGCGCATGTGTGGATTTCCTTTGAAAGGGGAAGTGACGTTGTCCATGTGTGCATGTACGCATGTGTGAGTATACACGTGAATGTGAGTGTATGTACGCAAACGTGAATATATGTACGTGTGTGGACGTGGGCGCATATGTTTGTGTGCGCGTATGTATATGACAAGTAATATAACTTGAAATGTGAACGTGGGTTTTTTTGTGAGACTAGAAAAGGCTCGCGCACTTATATAATTGAATTGAGCTATGCAGGTATAGCTTTTAATTCGCCGCATAAACATTTTTTAAAGTTAAAAAAAAAATCACTTTCAAACATAATCATGTCCCCTGAATATATTTAAAAATTACCTCTCTTTAGAAAAGCATCAAAACAAAGCATTTAAATAATTTTATATATGTGTCAGCACGCATGCACATGCGTGTGTGCAAACACACACGCCTATACATACATACATATATATATATATATATATATATATATATATACACACACACATATATATATACACACATATATATATGTATATATATATATATATATGTATATATATATATATATGTATATATATATATATGTATATGTATATATATATATATATATATATATATAATTTAAACTTTAAATAAATAAATTTTTGTTTATTTAAAAAAATACAGATACGCACGTGGTCGTTCTTTCTAACCTCATATTTTGAATTCCGTTTTCTCCGTGCTCCTAAAAAGTGGATTACTACTAAACTTTATATATATGTATATATATATATATATATATATATATATATATATATATATATATATATATATATATATATATATATTAAGTTGAGAAGAAAGTTCTTGTAGAAATGACGTATTTTCAAATAAGTTTTTGTTAAAATACCTTTACTTTATATATCATTTTAAAGAGTGTTTTTCGCTCTATCGAATTGTTAAACTTACAGTTGGTTTATAACAATTGGTTTAGAACAATTTTGTTTTCTTTTCAGAACGTTGAATGCAAGATGGAAAAAAAGCAAATTCGCACAATTTTCCTATTTCAATTCAAGCTAGGTCGAAAAGCTGCTGAAACAGCTCGCGATATTGACGAAGCGTTTGACTCAGAAACCCACTACTGAACGCACAGCGCAGTGGTTGTTTAATTAATTTCGTGGCGGCGACGAGAGTCTTGAAGATGAGATACGTAGTGGTCGGCTATTGGATGTGTACAACGAACAATTAAGAGCCTTAGTCGAAGCCAATCCACGCACAACTGTTCGAGAACATGCTTCTGAATTATACATTAATGTATACGACGTTTTCCAACCACTTGAGAAAGTTATGAAAGATAAAAATCTTGATAAATGGGTACCCCATTAATGAAAGACAACGAAAAGAAACACCGTTATGCAGTATCATCTTCCCTTATTTCACGCAAAAGAACGGCCCATTCCTCAACCGGGATGTGACTTGTATTGAAAAGTGGGTTATTTACGAAAACTAGCGATGCTCTTCAGTGGTTTGTTACCGACGAAGCTCCATGGCACTTCCCGAAGCTAGATTTGCTCCCAAAAGAAGGTTATGATGACTGTTTTGTGGTCTGCAACCAGTTTCACCCATTACAATTTTTTGAATGCAGACGAAATCATTACGGCGAAGAAGTACTGTCAACAAATGGATGAAATGCATAAGAAAATTCAACAACAACAACCAGCATTAGTCGAAAGGCCCAATTCTGCTCCACAAAAATGCACGACCGCACGTTGCTAAACCAACCCTGCAGAAGTTGAACTAATTGAGTTACGAAACACTGCCTCATCCACCATACTTTCCAGACTTCTCACCTACCGACTACCACTTCTTCAAACATCTCCATATCTTTCTGTGTCAGAAATGCTTAAAAAACCTAAGCGATATAAAAAACACCGTTAACGATTTCATTGTCTCCAGAATGCAAGATTTTTACATTACTGGCATAAATACACTTGTTTCGCATTAGCAAAAGTGTCTTGATTCTGATTGTTCTAATTTCGACCAATAAATTTTTGTTTGAACCGAGATATGACCACCTGAATTTAAAAGTTAAAAGCAGCAATAACTTTCTTGTCAACTTTATATATATATATATATATATATATATATATATATATATATATATATATATATATATTGTATTTTGTGTACAGAAAGTTGTTAGATGAGACAAGTCATTGGTACCGTCAGTTTCAAGCACGATAATTAGGACCGTTTAAGATATCCATATCAAGATGAGATGAGTATTGGCTGAAGAGAGTTTGATATGGATATCTTAAACGGTCCTAATTATCGGGCTTGAAACCGACGGTACCAATGACTTGTCTCATCTAACACCTTTCTGTACACAAAATACAAAATATAAATACGCTCTTATTTTCGGATTTTACTTTTAATTGAGCACTCTGCTAGATTTCTTTTTCCAAAAAACTAATCATATATATATATATATATATATATATATATATATATATATATATATATATATATATATATATATATATATAAAGTATTTCCATGTGCTAGAACATTTTCATCTTGAATTGTACAAAATTATAAAGAATGTAAAAACTATGCATAAATATTACGTAATGTAAGAGTGAGATGAAGCCAATCATCTAATAAACCATAAAAATGTATAAGTAATTAATCAACGTCCGTTTTTGCAAAGGAATATGCAAATTAGTCAACTTTTATTCAGTCGTTCACATAGCCATGACTGAGAAGTTAATTTCAATAATTTTTAAATAAAAAAAAAAGTAGGCTTTTAATATCAATATCCGAGCAAGATAAAATGGCAAGTTCATAGGTACAGAGATTATTTCTTCCTTCTTAAGTTTATGCTTTAGTTTTTAATATATTTATTAACCCTTTTATTTTATCCAGCATTAATTGTTTTTTTTTTCTTCATTCTTTCTTCCTTTCTTTTTATGTTCTTACATTTCATTTTTATTATTTTTTTTTAATTATTTATTGCTTTCTTTCTTTTTATATCTAAAAAAATATTTATTTCATCATTCAAATACTACCGTGTTTAAATATATGGTTAAGTGTTTGTTCTAATCATTTACCGTTCACTCATTTTATGACCAAATATCCAACAATTTTTACAGCTCATACGTCACCTTCTCAGCTATATTTTGAAAAAGAAATGCCAATTTTCGTTCATTAAAACAAAAGTTATAAAAAAAAAATACTTGTGTTCAAAAGTCTTCAGAATAAGTAAGGAACGTGGGAGACAGTTCCTTCTGATTGGCTGTTGGTTACCACAGCAACTTTTTCAACATTGACGTTTTAGAAACGATTACTTCTGATTGGCTGTTAGTTGTCATAGCAACTTTTTCATTGTCGACACCTTCATAAATCATAGCGGGAATGTCGTTCACATGCCATCTTATTTGTGTTATATAGAGAGAATTAACAAAAGTGATGCTCTTTGCTGTGCTAGGGCTGATAATATTTCGCTTATGACGTCGACCGTTAATTCTGTTTCTCACTTTTTTGCCGAGATTGGGCTGATTATCTTTCGCCTACGACGTCGCCCGTTAATTCTGTTTCTCTCTTTTTTGTCCCATCTTTCTATTTACTTACTTAATTACATCTTTCATTTGATTTTTTTATTGGGTCAGTTTAAGAAGTTGGTAATAATGTTTTATGGATTGTTTACAATGCGTACGATATTGAACACACAAAAAAATATTACTTTAAAGCAAAGTCTGGAAAAATCATGGATTACATAGAAACATGCGAACATGAAAACTAATATGGTTAAAATAAAACTTAGGAAATTAAAAGGGCTAGTTGTTAAAACTGGAGAAGAAAAAGACAAAATATTCTAGTAAAAATATAATAAATTAATAGCTTAATATATTGCAGCATAAAGAATTTATATATAATGTTAAATTGATTTTTTTATTTTTATTTTAATGCTGCAATATTTTAAGTTGTAAATATATTATATTTGTTTACTAGAATGTTTGGTCTTTTTCTTTTCCAGTTTTAACAACTAGTCCTTTTACTTTTCTATGTTTAAGTTTAACCATATTACTTTCCATGCTAGTATTTTTCTATGTAATCTATGTTTTACTCTTTTATTTTATTTCTATTTATCTATTATTTTATTATTCATTTTTTCATGCCTTTGCGTTTTCTTTTTTTCTCTTTTTTATTTTTGCTTTTTTCTTTCGTTTTCTTAACTTAATTTTTTCTCATCTTTATTTTATGTCCTTAACTTTAATTTCACGTTTTTTTAAAAAAATTATTATTACTTCCTTTTTTAAGTTTTCTTCTAAATTTATTTACTGTTTTATATACTTTTTCGCTCTTTGATTTTCATTTTATTTATTTACTATTTTTTATTTCCTATTTATTATAATTTTAGTAATTATTTTATTAATTTATTGTTTTATCCTGTTTTTAATGCTATAGTTCCGTTAAAGGGCTACAAAGAAAAACGGGACTTCAAAATAAAGTAACAACATGTATTGCAAAGCATACAATAGGTGAGTTGTTTGTCGTAGCCGACGAAAGACCACCGGATATCGACTGGTTATTTATTTGTTCCCCACGAAACAAAATGTGACACAAGGTCGGTTTAATGTGGGAGATAACCAGCTCCCCCTCAAAAGGGGCATTCTGCAAAAAATAAAATTGCCTTAGTATAGAAGGGGTTCCCCTTCTATTGACTAAGGACAATTTGTGCAGCATCTGAGCAGACACTACACTTCAGCCACCAGTCCAGTACGAGTATCAGATATCGACTGACATCTTACCGCTTAGTCTTCCGGTATTTATTGAGATTGGAATAGTCTATTAATAGGTAACATAGGTTTTGTGATAAATTTAATTCTCACATCCCAATTTATTCCCTGACAGAGGCAAATGAATCCACAAATACAAAAGCCATACCTTTCAAACTCAAAATTTATTCAAAAGTAACAGCAATGAAAGTTTATTTGGTTCTGGTAATGTCCAATCGCAAAACGATGGCCAATTTTGCCTCCATAGCATGGAGCCGGTAGTATGAACTATTGTCGGAGTGTTAGTTCTTTGTTCCTCAAAAGGATCCATGTATATTCATGGTGGAATCGGTGGGAATGTTGGCGCCTATAATTAGACATAATGCAAGTCGCTTTGGACTCAAGTTGAATTGAGATAAGATCCAATATTTGGTAAATAAAACATGAAGAAATGTTCATGAATGTCATCCTGTAATTAAGATAATTTCAGCAATATAAAATTGTCTCTGCTTGTAGAGATGTGATCCTTCGTTCACCAACAGATTGGTGGCATAACATGAAGGAATTGACGTAGCTCCATTGTCATGTGGGAGCTGCTGAAAAGGAGTCCTTCCCTTTGCTGAGTTCTTGCGTGGACTGAAAAATAAAAGCATGATACAAAAAAGGGCGCAAAGCAATTCACTTGACTCATTCAAAATTAACCAATCACGGCCGACCACCAAACTGCGTGGGCGGCCTAAACAAGAAAGATGGCGAATGTAAATGGAATTTCTCACAATTTGTTCCGCCCCCCCCCCTCTCAATGTGATAAGTCCGAACGGTGTAACAGTATTTCTTTTTAATATCAATTGGCCGTAGACGGTATCAATGACCTCTATTTTGTGGGGGATTAATTTTTCAGGGCGAACTTTTTTCTTTTGAACTGAAAAAAAAAAAGAAAAAGCCCCTCCCCCCCCAAAAAAAACCCGTTTTATTTCCATTTTCTCACGTATTTAATAAAACTATTGATTACTTGTGTGGGTAGACTCCACTACAAGTAATTAAGGATCAATAAATCTACCTAGGACCCTGCTTGTAATAATCCATCAAACAAGGGGTGATATTGTCATAGGGAGTTTCCACTATTGTTGCTAACTCAATGACCTGTCTATTTTGAAGAGACGCAGTATTTCTTCCATATTGTGGAAAACCTGTTTGAGTATTATTCATTCGCTGCGTGTAATATCTTTGAGTTACGTTGACTGTTAGCAAATAATTTTCCAATACTAGAAAAAATAGAGTTGCGACTAGTACCTGTTGTGGTATAGCTGAAGTTTTCGTATCCGATTTAAAATTGCCCACAGTCGCATAGTTACTTAGAACTGGCTCGGTTGGCGAGTTTGTTATCATTGTAGGATTAGCGATCGATTACTCTGTTTTTGGTTTCTTGGTTTGTGGTTAGTCGCTGTTATTGTTAGGGAAGAGATACTTTTGTTCGGTTTACAATAGTTTATGCCTTCTGTTTGGCATACTGTGGCCTAGAACAAGAGAGGTTTCTTTTTAATTTGTTTTTCAAGGCATGAGCTTCTGTTGGACTTTTTAGTTTTGTTTTGCAAAAATTATTGATTGGTTGATTCAATCATTAAAATTCATGAATCTAAGCCGAGCTCTGTAGGTTAATGGTAATCCTTAATACATAAGCTTTTAATTTTTTGTCTTTCCCAATAATGCGACGTTCACTAGAAATTCACCTTCGAAGTTAATTTGATTATCGTTAACGGCCTTTGGTGTTTTGCGTGTTCTCAGCATTGTGAGCTTATTAAATTTCTCCCAGGTATTTTAATTTACTATCGAAAGGTTTGAACCCGAATCGAGTTGCATTTTTATTTCTTTATCATGAATTTTTATAGTCACATATTTTCGCAACCTTTCTTCATTATTTTTAGTCTCCGCCAAACACACTCGAAGTTTTTATTTAATTCTGCAATGATTACCTTTATGCTGTCTCTCTCTTTTTTTTTTTTTTACATATTACGGATATTTTTTGATAAATATGGACAGTTCTTAACCCGATGCAACTTACCACATCGATTACACGTAGACGGGATGGATCTTTATTTTAAATTCTCTCTTAAATATGTATCGATATGTGGGTCCATTTTCCCTAATTTGTGATTTATTTTTTACGTATTTTTTAAAAAATTGTCTGTCTGCTTTTTATATTTTCGCGACTTCAGGTTTAATATCCATCGATTTTTTAAAATTTCTATTTCTGGTAGTCTTCCATTAACTTTTGTAGGGTTAGGTTTAGTTCATTTTCTAATTTTGTTAGGACATTCCTCCTAATTTCCGCATCTCGACCAGAAGTCAATCCTTGTGCAAATACTCAGCATTTAAAATTGTCTGCACTGACGCCTGCAAGTTTGAATTCGTCGCAATGTTTATTTACCATGGCTACGTACGTTGCGAAATCATCCGCAAATTCAGACATTCAACGCTTCTGGAATAAAAAGATTTTCGGGCTAAATAGTTCTGTAAGGAGTTCCACCATTTCGGCGAAAGTTAATTCCGACGTTTTCCGTGGTGAAATAAAATACACAAACTTGTTATGCTCCGCCGTCTCTAGTTTCCGTAATAGTAAACGATACTAAAATAAATCTTTATACCGACGAAAATAAGCTTCCAATGATTTACCTTCAAATCCGGAGCAGAAATTACCAATCGCATTTCATATTGAATCTTATGAAAAAATCGGTATTATTATCGGTGGACGCATTATGTTTTATTACTTGAGTAAGCAGCTCTTTCATGTGCTGTTAATTTTCATATTGCTGGGCCTCATTAGTTGTTCTTGTCTTTTATCTAAGCGTTTCTGGTGATCAAATGATTGTTGTCGTTTTCTTTCTATTTGAGAGTTTCTGGAGTTTAAATAATTGTTGTTGATGTTGTTGTCTTTCCTCTGCGCACTGTTGCTTTTCAATTTGCAGTTTTAATAATTGTTCCAATGTACTTTGTAAAGGGTCCATTTTTGTATCATAAGTAAAATACTGAATTATGAGAAATTTAATAAAACAGTGTTTAGATTAACTAGATTTTAGTATTTTTAGAACAACTGGGGAGGGGAGGAACAGTATTTTGTTTCCTTTAATAACTTTGTAAACGAACGTTGAGCATAAAGTTTTAAATTCCAGAGAAAAATATTTTTTTTCAAAAGAATATTTTTTTCATAGACGAGACAAAATATAACAACAGAAATATTCAATATTTTTTCAAAGCAAATGTCTTTTCCCATAGAACAGAAAAATGTTGACCGTGGCGAAAACCGTATTTACTTTTTTTTGGTAAGTAAAAAAAAAAAAAAAGTTCACGGACACACTTATTTAATGACGCGAGAAAAACACGGATAATTTATATTCACTTTTGTATTTACGGGTGCGCCAAGATGTTCTGATAGTGCCGAGGAAAGAAAACAGAAATATAAAAATGTTCTCACTTTCTACGAGTTTGCAAGTGAAACTATTATGCCCACGCACTTATTTGGTTTTCGAGAGTTCTTTTTTCTTTCTTTCATCAATGTTTTTTTTCAACAATTGTTGGGTTTAATTCAGTTCTTTTGAATGCTGAGGGTATTTTAAATTCAAGTGACCTCTATGAGTTCAAAATCCGACGTCGCCACTGTTATAACCCTATTAAAGTGTTACAAGAAAAACAGAAGGTCAAAATAAAGTAACAACATGTATTGCAAAGCATAGAATTAATGGGTTGTTCATCGTAGCCGACGGCCGACTTAGGTTGGTTCACCAGATATCGACTGACACCTTGCGACTTTCGTCTTTCGGTATTTATTGAGATTGGAATAGTCTATTCGTAGGTAACATAGGTTTGTTCCGTCACAACAATGTATCTTCTACTAATTGTTTAATTAACTTGATTATATTATTTTATTTTTTCTATTTGTTCATTATTGTATTTATTATTTTATTTATTTATTTATTGATTTGATTTAATTATTTATTTATATTTTAGATATTTATATTATATCAATTGATTTTCTATTCATCTACTATTGCATTTATTTATTTGTTCTATTTTATTATTTTATTTATATTCTATTTAATTAAATTTACTTATTTGTTTTATATTTATTATTTTATTCATTTATTTATTAATCATTTTCTATTTATCTATGAACTCCTCTCTCTTTATCTCTCTTTCATAACACGTGATCCTGTTCGCCCAATCAGAGTATTTTTAGCAACTTCCAACCAACTCTCTCATCTGTAGCATGTTTTTTTTTTTTTCACTAATCATAAATATATTTTGTGAAAAACTTCTTCGGTTCCTTGTGTGAATACAGAATCTGTAAATTTGTTTGAGAATTTCTTTGTTCTGTTGTTGTTTAATAAGGAATAAAATGTGTAGCTTTGATGGAGTAAATTATACATTTTACGCTGGCCTGACCTAGTTCGAATCGGTTTCTTCAAAGGAGCCATTATTATGTGTTGTCTTATTACGCTCGGTAATGGTCTTTTTTCGGAAGCGGTTTACGTTTCCTGCAGTGTTCCAAAGATGTTTCTTGCCTCTTTTAGAACAATTATTGTATTATTTTATTTTTTCATATTTGTTCCATATTTGCCTCTATTTTGTTTCACTTCATATTTCCTTTCTCTTTTTCATTCCTTCCTTTTTACTTTCCCCATGTTATCGATGTGTAAATGAGTAGCAGGCCGCCCGGCAATGCCCAGTCGTAAAATACGCTTAAATATGATATTTTGGTTAATGCAGATTTCGTATTTATTATTATACTAGTCTGGGTGTCCGGCGTTGCCCGGGGGTTTGAAGGTGTGTGTTGAGCAAAAAAAAAAAAAGTGATAGTAGGCAGGCAGGCTCGAACCCGTATCGTGTAGGAGAAAAAAAACGTGACGTCTTTGCCGTTGCGCACATTGCCAAACCAGAAATGGCGAAGGTTTAAATTAAGGCTAGTCAATCGAACAGAGGGGATGACTTTCGAAAATATCGGCGAAAAAAGCGACCCCTCCTTGTAGAAAAGTGGCCAGTTGAGAGTGAAGGAATTAATGTTTTTGGCCAATTTTTCGATATTTGTCATCCGATGGGTCGAGCTCCAAAACAATACCGATCTCGTGAAAATCCGCCACCTCTGTGGAAAGTTTTAGGCATAAATGCATACACACATACATAAATACATTAAAACAGACAGGTGAGATTTATATTATAGATTATATTCGATCCAATATATAGTAATGATTTGAAAAGTTTTTAAAAATTACTCGTACCCCATCACTGAAAACGAGAGCAAAACGTTTAGCTCACGATTTACGTTTTCCTTTGACGTTAATGCCTGAGCTATGAAGACACGTTTGCTGCAAGGCTAAAAATTAAAACATAAATCAATAACTATTATTTCACGCATGCATATTCGTAATGCAGTCGATCGACCTTCACCTGGCAAATTCCATTTTTTTTTTTAATTTTCACACTTTTGCATCGATTTTCTCCCGGATAAAACCCAAATATAAAGTTTAGCATGGGGTTGAATACCCTATATATTACGTTTCATGTCTGTAGACAAAAAACTGACAGAGGAGTTTAATAGGCGAAATTTTTTAAACAAATATATGCTCGCATACATAAATATATATAAAAAGAGGTTTGTATTTACTATAAACTTTTAACGCAAATAATATGCATGTATAAATCATGTAGAATATCTGCATGAATATAATTACATGTAATAGTTAACTAAATATGTTCCTCCCATAAGAAAACCGAAAAACTAGGAGATAATTAAAATGAATGTTTAAAAGAACATGGAAATTAATTAGATCTTTTGCAGATGAATGCAAGTCCACGATCAATATATAACAAGTTGGGTAACTATGCATAAAACCAGACCCCAAGTTTAAAAAATGACGGCAGGTCTATTAATTGAGGTATGGAAGCACAAAATCGATACAATCCTTCCGCTATACTTAAAAACTGTTGACTTACATATTTGGGCAATATATAAACCTTTTTTTCTGTTAATATATTTTTTCTAACATATTTACGTTTTTGTTTCGTTTTCTTTTTTAAATGTAGTATATTTAAATATACTTTATTTGCATATACTTTATTTAAACGTGCGTAGTCTATTACGATCGTCACCGATTAAAAAAAATATTATTTCTTTAGTTAAATATATTTTATGTTTATTTTTTCACTCCCCTTATAATAAAAATATATAAAAATACGTGGTGTTTTTTATCAATTGATTTTTTTGGCGTTTTTTTTAATCCCATAGAAATACCTAAACAGTTTGACAAAATATAAATATCTTCTTTGAAAAGGATATGCAATAAGCAGTTTTGAAGAATAGCGGAAGTACTGTATCCATTTTTACTTCCACACCTCAATTGACAGGCATGCCGCCATCTTTGAAACATAGAGTCTCGTTTTATGTACAATTACTCAAAGTTGTATTTTCTTTTTAAATAGAAAAAAGGATTTTTAATATAAATATCAATACACATACACATTTTTTAAAGAGTATAGAGATCGGTCTCATTCAGTTTTACCTTTTGTTTCCCGTTTTAATTTTCTTTTATTTTTAGAAATCGTTTCTTTCTTTACGTTGTTTCTTTCCCCCTTCTTTCTTCCTGTTTTTTTTATTTATTTCAAATATTTATTTCTTTTTTTAAAGAATTTACTTTTTTCATTCTTAACATTCCTTCCTTCTTATTCTTTTACTTTTTACAAAGATTTCTTTTAGATTTTCTCTCTTTTTCTTAAAATTTCGTCCTTTATTATTCGCCCTTTCTTTTTCATAAAAGGTTTAGTTCTCAAATGACTCCTTTCTCATTCATCGTTTCCATTTACTTTTTATTTACGTTTTTTAATCTCTTTCCATTTTTTTAATCTCTTTCCATTTTTTTAAAAATATTTTCCTCCATTTACTTTTTCGCTCTTTCCTTCTTTTTTATATCCGTAAAGATTTTTTTCTTTCCTTTTTTATGTTTTTCTCATTTTCTTATTAATTATTTCTATTGTTCATAAAAAATCTTGCCTTTTTTGTTGTTATTTCTTTATTCTGTTTGTTTCTTTTTATGCCACTCTTTTTGCTTTTTTATTCCAATTTTTCTTTCATTTTGTCGTTCTTTCTTTCTTATTTCTTTAATATATTTTTTTTATATCTATCTCTTTCTTCTTTCTTTCTTTCTTTCTTTCTTTCTTTCATGTTTCCTTCCCTGTATCGTTTTTGTTCCTTTTCGTTCTTTTTCATGATTTCTTTCTGATAAACATGTATTCCTTCCATATATTTTCATTCCCTTTTTTCTTTTTCCCGCTTTCTTTCTTTCATGACATTTCGATTTGCAATATTGTTCCGCACCAAGTCATTCATTGATCGATAAATGAGAACTCCGGTCGTTATAACCGAGAGCATTCCCATTGTTTTCGTGCACTCACGCATAAAAGTAGTACGTTTTCCAATCATCATCATCAGCATCATCATCATCATCATCATCATCATCATCATCATCATCATCATCATCATCATCATCATCATCATCATCATCATCATCATCATCATCATCATCATCATCACCATCACCACCATCACCATCATCATCATCATCATCATCATCATCATCATCATCATCATCATCATCATCGAAAATTTTATACAACGACAGAACAGAATATAATTACCAATTTCACTATACTTGAATAAGGGAATGTAATGTCAATTTTAACACAATCATAACAGTACCGTCGGTTTCAAATCCAAATTAATTGTTTAAATTACAATCGTTTTAAAACAATTATGCTTTCTTCTCAGAACGTTAAATACAAGATGAAAAAAAAAGCAAATGCGCACAATTTTCTTATTTCCATTCAAGCTAACCCTAAAACCCGCTGAAACAGCTCGCAATATCACGAAGCGTTTTGTCCAGGAACCACTACTAAACGCACAGCAGAATGGTGATTTAAGAAATTTCGTGGTGGCGACGAGAGTCTTGAAGATGATGAGCATGGTGGCGACAAGAGTCGAAGATGATGAACGTCGTGGTCGGCCATTGGATCAATTAAGAGCTTTAGTCGAAACCAATCTACGCAGTTGCTCGAGAACTTGCTTCTGAATTAGACATAACGTACACGACGATTTCCAACCACTTGATAGAAATCGAAAAAACAAAAAAAAAAACTTGATAAATGTGTGCCTTACGAATTGAACGACAACCAAAAGAAACGTTGTTATGAAGTGTCATCTTCATTTCTTTTTCGGAACAAGAATGACCGGTTTTTAGACCGGGTTGTGACTTGCGATGAAAAGTGGGTTCTTTACGGTAACTGATGAAACTAAGTTCAGTGGTTAGGGGCCGACGAAGCTCCATGACGCTTCCCGAAGCCAGAGTTGCACCAAAAGAAGGTCATGCTGACTATTTGGTGGTCTGCAGCCAGTCTCATTCATTTCAGGTTTTGAAATGCAGGCGAAACCATTACGGCGGCGAAGTACTGCTAACAAATGAATGAAATGCACCACAAACTTTGACAAGAACACCTAGTATTAGTCAACAGAAAAGGCCCAATTCTCCTCCACAATAATGCACGATCACGCGTTGCTAAACCAACCCTGCATAAGCTGAACAAATTTGGTTACAAAACTCTGCCTCAGTCGCCGTACTCTCCAGACCTCTCACCTACCGGCCATCACTTTTTTAAGCATCTCAACAACTTTCTGCACCAGAAATGCTTAAAAAACCTAAGCGATATCAAAAACGCTTTCATCGACTTCATGGCCACCAGAACGCAATATTTTACATTACTGGCATAAATACATTTGTTCCGCGTTGGCAAAAGTGTGTTGATTTTGATGGTTCTAATTTCGATCAATAAATTTTTATTTGAGCCGAGATGCGTTCATTTGAATTTAAAAGTTAAAAACCGCAAAAAAACATTTTTTTTTTCAACCTGATATATGGATAAAAAAAATAATCAGCGAAAAGTGACGTGTACCAACGTAAAAACCATTTTAAATGACCCATGAAACTGAATAAAGTGTATTTTCATATACGTCTCGTAAGTTTTTATTTTTTTAAATTTTCTTCCTTTGAAGATTGTAACGCTGGGTATGGGGCAGCCAAACCAGCTGCTACGACGGGCGTGCAATAAGTAATGCCCCTGACCCACTCCCAGTTGTCTGATCTTACTGAAATTTTACATGTGCAATGATTTATATCTCTACGGGTTATGTGGCAAATTACAGCTCTGAACTAATTGTGGTTTCTGTTTTACAGACGTTTGAACCGAGTCAGGTGTGAAATGGAGCCTGTTGAATGTCGAGCAGTGATCCGGTTTTTGTATTTGAAAGGACGCACACCACAGGAGACTTTTGATGAAATGAAAGAAACTTATGACGATAATGCTCCATCATATAACCTTGTAAAACGCTGTCATCGTGAATTCAAACATGGCTGGAAGTTTCTGAAAACAGCTCCCAAACCTGGTCGCCCCCCTCCTGTCATTGATGAGGCATCTGTCCGTCAAGTTGAGGTTGCCATTTTGGAAGATCGATGCATTACTATTCGCCAAATAGCCCTAGATGTCAAGATTAGTGCAGGGTATGTGGAAGCTATCATTCATGACCATTTGCATATGCATAAGGTGTCTGCCAGATGGATTACCAGGTTATTCACACCATTCCAGAAGCGAGAACGCGTCGAGTGCTCGAGGATGAATTTGGAGATATGCCAAGAAGATGAGTCAAAGTTTTTCAAAAGGCTGATTACACAGGATGAAACCTGGGTCCATCACTATGATGCAGAGACCAAAGCCCAGTCAATGCAGTGAGAGCACTTGGACTCACCACCTCCAAAGAAGGCAAAGTGCAGCCCTCTGCTTTAAAGGTCATGCTCACAGTCTTCTGGGACCAGGACGGAGTAGTGATGACAGATTTCCTGGCAAAGGGTACGACAATTACAGGAGCCTATTATGCTTCACTTTTGAAGAAATTAAGGGAAGCTATCAAAATCAAGAGGCGGGGCAAGATCAGCAAAGGTACCCTCCTCCTGCAGGACAACGCCCCGGTCCACAACTCGCATGTCGCCAGATCAGAAGCACAGGCGTGTGGTTATGAAATCCTACCCCATCCTCCATACTCTCCTGACCTTGCACCCTCTGACTTTCACCTCTTCCCATCCATGAAGTTGTTTTTGAAAGGAAAGCGTCTCCAAGATGATGTAACCTTGATTTCTGAAGTCACGTCGTTGTTGGAGGACCAACCTGGGGTGTTCTACAAAAACGGTCTCCAGAGCTGCATCAAACGATGGGAGAAATGCATAACCCTGGGCGGGTCCTATGTAGAGAAAGACTAATAACTGTGCCAAGTTTCGTTGCTCTAATGCTATGGGAAGTGGGGCAGGGGCATTATTTATTGCACGCCCCTCGTAACATTGCCCTGCTTTTTATTGAAACCAACAGAGCTCTTTTTAGTATTCTCGTTGTTCCCTGAAGTGCAATTTTCTGGATCTCTTTTGCACTTGGTTGAGCAGGAATATTAGTAAGGTAGGACTTTATGTTCTTTTTCATAAGCCCTGTGGCACCTATAATAACTGGCATGATTGATACCTCTATAAGATTCCAGTTTCTTTTCATATCATACATGAGACCTTGATATTTGGTCTGTTTCTCCCTTTCGGCTCTGTTCAGACCTCCATCATTAGAGACACTTACTTCAACCAAGGTTGCAACTCTCTTTGACTTATTCCATATAACTATGTCAGGTTTCACAGCAGACTTTTTCTATGAACGTTTCTGTGTGAGTGAAGTGGAGTCGTTCATGTAGATGAATATTTGCGTGTGGTATAAGACATAAAGAACTCGATATACACCGAAACCGTCACACATATTTTAATACACAGTATAAAGCTGTTCTGCAGTGTTGAGCGACTGTGTAATTGGCTAAAACTGTAGGCGTACGAACCAAAATACAGCTGATAATTATTGTCTATGCGTCGGTGTTATCTGTTCGGAAATTAAATCAATACACTCAGTCCAACAAAAAGCATTTTACTCTTAGTATAAGGGAAAATAGGTGTGTCAAACTCGAGGCCCGCATACTGCATTCGGGTTGTCAGAGATTTAAATACAGCACCCGACAAACATATTTCAAAACTCATATCGTCGTTGGTGTAATATTTGTGAACATCTAGGTTTCTATTTACAATTGTCTTCTAATAAATAAATAAAATTAAATCAATCGTCTTTCGAAGTTAGACAGAGATAGCAATGCATCGGCCAAATTTTTGTATTAGTTTCTCTCGAAGATTAATTATTCAAGTAAGGAATACTAATATACTTTTGACATTTGCCTTACTCATCTAAAAAAAGCTTACGCTCTTGAAAACAAAATTTTGACGTTGCGCTTTATATTCTTATTACATGCGTTTACATTATAATTATTACACTTTTTTTACTGACACTTTCGTTTATTAATCAGATATTAATAAAAAAAAACCAACTAAATAATATTTTCATGCGTGATTCTATGTTTACCTTACATATAACCGAGAGCGAAAACTGATTGTCAATAATTTGTCTTTGACGACATTGTCATAAGAGCTACCATAAATAAGTTTCCAGACTTTTATGTCCAGGCATTTAAAATTGTTGTAAACTCTTGAAAATTTAGTATGCTATTACTGTACATCTTATGAGACAACTGACCTATTTTTATGATTTCAGGTTCAAATGAACAGCTACAGCAGGAATTAAAATACACTCTACTAAATCCCGATTGTCACAGCTGGTGAATTTCAAAAATGCAACCTGGACGTGATGACACTTTAGAAGAACCATATGCAATAAAATTCTGTTTTAAACTTGGAAGAAATGCCACAGAAACGTATGGGATGCTTCAGACTGTTTTTGGACTATCTTGCACGAATCGAGCAAACGTTTTTGAGTTGCATAAGAGATTCAAGGAAGGCAGGGAGTATGTGATGAATGATGAGAAGTGTGAGAGGATTAAGGAAGTCAGAATACCAGAATTGATCCGCCAAATAAGGAATTTAATCGAAAAGAACCGTCATGTGTTTATAGAGGTTATAAGTGCACAGTTTGATGTCAGTTTGGGAACTGTATACATAATTATTCGCAAGGAACTGAGGACGCAGGAGATTTGCGCGAAGTTTGTCTCAAGGGTGTTCAGAAAATATCAGAAACATGTCCTGACAGCAGGAAGATGGTCGATCTGATCAATTCAGATCCCGCAGTCTTGATGCTCTGATGACCTGCGATGAAAGCATGATCTACTGCTATGGCACAGAGACCAAAAGACATAGTTTTCAATGGAAGACAAAGCAAATCCACCCAGAAATTTATGGTGATCCCTTTTTTGACAGCACCGGTATGATCTACATGAACTGAGTCCCCACTGGACAAACAGTGAACAAGGTATACTATGTTATGGTTTAAGGAAGTTCAGGAAGAGATTCTGTTGGAATAGGCGAGCACTCTTCAAATCGGGTCAGTGGCATTTCCACCATGACAATGCACCAGTTCACAACTCCATCCTTGTCACAAAATATTTGTCTCAGTTTCTCACCCTCCTTATACTCCCTGCAACTTTTGGTTATTCCATAAGCTCAAAGAAAACCGTAGAGGCTGTCATTATGAGACAGAAAATAAAAGAGGACTTGTATGATGCCTTCCAGAAGTTGGTGGAACGATATAAGTGCATTGCAGCCGGAGGAGAATAGTTATATGTGTACTATCAATAAAAGTGCTCATATGAAAAAAGTCTGGAAACTTATTGAAGGCACCTCGTACATTAATTCTAAGGGAGCATACGGAATAAGTAATACAATTAAAAAAAAATGACGTTTCTGAATTTTTGAGATGAGGATTGGTTATTTTTATTATTATTCATCGGACTACTGTACTCATCTTGAGTGTGATTTTCACACGTTTCGGTCGATATAACCTCCGACCTTCTTCAGGTGTATCTTGTCGAACTCGGGAATGTTTCTGTCGAACTCGAGAATTTGGACGGAATTTCGAGCGGAACCCTTTATTTACTTCACGGGGATAGTGTGCTCTTGTTCCGTCAGCCATGACTGGATAGAGGTCCTAAGTAATTCGCAAATGTATTTTTTGGTCGCCCACACTGAGGATTGAACCTTTAACCTTCAGGAGAATATCACTTTTACAATTGATTTTTCCCAGTACTCTAACCACTGCGCCACGGGTTCGCAACGTTGTGAAAATCACACTCAAGATGAGAACAGTAGTGCGATGAATAATGATACAATTAGAAATAGTTTTAGATTTAAATAAATCGCAATACTTTTATTGTAATCTATTTTTCATTCAACCAAATAGAAAATAAACGAAAAGATACAAATATCTTATAAAAAAAGATCTTAACATTTTCACTTATCGCTTCCTTTTACCACCTCTGGTAATGGGTATATTTCTGTGCGTCATCCCTCAAACTCCCTAAAATCTGGAAAAAGGAAAGAGTAGTAGCCATTCTAAAACCTGGAAAAGACCTCACATCACCTAAGACAAAAAAAAAAGTGGTATTTAAATGCAAACCCAAACAAGACCCAGGTTTACGCCTTTCATCTAAATAATCACCAAGCAAATCGGAGACTAAGAGTCATGTGGAATGACAACATGCTTACACAATAACCTTTCCCAGTCTACTTGGGGGTAACTTTGGACAGAACACTCTCTTTTAGAAAACACATTACCAAATAAGCTTGCCACCAGCAATTGGGGTGCCGACCCAAAAACACTGAGGCAAACAGCTCTCGCACTGTGCCATTCCACAGCGGAGATTTGTGCCCCAGTATGGGCAAGATCATGCCATGCCCATAAAATTGATGTAGAGCTTAACAAGGCATACCGGACCATAACTGGTGCCGTAAGACCAACTCCCTTGCCAGCTCTATACTGCCTAACTGGTATTCCACCACCACATATCAGGCGAGAAGTCATCACCAGAATAGAACGGTACAAACAGCTTAACGACCACAGGCACTCACTGTTTGGCCACCAATCAGTGAGACAAAGACTAAAATCTCGCAGTAGCTTCATCAATATAGAGGAAATCGATCCCAGGCAAGCTGCCTCCTATAGAATGGCGAGACTATAACAGCAGGAATAAAAATGAAGCCCTACCAAACCCAAAAGAAACACTCCCCCAGGGTTCAAACCTTGGTAGAAAAAACTGTGTGACTCTAAATAGAGCCAGAGCCAAAGTAGGCAAAACAAAAGACAATCTCCACAAGTGGGGCCTAGACAGCTCACCTTTATGTCCATGTGGAGAGGTACAAACGATGCACCACCTTAGGGAAAACTGCCGATTGGGTTCTCATTGCTCAAACCAAGACCTTAAGGAGACAAACAGCACCACCATGCGATGGGTGGATTTCTATTGCGATAAGATATGATGATGACTTATCGCTTCGGCCATTTTGGTTTTGTTCACAGTGTTTACAAAGGCTAAGCGTTCGAACCCCAACAAGTCCGACTTAATTCTTTCTCTCATCTTTTCATATTTTGCTTTCAGGTTTAGGATATTAGTGGTAAGGATCTTGATATTATTAGGTCTTTTCTTTCTCATCGTAGTTCGCGAGGAACTCTGGGTGTTTTATTCTCTTTTCCTGTCATTGCTGGTGTTTCTCGGGTCTCTGTTCTCAGCCCAACAATGCTTTCTCAATGATTCCAGAGAATATTATTAAGAAAACTAACATCTGTTGATGACATCATTCTCTAATCTGGTGTTGCTTCTCGACAATCTCCATCAGATCGGCGGAAATATGAACTTAATCTAGAAGTTGACCTGGGTTCAGTTGTAAATTAAGTACGAAATAAAGTTGCTTCACATCTTATCTGGGATGATTAACATAAAAAAATGATTCAATTAAATTAACAATAATTTTTATCCTATGTTCTACATAGTTTAATTAATTCCGGAAATCACGATCAACTATACAGAAATAAAAAGTATTGTTTTACATTTTATTTCTTATCTTCTTCCGATAAAATCCTATTAGTACGAGGGACGTTCAAAAAATTAAGGTCCCCTATCTTTTTAAAACTAAAACATTACAACATTAAAGGTCTATGAAGACGGGAGTGATACCATTAACACGAGCGACCGTTTGTGCTTCAGAATTTACTTTTCTACATAGTCACCACGATTTTCAATATATATTTGCCAGCCACTTTTGATGCTTCAGTCGTAAAGGCCTGGAACGCACTTTATCACTACTATTTCTGTCGCCAATCTGAAATCGACGGACACATCTCCTAACTGTGCTGACATCAACTGCATAGACTTTGTAAATATTCAACAGGCGCCGGTTCTTGTTGATCGGTTCAATTCTGCATGAACAAATTCAACGACACATCCCTGCTTCTGACGCACGTTCATGACGGGGGTTTCTTTCTTAAAGTCTCACACCGTCAATATCTGCAACAGTGAAATATAACGTTTTTGAATTTTTGAGATGAGGATTGGTTATTCGTATTATTTAGGTTCATCGGACTACTGTTCTCATCTTGAGTGTAAAAATCACACTCAAGATGAGAACAGTAGTCCGATGAATCCAAATAATACGAATGAAATATAAATTTCAGGTCATGAATGCATAAGTTTAGTCACCATAACGATGCAATTTTTAATCCGCTCTAATCCACTCAAGCGGAATAAAAGAACAAAGGGCATTACTTTGGGAATTTCCCTTGTAATTAAGACGTTAAATGACGTTCTCAGGCCTCTAGTTCCCATGTTCCCAACAAGGTAGTCCCTGAAAACACCCAAATATCGGAATGAGTCTCAAATTTCTCAATCCACTTGTCAAATCGTTTTGTTATACTCCCTAGTACACGCACCACAACAGGTACAAATTCTAATTTCTTTTTTTTTTAATTGTATTTTCACCCCAAACAAGGCAAGTTCCACTTTGATGTAGATGGCTACTATCTGGGATATAAATTGCAAGGATACTATGTAGGGAGTTGAGCAGCAAGATATATGTTTGGCTTGGTAAAGCCTGATGGTAAAGTACGCTTAAATATGATATTTTTATTCCTGCAGATTTTGTATATATTATTATAAAGTTGATGTTCTATCGTTTGTTATATGTTATAAAGTTGCGATTTCAAAAATAAAAAAATATATTCGTATGACTTAGGTGCATTAGCTTGAATCGACACCGAAATAAAAGCTTATGATATATATATATATATATATATATATATATATATATATATATATATATATATAAACTTGAGTTCCTTCAGCCAGAATCGAAACTGAAACCAAAACTTATGAAGAATTCTTGATAAAAGTATTTATGACAAATAGTATATATAGTATAATAGAAGAACATAACAATTAAACGATCCGGATGTAAGCGTGACACACAAAAGAACACACACGCTATCGTATTAATATATAGATAATATAAAATAACGTAATATCATCAACATCGTCATCACAATAGTAGTAGTAGTAGTATCGCACTAGTTAATATTTAACTGAGAACTCTATTCGCTCCCTGCCTAGATCAAATAGTTTTTGTAATGAAACTGCATACCTAAATCAACAATATATATATATATATATATATATATATATATATATATATATATATATATATATATATATATATATATATATATAAACAAACCGATGGATAAGCAACTAATGGATGGTGGATCGGCATTGTCAGATGTTAGATCAATCATGTCTGCTTCATCTGATCATCCATTTAACTTCTGATAAAGGAAACAGAAAAACTAATCCTATTGACCATTATCGTAATTTTCTTGATCTGTTTCAAGATGGCGACGATTTTCTAGTCCAGCCTGTCAATTATTCCTGCTCAGATTTATTTCCAAAACACAAAAAACACCGGGCATTTTATTTACAATATTTTATTTGTTTGTTTAGTTCTTTTTGCTATTTTTTTTTGTTATTCTTTTTTTTTGTTATTCTTTTTTTTTTGTTATTCTTTTTTTTTTTTTTGTTATTCTTTTTTTTTTTGTTATTCTTCTTTGTCCTCGCTTTTGTTCTCGTTCATTTTTGTTGTGGTCTCTTCTCTGTTGCTTTATCTCTTTTTCCGTTTTCAACTTCCTCCTCGTCTTCCTCTTCATCCTACTTCTCCATTCTCCTCTTCCTCCTTCACTTCTTTCTCCCCCTTCTTCTTCTTCTTCTTCTTCTTCTTCTTCTTCTTCTTCTTCTTCTTCTTCTTCTTCTTCTTCTCAATCTCTTTTTTTCAACCTATTTTTCTTTCTTAGCTTCTCCGTTGATGTTTCTTAATCTTCTTTGTTGCTTCATATTCTCCTTTGTTTTTCTCATATTTTTCTCTTTTTTCTTTACCTATTTTTCTTCTTCTTCATTACTACTACTACTACTACTACTACTACTACTACTACTCACTAGGTGTTTTCACACAGGCTGCTATCACACATTTTTCGCCAAGAAAACTGTGGTGTTTTCTGGAGTCGGGACGACCACAAGTCTCCTCAGATTTCCAGTACTCTCCACCTCTTTCGATAACATTTGCATTACAAATTAATTTGCGTTATCGCAAAAGCCATTTACCATTGATTTCTCATTGGTCACGACCCTTGGTCTTCACTAGAATTTGAGTGACAATAAGCCTTGCCAAGGTCCCAGTCATCTTCGCACTCATCCAGTCGAGGTCTGGTTAGTGCTTTCCTTTCTTAGTCTTTCTATATCCCTTGATCCTCTTATTATTACGTTTATCTCGCTTAAGAATTGAAAAAGAACATTTTTTCCTGTTTTTCCCTTCCATTAAACATTCTTGTTGTTGCTATTATTATTATTATTATTATTATTATTATTATTATTATTATTATTATTATTAATCATTTTTTGCTGAGCCAGCATAATTTTCCTATTTTCCCATTTTCTAATCGCAATTTTGATATATGTTTAATGGCGGCTAGACAAACAAGAACCAATTCTTTATTTTCTTTCTAAACACACCAATGATAACACTGTCATGTTTCTTTTTTGCTTTTTCCTTTGAGAAAATCGTTCCACCTGTAATAACGAACCCCTTCAGCGAGCGCCAATTCATAATTCATAGCAACTAAATCCACATGGTTTATTTTATATGACTTCTTCCTTCACTCTCATAACCAGACACTCGTATATATAGGATGTACAGGCATTTGCCCTTTTAAATTACAAACCGAATACAGGGTGTCCAGACAGTCACTGAAGGATTATGAACTTAAATAGATTCTATATTTTTGATTATATCTTTCTATAAGTTAAACACAATCTGGCTAAATCATTGCGAAATTAAAAAAAAAAAATGCAAAATTCAAACACTCTTTATTTATGAATAATAATAACGTCTTAAATGTTGCCCATTTTCAGTTTCGCATATTTGTGCGCTCCCTAAAATATTATTCATGACAGATTGCGATTAAATCTAGAATATCTGGATTGCGATTTAACTCCCTTATTTCTTTCCTGATTTTTTCCTTCAATTCTTGCAGGGTTTGGGGTTTGTTTACATAGACTCTTTCTTTAAGATATCCCCACAAGAAAAGCTCAGGACTAGTCAAGCCTGGGAAACATATGCGAAGCAGAAAATGTCAATATTTAAAATACATTATTTTTCATAAATAAAGATGATTGAATTTTGCAATTTTGTTTAATTTCTCAATGTCTTAGTCAGATTTTATCAGAACTAAAGAAAGATATCATCAAAAATGAAGAATCTATTTAAGTTCAAAACTCTTTAGTGACTTTTTAGACACCCTGTATTAACATAATCGACGCTATTAAAGTCTCCAACAGATCTGTGAAGGACGGAGATACGTCATAACTTCATTTGGATTATTCAAACAGCTGATAACTTACATCGTGAGTGTTATTTTCACCTCTCGGCCGAGATAACCTCCAACCTTCAGCAGGTGTATCTCTCTAAACTCGGGAATCTTTCTGTCAAATACAGAATTTCGAATGGAACCCTTTATTTAATTCATGAGGTTAGCATGCTCTTGTTAGCAAGAATCCGTGGCGTAATTTTACTAAGTAAAATTCAGTTCCAAGAGACACTTTTCTGGAGGTTGAAGATGCAATCCTCAATGCAGGCGATAATAAAAATAAAATTGTGAATTACTTAAAACTCTGACCTAGTCAGGGATGACGGAACGAGAGCATACTACCCCGTGGATTAAATAAAGGTTTTCCGTCCGAAATTCTTTACAGAGTTGTGTGTTAGAGAAAATAATTTCAGAGTTCGACAAGGTATACCTGTAGAAGGTCGGACGTTACATAGGCCCAAACCTTGTGAAAATGACACTCGTTGAAAACAGTAGTCCAAACAATTCAAATAATATAAAATATCAGTCACCGTCGAAAAAAAAAAATCAGAAACACGTAATCACTCTATGCTATAAGAGGTTTTTTTTTTTTTTTTTTTTTTGCTGTCGCACCCTTGGCTTCTAGAATAGACTGCTAGAGATCCCTACCCCATAAAAACATGTAAGCCTTTTTTTTTTCGAAATGAAAGAAATAAAATTATATAAAAAAAAATCAGGTCAGTTCCGGTTGGATGTGATAAAAAGATGAGAATTACAAGATTAAGAACAGGTGCGAGAATCCAATATATAAAGAAGCGGCATTAGTTGATTCTTTCAAAGGATATATATATATATATATATATATATATATATATATATATATATATATATATATATATATATATATATATATATATATACTAGCAGTTCAGCCCGGCTTTGCTCGGGTCCTATGTACTGTTCATAACTTACCCTACTTGTGAATACACTTTATGTAGGATTTCAAATATTTAGACCAAGATTTGTCTGAGTAATTTCGTAGAGACTGCAGAGGTAAATTTTTTATAACTTGGACCCCAATTTTGACCCCTTAATATTTATTATTTTGGTCTCCAATTAAAATAAAAACTTTTACTCAAGTCCAAGTTACATACATCTAAAATTTCAAGTGTTTACGCCCAAAATTGGCGGATAAATTTCGTAGAATCTGCAAAGGTCAACTCTTTCAACTTTGACCTCTGGCAGTGAAAATTTCGCCCCAAAACTGATTAAAATGCTTGAATGCCCGTTATGTATAAATTAAACATTTTTAGAACCAAAATTGGCTTAGTTTGTTAGATACCGCAAAGGTCAAATCTTTGGAACTTTTTACCCCTTGGCAGGTCAAATTTTCGACTCAGACTGGTTAAAAAGCTTGCCCTATATCTGAATACATTTTATGTAAAATTTCAAATATTTACATCAGAAATTGGCTGACTAATTTGGTAGAGACTGCAGAGGTGAAATTTGTAAACACTTTGACCCCAATTTTAACCCCTTAACATTTAGTTTTTCGGCTTAAATCAAATTAAAAGTTTCATCCATGTCTAAGTAACCTACATCTAAAATTTCAAATGTTTAGACCAAAAATTGGTGGAGGAGTTTAGTAGAGTTTTCAAAGGTCAAATCGTTGAACTTTGACCCCTTGACAGCCAAATTTCTGACCGAAAACTGATTAAGAAGATTTTCCAAATCTCAATAACCCTTATGTCAAATCTCGAGTCTGTAGACTGAAAATTGACAAATTTATTTGGTAGGGAAATGTACACACATTCACATACACACAGATACACACACACAGAGACACGCATTTTCACTTATATATATACATACTAGCATGCATTACGGCATTGCCCGGTCGTAAAATACGCTTAAATATGATATTTTGATTAATGCAGATTTCGTATTTATTATTATTATTATTATTATTAATTTTTATTATTATTATTATTATTATTATTATATTGGATTCAATATATAGTAATGATTGAAAAAGTTTTTTAAAAAAATGACTCGTGCGCCACAATTGAGAATCGAAACCAGAATGTTTCGCTCGCGATTTACTTTTTCCGTTAACATTAATGTCTAAACTATGAAGACATGTTTGTTACAAGGTTAAAAATTAAAACATGTGCCAATAGCTACTACGTTACATATGCATATTCGTAATTCCGTCGTTCGACCTTCACCTAGTAAATGCCATTTCTGTAATTTTCACACTTTTGCACCGATTTTCCCCGCCTAAAGCCCAAATATGAATATATATGCCTGACAGTATCCTATACACCTACAAAGCCACCATTTGCACATGCACGGAATATTGTTGTCACGTATGAGTCGATGCATCAACCACTAAACTCTCTCTCTCTATTGAATATGATCCAGAAAAATGTCTTAAAGCTAATAAGTCACGCACTGTCAACCAAACTCCAACCTTTGTACTATCGCCGAACTCTCACATCATTGTGCTTGTACTATAATGGAAGTGCTTCAACGAATTTATAGGACTAGTGCCTCCATGGCGTAAATACTCTTGACTTGCCCGACAAGCAGCAAAATCACACACCTTCAGCGTTAAGTTATTCCCGATGCTGGAAAACATTTAGCTCTGAAGATTTCTTCTACCAAACTTTTAGAATTTGGAATTCAATCCCCGTTCCTTGCTTCCCCGTCTGTGCTAAGACGCAGAATTTTAAACGTAATGTAAACAGACATCTCGCTAATCAACTCTTTACTTAAAGTGTCCCTGTAGACACGGTCCATAATTCACGGTAGCCCCTTATGTCTCAGTGGCGATTTACCTTGTTTGGGATGAAAATGAGTAAAAAATAAAAAAAATAAAAATAAATAAATAAAAACAATATGATACGTGAATTAGTGTTACAAATGATGTACAACTCATAAACAATGTAATAAAATGCGGTCAAAATAACCTGTTGATCTACTTTCGATACGCCCTTTATATTTACTCGTTCGACATTACAAACATTCGGTACGTGATATTGTTATGTACTCTGAAACGCGATAGACCATCTTTCTTTTAGTCCTCTGCACGGAAAACCCCTGTTTGTGATATAATAATTACAGAACGAATTATATTTGTATAATACTTTTTATCCTGTTAAAAACGACCAAACTTATAGTCTGTTGACTTAGAACGAGTGTATATGTCAATTTTATGGTTGAATATGGCTAAATTTGCGCTAATGTTTGGATTAAACACTAATCTCTATTAATCCGCCCTTAGCATTCATCGTCCTAGCGTTTCGCTCCATTTCGAGATCAATTGTTGGGCAGTGGCCCAGGCATTTCTATAACCTGCGTGGAGCATGCCTGTAAGAATATGTGCAAGGGTCTGCACATCGGCGCCACAGGAACACCGAACGTCCTGTACACATCCTCACTTGTGCAGATTGTCTCGTGTTTTGGCAACCTTCAGTCAGACTCGGTTGAGTGTTAACCACTTTTCCTAGAAGAATTTAGAACATGTCGGGAGAGTTTCTTTTAGCGCCGATAGAGCGTCGTTGTTATTGTCTTCGACAGACTCATTCCACCGACGCAGACGAAAGGACGCTGGTGTTGTTCATCTAAAGCCTGTGACGATGACGAAGCTCTTGCAGGAAGGTAGTCGTTGCGGTACACGAGGACATATTGCAAACCTTCCCGTGTCGTCTTTGTAATCTTTTGGGAGACTGATTGCTGTACTATGCTGATCTCGGCGTAGCATGCATTGAACAGATACCATAATCCTGTCTTCACTACACCGTATAATAACAAATATCCGTACAAAATTTCAGTCAGATCAGCGCAGTAGTTTCCGAGAAGAAAGTGGAACATAAATACTAATCTTATTAATCCATATTAATCCCTAACTGTGCATCAAACCAATAATATAATGCACCGCTTACTGCACCTTATCATAACAAAGGTTCATACAAAATTTCAGCCAGATCGGCTCAGTGGTTTCCGAGAAAAGGTGGAACGGACAAACAGACAGACAGACTAAGAGAAATACAATATAAATTGTTTACAGACTACTATTCTCATCTTGATTGTTATTCTCATAACGTTTCGACCGATGTAACCTCCGGCCTTCTTTGGGTGTATGTTGACGATAGCTCTTACTGGTGAATAGTGGAAAGATTGTTTTTGCTCTTTTTCGTATTCAAAATATGATATTTGTTTATAAAATGAACAGGATATCGAGTTGTCTTCATTTTCATATTAATTTAATTATCGATTTGATATAATGCTTCTACAGTTTTCAAATGTGAATTGATAATATGTAATATCTGGATTGTTCGGAATAGAGTTGTCATCTTGGATGCTATTCCCACAACGTTCCAGCCGATGTAACCTATGTTATATTATCAACCCTCATCTTTTAAAAAAAGGTAAAAACGATTTATATCGTTTGTTTCGATCATTTTATTATTTTTCTGAGCTCAGAAAAAAATTATACACGAACAGTGGTATTCAATGTCCATATATTTTATATACCGAAATCCCGGTTGAATTGGGGTAAGCTGGGGACTTGTCAGGAGAGATTACTAAGTATACCTTGGAGAAAAGATGTGTAGGCTAGGTGAGAGAGAGAGAGAGAGAAGAGAGAGAGAGAGAGAGAGAGAGAGATTGGTCTAGTTCTATCACAAAGCGGTTTAGCAATGCGCGACCATATCAAGTTCGTATTCCACCATATTTCATATAAAGGGTATTCGTAATGTCTGGACGCACCGGTTGGGATTTATTTGCATATCACTGAAGTAACATGTGGCTTAGGGAAGGCGGGAAAAAGTATACCCCCCCCCGAGAGGGCACTATTTTGGACCAAAGTCAGCCAGAAGGGGATCCGTCAACAGGAGCACCTCAGTCGATCAACAATAAAATAACCATCCTTCCGAAGGTAGAGTTAATGCTTTTTTTTAAATTGTGTGGTGTACCTCCTAGTACCGTGATGTAGCTTATTCTAACAAAGGAGAGTTAGCCCCTTGGTTGCCGGAATGATGCCAAGCAAAATCACGGTTGGCATGACAACTGGCAAGCACACAATCATCGTATTAGTGGGGCAGGTTATCTCAATATTCCATAAGAATCTTTCACTTACTGATACAAGCACCAAGTGAAAGATTGTTTCAACAATCTGTCCCACTAATGCATCCAGATTTTACGGACAGCGTATATAAAATATATGGATCGCCAGCATTTCTATTATATAAAAAACAGACCCAAAGAAACATCTGTATGATATACGCACCCGTGACGGAACAAAAATAGCATATTCCAAATATCACGGAAGCAGTTTTATTTTTAAATAAGAAAATCAAATTTTATGGCTTATCGAGAAGAGATTGTGTTACACGCCATTTTGAAAACAATCTTAAAAACCAAGGGAGATAACTCAACATAATTCATATTTGCGAGATTTTTCATGTGGTGCCTACGAATTCCCATTAATCACTTTAAAATATTTCCCCTACATTAAAAATAAAAAATATTGAAAAATCTGCATAGTGTGCATACTCATGACGGAATGAAAAACTCGTATCGTATTCTAAAAATCACGTAAACTGATCAATTAGTTCACTATTAAATAAGAAAATCAAATTTTATGGCTAACCGAAGATAGAATGTGTGGCACGTGATTTTGAAAACAATCTATACAAAAACAAGGGAGATAACCCATAAAAATTAAAATATGCGAGGGTTTCTTGTAATTTTTACGAATTCCCATGAATTGCTTTAAATATTTTTTTTTTTATAAAAATAAAACTACGTAATCAAAGTACGTTATTTTTAGAATATGATATTTTGTTCCGTTGCGGGTATGTGGGCCGCACAGATTTTTCTTTGTTTTTGTTTAATAAAGAGAGAATTCTGGACAAGCACCGGGCCTCCTTTACCTAAATTACTTCTCCTCCATTTTAGTACTAACTAGCCGCAATGTCGTTTAAATTCGGTGATCAAACAGGAACTAGTGTGCCAATGTGATTATGCCGTATTTAAGATTGGCGCAACAACTAGGAGAGACAATAACAATATTGCAATTTGTTGTCTGTGACCATAATAGAACACAACATTACCTGAACCTAAACTCTCCCTTCTCCTCTTCTCTATTCGTTTTCATCCTATCACCTGATTAGAAATTGTCTCAGACGTTCTTATTGATTTTAGCCTTTGTGACAGGCAAATAGAAATATCATCGTTCACGAGGCTGACAAATGAAACACCTTTGATCTCGGACCAAAATCACTAAAGCTAAAGGAGAAACCGCGTGTCTATATTATTATACTAACGCCGAGTTTATCAACCTCAAGGTCATTTCCCCTATAAACGGCAATGCCACAAAATACACCCTAGAATATGCGTTACTTCTAAGACTGAGTTATGCTTGCAAAAATTCAATATAAATTCTTCTTATCAATGTAATAAAAGTGTCTGGCTCCCCTCAATAATTGCATATACAAAGTTCATTTTATAAGCAAAAAAGGATATTATTATTATTATTATTATTATTATTATTATTATTATTATTATTATTATTATTATTATTATTATTATTATTAATAATAATAATAATAATAATAATAATAATAAATCAAGAAAACAGTAAATGCAGACTCTGTCGACAAGGAGATGAAACGATAAACCATATAGTAAGTGAATGCAGCAAACTGGCCCAAAAGGAATACAAGAACAGACACGGCCAAGTGGGAAGGGTAGTAGACTGGGAATTATGCAAACAACTGCATCTCGAACACACAGACAAGTGGTACAAACATAAACTGGCAACAGTACTTGAAAACGAGAATCACAAAATCCTATGGGACATGGACATACGAACTGGTACACCCATCCAGGCAAGAAGACCGGATGTCGTAATAATTAACAAGAAAGAAAAGTCCTATCAAATCGTAGATTTTACTGTTCCAGCTGACCACAGGGTGAATGTCAAAGGAAAAGAGAAACGGGACAAATACACAGAGCTAGCCAGAGAGCTGAAAGGGATATGGAAGATGAAGAAAATAAAAAATAATGCCTATAATAGTGGGAGCACTAGGAACAATCCCGAAAAACTCTGAAAAAGGAATGGGAGAAATTGTAATCAGAGGAATGACTGGAAAAATATAACGAACAACAATAATGTAGATAGCTGAAACATTAAGGAAACCCCTTAAATGTGGAGACTAACACATATGAACCACTAGTAATTGGAAGAACTTAAACCCCTTACCTCGAATAATACTCATAAGTCGCCCCCCCCCGCCCGACCAACTGATGTATCTGTTCACCCATGCGCTACTTAAATAAGCAGAATTCACTATGGCCCGTAGACTATGTAGTCTTCGCCAACCACTGCAAACCGGATGTGGTAGGATAAGCGCAAAAAATGCCAGAATCACCTGAGGAAAAAAAAAAAAAAAAAAAGAATATCATGCTAGGATCGGCCGTCTTTCGAAATACACATGGTGATTTTTTTCTCGAATAAGTTATTATGGCAATAAGCCACCTCAAGGTCCCAGTACTGTTTGCACTCATCGAGCGGATGTCTGGCTAGTGCTTTCTCTCCTCAGTCTTTCCATCCTACTTGACTCTCATTATTTGGTGTGGTGCCAATTTATGGTGATACTCAAAGAAAAAAGGGGGAGCGGTGTCTTACAATTGTACAGTTTCGATTTTCATGAGTCCATGTTATGTTTCTTTGTGTTTTACATTAGTAGCCGTTTATGTGTCCCGTTTGTGTGTAGTTTATGCGTGGTGTTAGTCTCCACATTCAAGGTTTTCTTTAATATTTCTGCAGTTTTAATTCTTGAAATCCGTTGTATCTTCTCCGCCATCCCTCTGAATTCAATATTCTTTTGTCAAAGTTTTTTGGTGTCGTTCCTAGCGCTCCTGCTATTAGTGGTGTTATCTTTACTTTCTTCATTTTCCAGATCCTTTGGAGCTCTCTGGTCAGTTCCGTGTATTTGCTCCGCTTTTCAGTTTCCTTGATTCTCGCTGAAACGGCAAAATCTACAATATGGCAGGACTTTTCCTTCTTGTTAACTATTATGATATCCGGTCTTCTTGCTTAGATGGGTTTATCCGTTTGTATATTCATATCACATAGGATCTTGTGACTTTCATTTTCCAGTCGTGCTGCCGGTTTGTGTTTGTACCATTTTTCTATGTGTTCAAAATGCAGTTGCTTGCATAGTTGCCAATGTCCTGACTTCCCCACTTAATCGTGTCTATTTTTATAATATTTTACTGCATTCGCTTATTAGGTCGTTTATTGTTTCGCCTCTTTGTCCGCAGAGTCTGCATTTCTGTTTTCTTGAGTCTTGATCCTTGCTTTGATGTGGTTGGTTCTAATTGCGTTATCTTGTGTGGCTATTATTAGTGATTCAGTTTCCCTGTTTAGTTTCCCTTTCTGTAGCCATTTCCAAGTGTTAGTCTCTTTTTCTTTTTTCAATTCTTATGAATCATCCATGTAGCTGTTTCTATTCCCATTTTCCCCCCTTATCTTATTCCTCGTCTCTTTTTCTCTCTTGTCTGTTTCTTTCTTGTCTCTTGTCGCAGCAATTATTCTTTTGGTGTTCTGCATTATGTATTTTTCTAATTCTTTTTTGTGTTATTTACACAGTCTTTTATACAGACCAACCTTCTTCCTCCGTCTATCCTTTTCACATATAATCGGCCAGTATCATCCTCAGGGTATAGCGCATTGTTATGAGCTTCCTGGTATTCTGGTCGAGATTCCTTAGTTCTTATTTGGTTCAGCTTATAAATGGTCCAGTGTATCTTATTAGTGACACTACCCACGTGTTTATTCCTTTAGTTTAGTTTCGAGAAGTTTTCTTGTTCTTCTTAGGTATTCCTTTCCTATTTTCTCTTTCATTTCCGTTGCTTTGATGGCGTCTGCTTCCAGAACTCCCAAGTAGTTATAGCTATCATATTCGCCTAGTGCTCTAATTTCTGTTTGATAGGGCAGTACTATACCTTCTGTTGCTTTTAGTTTTCTCTTCCTCATGGTGAGCAGTGCGCACTTTTCCATACCGAAGTCCAAATGGATATATTGGCTAAAGATTCTGGTCGTGTGTATTAGTGTTCCTAGTGCTGTCTTTGTTTTGCAAACAGTTTCGGGTCATCCATGTACATTAGGTGATTCATTCTTTCTTCTGTGTTAGTAAATTTGTATCCGGCTTGCCATTTTCTTAGGATGTTGTTCAGGGGCATCATGGCTATAATAAACAGTAAAGTGATAGGGAATCACCTTGGAAGATCCTTCTTTGTATTTTTATTTCAGTTATGTATTATCCATCAGCTGTCAGTCCAAGTCTCCATGTTCTCATTGCATTTTTTATCAAATTGGTTGTGTTACCGTATCTTATATATCATCAGGCATTCTATTATCCATGCTTATGGGATTCTATCATATGCTTTCTTATAGCCTATCCATGCCATGGCTAAGTTCTTTTTTCTACTCTTGACCTCCTTCATAATCCTTTGGTCTACGTATAATAGGTCATGTGTTCCTCTTTTTCCTTTTTGGCATCCTTTCTGTTCCTCTGGGAGTAGTCCGAAGTTATGAAGTGATTGATGAATTTGTTCTCTCAGTTGCGCAGTAGTTTCCACATTGTAGGTAAACAGGTTATAGGTTTATATTTGCTGGGGATGATCCCCTTTTCTGTGTCTTTTTGATCCAGTGTGGTCCTACCTTTGATCATCCATTCTGGTACACATGCTTCATGGATGCATATTTTCAGTTACTGAACTAGCCTTTCATGTAGTGTTGTGAATTTCTTAAACCAATAGACGTGTATTCCGTTATGACCTGCTGCTCCACAGTTGGTGATTTTTCGTATGGTTGTCTCGAGGGTTTCCTTGTTGATTTCATTCTCTGTTCCTTCCTCGATTTGCTGTCATTCTTCTTTCATTTCTTTCAACAATTCTGCTTTTCTATTATGATCTTTTCGTTCTTCCCGTATCTGGCTCCAGTAGCCTTTTGTTTCCGTCGAGTCCAGTTGTTCTGTTTTCGTTTTTCTCCATTTACATTTTGGTAAAATTGGTTGTCGTTATATTAAAAGGTCCTGTTTTGCTTGCACTGTTCCGATTTGTATTGATATCGTCTTAATCTCGCTTCTTTTTCTGCTATTTTTTCCTTCACTTCTTCCTGTTTCTCTCATCGCTGGTCGCATTTCTACTTTTCCATCCTCTTCTAGTTATTCTCATCTTGTTTATCGCTTTGGCTTCTTTCTTTAGTTTGTTAATCTGGGTTTCCAGTCTCAATTTCCATCCAAGTTTGGTTGGCCCTTTTTCTTCCTCGTTTTTTTTTCTTTAAACTTTATACTTACTGTTTTGGCACCTGCATAGATTAAATGTTTAGGTCTTTAATGGTCTCTGTTGGGATGTATGGGAGGAGTTTATCCATCTTCTGTTTCAGTTTTTAGTTTTTTCCACTCTTGGTCTCTTCGGAATGGGAGCTTACTCCAAATAATTCATTTTCGTTAAGTTCTGTTATTTAGGTCTCAGTCTCCATGTTTCTTGTATTCAAACTTTGCAGTACTCCTGCCTCTGTAGTTCCTACGTTTGGAGTATCCTCGATGGGGCGTTTCTTTGTCTATTCCATCATTGTCTTTTATTGTATTTCATTCAGTTCTAGCTTTGAAAACCATCCTCTCTTGTGGATAAGTTTCGCTTGGGCAGCAATTCTTTGTTCTGATGTATGGTAGTGACTAAATATGTCCCATGACTGTTTCATCAAGTTGCGATATCCTGGCCATTTGGGGTGACTTCTGTAATAACATTTCATTACCAGTCTTTTTTTGTCCATTTCTTCCTGCGGTTTTTGGGTCGGTGTTAATTACTTTGGTTTTCTTGTGTTTTTCCTGTAATTTTTTGGTACCTGAAATTAGAAGGGATACTTACGTTTTCTCTGTCGGTGTTATTGTTTTTGAAATCAGAAGAGGAGCCAGCATTCACAGGATGACGACCGAATCCCCCATGCTGGTCACCGAAGAAGCACCTGCCGTTCATGACACCCAGATCTTTCATCTGGGTCCCGCGTTGCGTATTATTTGTGAGTTGCATATTTCATATCGTGGTGTGTGTGGCTGCATCAAGCCCAGAATTGTTTTACCTGCGGTTCTGTCACAAGGGATAGTGTTTACCTGTCACGTGGATGAGAAGCATTGTGCACTATAAAACGTACATGAAGAACATGAAGAAACGATACAAAGACGAGAACAAAAAAATGAATAAATAAAATGAATTCAAATAAAATAAAATATAAATAAATAAATAAAATAAATAAATAATAAACTAAGTATTGTACTTAGTATAAGTCAAAAGTCTAAATTTTTCTTCTGTAAGGGAAGTCTGAAGAAACGTCTCCCTTACACGATAGGGCGTAGTATTTTCCTTCGTTGGTAATTAGTTTTCCTTTTTTTTCTTTTATATTATTGCTTAGTGACTGAATTTATTTTTAGTAAGTGGCAGATTAAAATTTATAGACTGCACGACTAAATTAGAGTTAATATATGTAGTTAAGGTAGATATTCCTATACCTAGAACGAAATATGGTTATTAATGGTAATGTCACATAAAGAGAATTTAAAATGCATGAAATAAATACATAAACTATTTCTTACTTGCTTATTCGAGTAAACCAAAGAAAAAAGTCACTATGTGTATTTCGAAGGATGGCCAATCTTAGCATGATATTCTTTTTTTTTTCTTCAAGTCATTCTGGCATTTTTGCGTTCATCCTACCACATCCGGTTTGCAGTAGTTGACGAAGTATACATACTCTACTGGTCATTGTGAATTCTGCTTATTCTGCTTATTTAAGCAGCGCGTGGGCGAACATATATACCAGTAAGTCGGGGGGGGGGCGACGTACGAGTATTCTTCGAGGTAAGGGATTTAAGTTCTTCATTTACTACCACTTTCACGGCAGCATACCAGACTAATTAAACTTTATTTCTAAAACAATTAATGAACTTTTTCTTTTAGGGTCTCTCTCTCTCTCTCTCTCTCTCTCTCTCTCTCTCTCTCTCTCTCTTTCTCTCTTTTATTTTTTTAGTTTTATATTTCTGTTTCGGGGAATTTCAAAAAAAGAGTTACACACGTTAAATCAAAGAAAGAATATTTAAAATGAATGAAATAAATACGTAAACTATTTCTTACTTGCTTATTCGATAATAATAACGTATTGAAAGTTACGCAGTCCAAACTTTTTTCCTTTTAAAAATAAACAATTATCTACCTTTGAAAGGTGTGAAGCAATGGGAAATTAACGCAACTTTGAAAGGACCTAAGCAGAGTACAAGCTGCCGGAAAGAGCAAACTCAAAAGTCTGAACATATGTGATAAACTAAATCAAAAATTCAACATACAACAAAAAGTTTTTCAGTGTGTAATTGAAGAACTGAAACAGCATGTCACAGCTAAAACTGTTAAAGTTAAACGCTACAGTAACAGAATTGAGCAATATCGGCAGAACAGACTGTTTGAGAATAACCAAACACTTATTTTTAATCAACTAGGGGCGCTGTACCTAATGCTGATGCCTAATCATGCGTACTCTGGAAAGGCATCTTGGAAAAGGAAGAAAAATATCAAGACGATGCAGAATGAATCAAAGATATTGAAAGAGAGGTGACTTCTAGAACGGAGCAACAAATGAACATAACAGTCACCGTCGAGATGTTCAAGATGAAGGCTAAAAAGCTTTCAAGCGCCTGGGCCTGACGGAATCCAGTGATACTGCTTAACCCCCCCCCCCAGCTCTCCACCCAACATGAACAATGCTAAAAGACTGTTTGATGACGGGTAACTTCCCTGGTTAGCTGACAAAGGCAACTACAGTACTGATTATAAAAGATAAGACAAAAGGATGTGAAATGACAAACTTTAACCCAATCACTTGCCTCTCAGTCACGTGGAAACTTTTCAATAGCAGACTGTGTGAAAGTATCTATGACCATTTGGACCAAAAGCATTTGCTGCCTGGAGAAAAGAAAGTCTGTCGAAAAAAGCCACGAGGCACCTAGGATTAGCTTCTCATCGGTAAAATTATTCTAAGAAACTGCAAAAGAAGATCTACTAACCTTGTCATGGGCTGGATAGACTACAAGAAGGCATTCGATATGGTTCCACATTGATGGATACTCCAGTGTTGGGAAATTTTCGGAATCATCCGAGCATCTATAACAAATAGCATGAAGAATTGAGAAACTAATTTAACTTCAGGAAATGTTGCATTAGGCAAAGTGAAAATTAAGAGAGGGAACTTCCAGTGTGAAAGTCTTCCCCCCTCTACTTTTTGTCATCAGCTTGATCCCGTTGACATTTTTTTGCGGAATGTGAAAACAGTATGAAATCGTAAAAGGACTTCCTACAATCAACCATCTATTATTTATAGATGACCTTAAAGTTTTTGGAAAGAATGAGAATCAGCTTGATACCTTGATGAACACGATCAGATTGTTTCGTAATGGCATTAGGATGGAATTTGGCATCTCCAAATATGCTATTCTGATTTGATGAAAAGATGGCCTTAAACTTCCAAGAACACATCTGATAAAGAATGTTAAGAGCGAGAGAGGCTACAAGTATTTGGAGATACTGGAAGCGAATAAGATTAAGAACATGGAAATGAAAAAAAAACCCAGGTCACAGAATATATACGGTTATTCTTATATCACACCCCCACAGTCGGAATACAATATATACCATCAACACCAGAACACTAGCTATCATTCGATATACTGTTGATATACTTGACAGGAATGTAGATGAATTGAAATTTTTGGACACAAAACACGTAAAATACTGACAATTTATGGGACCGTTGCTAAAAAAGGTGATGCAGATGGAGTGTATCTATCTAGAAAGGAAGGTGGTCGAGGCTTACCTAGTGTTGAAGATGTAAATATAGAAGAAAATCTAAGTAAATATATTTCTCAAAGCCATGAAATTCTTCTACATGAAGTGAGAAGAGAAAAGACAATAAGACCTGGGGTGAGGATGAGTCAGAGATTACAAGAGACAGGGGAAAATATTTGAAAAGAAACTACACAGTGTATTCTTTAAGAATACTGAATTTAGAGATAAGGACAGCTGGAATTTGTTGGTCAAGAGAGATCTTAAAAGATTTACTGAGAACACATTAATGGCAGCCTAGGAACAAGCCACTGGCACTAGGTTTATCAAACATTACATCGACAAAACTGCGGAATCACCGATGTACAGAATGTGTAATGAAAGGGAAGAAACATTAGCGCATATTGTATCAGAATGTCATATGTTAGTTCAACACCAATATAAAAAATGGAGACACGACAAAGTTGCTCAGGTTTTACACTGGAATATATGCATTTCTATGCATTAGACTAGAATGAGAAGTGGTATGAGCATAAACCAGAAGTGGTTTAGGAAAACGGCAATGTCAAACTTCTTTGGGATATGCGATCACAGTCTGATAAGGTCCTTGAACACTCCAGACCTGACATGATTTTACGAAATAAAAACAAGAACATTTGCTCAATCATTGACGTAGCCTACCCTTTCGATACCAGGGTACAAGAAAAAATTAAATACCAAGATCTGAAATGGGAATTATGTGGTGGGTCTCCAGTGCTCAGGTCAGCAACTAACCTCTAACTTCTTCGGAAACTATGGCTCGTGACGTCTTCTTCTCCGGGAGACCTTCACATGGATTCTCAGCGTCTCCGTGTTGAATTCTGCTAAAAAGCAAAAGCAACAAATTTTTAAACATCATCAAAAAGCATGTTCCCCCCAAACACTCTGCACAAATTATTCAATAAAAACACTATAAAATTGAGTTATCGCTGTAGTGATAATTTAGAAAAAATAATAAAAAAACATAATAACAAAATATTAAATGGCAATAATAGAAATTCACCCAAAGTAAATAAATCATGCAACTGTAGAAGAAAGTCTTAATGCCTCCTTAAAGGAAACTGTCTAATAACTTCAGTTGTTTACAAAGCTACAATTTCTACTAAGGAAACCTCTAACAACAAAAGATATTATATTGGCATGGCTGGTAATACATTCAAGGAAAGATATACAGGCCACAAATGCTCCTTTGAAAATCCTAACTATACGGACAGAACATCACTATCCAAATACTTTAATGAATTAATCGAACAGAGATTATCACCAATAGTTAATTGGTCTATCCTTAAGAGAGCTAACACCTGTTCGTCTATAAATTCACCTTGCTATCTATGCCTTTTTGAGAAACTATTTATTATAACGTTTAGGGAAAGAGATAAGCTCCTAAACAAAAAGCAAAAAAACAAAAAAACAAAAAACAAGAAAACTCTATTAATTGCAAACACTATAAGACACATCTCCTTTCTAACTTCAATCTAATCTGAAGTCTTAAACACTACTTGAACCTCATACATAAGACATAGCCGAATATACCATAGGCATACCCTCAATTCTTATATTGCTGTGAACAATCATACCTCAATATGGTCTTATTTCCTATATATGCCTTTCACTCCACCCTTAATTCGCCTATATTAAGTATATACCCCATTAATAACTACATATTTTTATTTCAGAAGCTCTTCCATCTTTTACCATATTTATACTTTTTATATGTAAATTCTGTATTGTTTTTTAAAAAGTTTTTTTTTTTTTTACATATGTCTAAATTTATGCTCCCCACCTATATTGTAAACGTACATATTACTATACCCATTCCCACCCCACAACCTCATCTTAGTACTTTAGTATGTTTCAATTCTTGTATAACTAATTTTTAACTATGTATAATTTAGATGTAGAAAAGAGTTTGAGACCCGATGACGTTTTGCAAATGACCATATATTTATTTACCCCCCCTTTTTTACACCTTTATTATATATATTATATGTGCATTCTTTTGTATGCGTATTTTATGTTTGTACCTATTTGTATTTGTACCTATTTGTATTTGTACCTATTTGTATTTGTACCTATTTGTATTTGCATCTGTATATCTGTACCTCTCTTAATATTGTCTTACTATTCTGATAGGATTTTCAATTCCATGGCCGTAAACCTGCACCACCCAACTCCAATTTATTAAAAGAAAAGATATTATAAACTTTAATTAATAACTAGTAAATGAATACTTTACATAACACATACTAATATGGTGTAATTTAACACCTTATTATAATGATGATACTAATAACTGCTCATTATTATTAATGTACACATATTTTCATATTTACAATAACATTTTAATTCTCTTAATAATTTCTTAATAATTCCATAATAGTCTTTAATCGAAAATTTTATCTTAAATATTATTCATTTTAATTTTAATATCCGAATACTATTTAATTAAATATATACGTATGTCTGTATAATAGTATCTATGTACGTAGCTTTATTGCTGTAGATGCCCGCCTGTGTGCATTATTTGTATACATACGTATATATGTAGGTGTACATATAGATGTATTTGCTGATATATATATATGTGTATATGTGTATGTATATTAGTATTTGTATATGTCTATATATGTATGCGTGTGTATGTATATATATGTACATATGTATATATACATATATGTATATATGTATGCATGTGTGTGTATGTGTGTATATTTTTACGTATTTGTATATATGTATACCTGTGATTATTTGTCTATCTATACATATAGTTGTGTATTCTTGCGTGTGCGTATTTTCATATATGTATATATTTACGTGTGTATGTGTGTGTCGCTTTTGCATACGTATGTATGTATTTGTATATTTGGTATGTATGTATATATACAGATGTATGTCTCGGTATGAATATGTCTGCATTAGTCAATCCCCCCACCCCTAACTTAACGTATAACTCCTGTCAAATAATAAACGTGCAAGCTCTTTTTTCCCGGACACGTTCAATATAAACAGAACCCCCTCCACAACCACTTTCCTATACAATTTACAGTTCCAGTAAAATTATGACCCACTTTAATTATTTCAGATTTATATCCTGTTATTAAAAGTTTTAAATAATCTTCCAATAGGTTCTAATGCGATCTTTCCCTTTTTTATACTCGTTTTTTTCTATCCCCTTTCTATCCTCTTTTTTTTAGAGAGCTCGCAACTTTTTATGAACTTTTATGATCGTTTTATACGTTTTTGAAGAGCTCCATTTTTCTTTTTGCAATTTCTCTCTAATCTTTCCAATTTTTCTTTTTGGCGTCGAGAGGTTCTAAGTCGCCTAAGGAAGTCTCTTTGACTGAAACAGATGGCGATTTGTAGCGACCATATGTAACTGTTTACCCTCAAATAATAATAATAATAATAATAATAATAATAATAATAATAATAATAATAATATATATATATATATACATATATATATATATATATATATATATATATATATATATATATACTAGCAGAGAGACTCAACACTACCCGGGGTTGAATGATGATCAACGAATGTTTCAAACCCCTATATTTATATTATTATTAAAGAACCTGTTATTGATTGCCGGGCCTTCCTGCTTATGTGGTAATAAAACTTCTCAAATGCACTTGTGATGTTAGGTATGTAGACATTTGTTTGCTTAATTTTGCAAAATACAAGACAATATTTACAAAGGGAAATAATTCTTTTCATAATTCCATACATACAAATAAGTAAGAGTTATTCAAAGCATTTCAATGGAAAATTCCGGCACATATGTGTATGATATTTGTGTCTAGCATTAAAACAAAAATAAGAAAGAAAAACACCGGGCATGTTTTTATAAAGAAATATCTCATTTAATTTTTTTTTAAACGAGAAAAAATGTTATTCATTTCTTTAAAACCTGGCACGATGCTTTTCTTTCTTCCTTTTGATTTTATGATATGTACAAATAACATACTTATTATGCGGCGGCCATATTTAAATAAAGCTTTGATGAACTCTCAGTTATTTTTCGTATCTTTGGAAAGAGTTATTTCCTTTTATAATTTTCGTCTGGTATTTCGCAAAATAATAAAAGTTGTCGACTCAAAAAAAAAAATGATGTGATCAATAACATTATTTGATGTTAACTAATATTTATAATTATGAAGATTTCAAAATAATGATTATGAACATTGGGCCAGAATTTTTTTCTGAGTCGAAATTTTAAACAAAATTATAATTTTTTAAAATTCCATTTTCACAAATAAGGCACAGTGCCACTTTGACATAGAGGCTACTATCGGGGACATAATTTGCAGGGATACTATGTAGGGAGTTGAGCAAGGAGATGTCTGTTCACATTACACTTGAACTTCTGCATGTCAGTACAGTTGGAGAAGCAGAAATCCGGAAGGGAGTTCTGTGGAAGAAACTATTAGAGTAGAAGGCTTTTTTTTTACATCTGGAGATCTCTACTGTGTATGGGTGGGATTTTGCTGCTGGTTGGATTTGTCGGGTGTATTTACGTCGAAGAAATACACAGGCTTGTAGCTTGTCATTATAATACTTGTAGAACAGGCATAGGGATGCAACGTTTCGTAGGTGGGACGGAGATTAAAGCTTTGATGACAGTTTAGGACCTATCAGACTGGCGACTCTCTTTTGAACACTGTTTTTTGATTTTTGTAAATGAGGAAGAATAATTTGTATTTTGTTGATTATTCGGACTCTGATGTTATTGTCATATCGTTTTGACCGACGTAATCCCAGACCTAATTTGAATACACTTGCACACATGGCGCAACGGATAAAATGCAAAGTTTAATCAGTGACAGCCAGCGGGGGATTGAGGAATATGAATATTATTACGTAAAACTTCAACCTTGTCGTAACTGTCGGAACATGAAAATGATTACAGATGGAAAAATCTTTCGCATTATTCAATAAGAAAGTCAAAGACAAAAATGTCCTGTACTCGAGTTTCACCCTTCCTTGCACTCACTAGTATGAAATAACCGAATTCAGAATTCAAAACACGAATCACTTGCATACGAATGCTCTGACACCTGAACCACCAAGCCAGATAAAAGAAAGACTAAATGACGAACTCAAATCAGGAAAACCGCGGCGAAGTTCGACTGTACAATATGTGGCCGATCTCCCGTGCTCAGGTCAAGCAACTTACCCCTGACTTTCTTCGGAAACTGTGGCTCGTGATGTCTAGTCGCCCAGGAGACTTCCATATTAATTTACAACGCCTCTGTGTAGGATTCTGCTGAGAGCAAAAGGCGAAGCTTGCATGTCCCAAAAGAAGACAGACGAATCAGGGTTCTATCCACTAAAAATTAATTTCACAAAAGTTACAGTTCTTTTTGCATATATATATATATATATATATATATATATATATATATATATATATGTATGTATATATATATATATATATAATGTTATTTTAAATTCACAAATCTCTCTCTTCGTCACTGGATGGTTGATCGAGATGGCGGACAGACGGAGAGGGAGGGGGGAGGGGGTTAGGTGTCAGGAGCTGTTTTCTTCTGAGATTCGGCGCAAAAATTCTTCGAGCGGGTATTGGCTTTATAGTAAGGTCACAGGTTGGAGTGGACGGTCCAACCAACCAATCAGCGACACGTTTCCTGGAGATTTCCCAGATACATTTCGTGTGTGCACTTCTCCAATATTACCAGAGTTTTGCAATCTGAGACAAAAATGAAATCATCTTTACACGACCTCAGGGTCAATACCCATCATTCAGAAAGTCCCCGTCTGAAAACAGGTGTCCTCGAGGCCAAGATAGGTTTAGTTCCATTTACACATTATTCTGACATTTCCGGACTCTTCATTCTCAAACAACAAAACACATGTCTGGTTTTAGCAATAAAAATATATATCTATTTTAATTCAATTATTTTTTATATCTGCCGTTGTCCGGGATTCAAATAGACAATCTTAGCATATTTACCCGGTCTTTCTCAGGTCTCAGGGGGGTCTCAACCTCCCCATGCGGAGCAATTCGCTCCCTCAAGACGATCACGTCACAATATACCTATTTCCCAACAAGCAGTGTACTTATCAAAATACTAAAAACCCAAGCCGATGTCTCACAAGTAGGATTTTACACTTGCTATGACAATGTCACCCTAACAATTTACTATTAGATTATTTGAATGTGAGATGATATATGATTGTAGACATAATTATATATTTTCTCTCTCTCTCTCTCTCTCTCTCTATCTCCCCCTCTCCTGCTCTCTCTCTTTCTCTCTCTCTCTCTCTCTTATACACACACACACACATACACACCCATATATGTACATATATATGATGATTGCGACGTTTTGTCAGACGAGTGCCATTCCCTCAGTCACTGAAAGTCCATGTGCCCGAAGATGAATTTTCAGTCAAGCCAGCAAATTGCACACCTCAAGCAGACATGATACTGAAGACGATCAGTGGTTTGGATTAAACCAACAGTAACGGAACTCGTACCATCGTGCACTTTCGTGTAATTAACGAGACTTGCCTTGGACAGCAGAACCCGGTCACACTCATCATAGATCCAAAGATCTCCATGATTGGGCGGCAAGGTTTGGCGTTTCCTACAGGCTGTCTTGAGTCTAGCTCGGTTTATCTGTGCTGCCTCAATTATTTCTACAGCCAAATAACGTTACAGCTCACAAGAGCCATGATAGGCAACAAATTGGAATCGAAGACTCGAGTTTCGCCCTCATTTGGGTTCATCACTTAGACATCCGAACTCAGGATTCGAAACTAGCGTCTCTTGTATGCGAAACGAGTATTGTGCCACTTGAGCAACCGTGCCATACACAAGAAAGCCTATTAGCTAACATGGATTAAGCAAACCGCAGCGAAATCCAACTGATGAGCCCAAGGGCGAAACTCGAGTCTTGGACTTCCAGTTTGTTAACTCTCATGGCTCTTGTGAGCTGCGACGTTGTTTAGCTGTGGAAACAACTATATCATCTCTCACAATCTGAACATATATATATATATAATTTTTAGAATGTGAGAGAGAATATATAATTGATTCTACAACCAGATGTTTGAGCTGCGACGTTGTCTGGCTATGGAAATAATTATATATATATATATATATATATATATATATATATATATATATATATATATATATATATATATATATATATCAAGTAGGTAAATCTAGACCAGGTATCTCATTTTAAAAGTCCCTACTGGATTGAAATACATTCAGAATGAGACCCGGCTAAGTTTTTATTTGTTTTTCCATTTAACTTTAATGTTTGGGTACTAGTACATCCTTTAAACCAGACGTAACTAAGCATGCGCTTGGCTTTACCCGAAACATGACGTGCACAGCTCAGGTTTCTCTGCTGTCTGACTTAATATGGTGATCAGCCAATCACAATGCCGCGCGCTTAGTTTCAATTCGACGCGCGTTCGCGCGTGTGTTACTTTCGAGCAGCAGACGAGAAATTGAATAAATATTGGAAGTCGAAAAACATTAATAATAAAAAAAAACAAAAAAAAACAAACAACACAATTTCTTACATGCAAGTCAGTCAGGAAGATAAGAGGAAAACATGAATTTGACTGTCTTGGGCCAACAACAGCTACAGATGTCATAATTGACTTTTGTCAGCAGCGGAAACTACTGGCAAAAACAATACTACTAAGAGGGAGCATTACTGAGGGCTATTGCTGGGGATGATTTCCTGGCATTGGAAAAAAGCTTCCACCTACCCCCAGTCAATTGGCAAAAAACAACAAAAACAAAAACAAAACAAACCTAATCCACTCACTTTTGTTTTAGCAAAAAATACTTGAAAAAAAACACAAAAAAAAACTTTTGTTTTAGCAAAAAATACTTGAAAAAAAAACAAAACAAAAAAAAACGTGAAAAAAGGCCTTAATCCTAACCTGAATACCTAAAAAGCAATTGGAACTTTTTATATATATATATATAAGTAATATAAGGGGTATTGAGATTTGTGAAAATCTTTTTAATCGGTTTTTGGCCAGAAATTTGACTGTCAAGGGGCCAAAGTTCAACGAGGTGACCTTTAAAAACTCTATCAAATACCTCCGCCAATTTTGGATCTAAACACTTGAAGTTTTAGATGTAGGTTACTTGGACATGGATCATACTTTTTAATTTGATTTGAGCCCAAAACAATAAATGTTAAGGGGGTCAAAATTGGGGTCAGAACTTAAAAAGATTTTACCTCTGCGGTCTCTACCAAATTACTCAACCAATTTTTTGGTCATAACATTTGAAATTTTACATAAAGTGTATTCATACATAGAGCAAGCTTTTTAATCAGTTTTTGGCCGAAAATTTGGCTGCCAATAGGTCAAAGTTCAAAAGATTTGACCATTGCGGATTCCAGCAAACTATTCAACCAATTTTGAGTCTAAACATTGGAAATTTTACCTAAAAGGTATTCAGCCATGCAGCAAACTTTTTAATCAGTTTTTGGGCAGAAAATTTGACTACCAAGAAGTAACAGTCGAAAGAGTTGACCTTTGCAGACTCTACCAAAGTCTTCCGCCAATTTTGTGTCTAAACACTTGAAATTTTAGATGCAGATTTCCTGGACATGAGTCAAACATATATATATATATATATATATATATATATATATATATATATATATATATATATATATATATATATATATATATGCACATAAAGAGCAAAGTCGGACTGAACTGCTAATATATATATATATATATATATATATATATATATATATATATATATATATATATATGTATATGTATGAATTTCTTGCACATTATTCTGTATGCTAAGCGAGAGGCATATTTCAACTCATTAATCAATGTAATTGTTTTCCCAATCTATTAATCGTTTTTTCACATCAACATTACTAAATGGCTAAATACTATGTCAGCTCAGATCCAGTGAATGTAATTATTAGATCTGCCTCAAATCCCCAGATACGTAAGAATTATCGTACATAATTGATTATACAAACACAAACAACCCCGCATCGTCGCCATTAAAACCTTTTTATTTTCATCGATTGATTAAAGTCCTTTTTCATTAACACCGCAAAACAAAATCGCTTCTAATGTCAAGCAAAAATGTCAATATGCTTGATAGGAAGACTATGCACTAAGAAACGGGGGCGGTATTTGTGTCCGACAACATTCTACCAGACTTGTTCCAAAATAAGATTGACCGTTAAAACAGGGCGTGGGCGAGTAGTTCCTAGATTTTAAACACGTACCGCGAAGGTTTAAAGTAACATGCAAGAAGAAAGAAGTAAAGGAAAAATTAAACCATATTCTTTTTCTCTGACGTCTTGCAATGTTGTAATATAATACAAACAAGAAAAACGAAGATAACTGTTTCAAATGCTACAGTATTGATAGGAAATAGAAATTTCAATGTACGCACCTGAAAATACAGGTATGACAGAAATTTAAAATCAGGAACTTTAATCCAAAATAGAAATCGCATGAGATCGAAAACACAGAATTAGGCGAGAGAGAAATGGGCAAAACAATTCATTTTCAGTGTCGGCGCATGGATTTAAGAAATTTAAAAAAAGTACAAATTGGAGAATCTTTTAAGATGATGTAAATCAATATTATATGCCGGGCAGCACCAAATTACCTTGCTTACGGGCTAAATGTTAAGTATGATAGTGGAGTGTTTCGCACGAGGTTTAAGAGAGACCAGGTTTCGGGGAAATGATAGAATAAGTTTAAAATAGAGGTATTTTGGGGAGGAGAAAACTCTTTAAAATAGACCATGCGTTTTATATTGCACGTTTATATATATATATATATATATATATATATATATATATATATATATATATATATATATATATATATATATGCATATAAAGAAATTACAGAATATACTGTTCGAAAAAGAAGAATAAAATTAGAGAAAATTAAAAACAATGCCGATGTTTGTCTGCGCAATGAAAATTAATTGGTCATGTTCAAAGAATTACTTTCGACAAAAATCGGTAAAACCTTTTTCAATGTCGGCGCACACATTAAAGGAACCATAAAATTATGAGGTCGATAGAATGCTGAGACATATATTACACTTTGATCTTAATCTAAAGGCCAAAACCCATTACAACGATGAGGTCGTTCAAATGCCGAGCACAGATACTACACTGTGAAACATTTTTTCATTTAATTTTTTTAATATTAATAAAAAAAACTAATTCAAGGTCATTCAAAAGTGTGGAAAGGAAGGTCTATGGTCATCCCTGTCACTGTTTCTTATAACTGTCCAAGACATTCCATAGCCATAGTCTTCAATCACCATAATACCACGTCCAGTCCAGGAGTCGGTCTTAATCTCAGTTTCCCAAATCGATTTTTTTAAAAATAAATATGTACATAAATAAATCGTTTTTATTAAAAAGAAAAGAAAACATACACTTTGATCTGAGCCAAAAGGTCAAGGCTCGAAAAAAATGACGAGCTCGCTGGAATGATCTGTTTGAAAATAAACAGTTAGCTTAGAGAGAAGCTGAAAAAAAATACAAACAATGGAAGTGTCTGACTGCTTTAAGAAAAACAGTTGATTTTGTTTTTGGGGGGGGGACCAAAAAAAAAAAGAAAAAAAGGAAACAAAGATACGAAATCATATAAGAAGGAAAGGAATGCATTGATAGAGACGAGGAAAATAGAAACAGAAAAAAGAGTTTTGTTACAGTCAAGAGTCAAAACACACGCCACCCATGCATACATGGTAAGCAAATCCACTGCAATCACAAATACGCACTCACACCTCTTTACACATTTTCAAATGAATGGTCATCACAACAAATTTTAAATAAATCAAAATAATTGTGGTCTAAAGCAAAATCAGTTGTTATTCTGTATTTAATCACACACACAAAAAAAAAATCAGTACAAACCTGTTTGTATGCAGTCTGTAGAGTTCCCTATGAAAGTATGAAGAAAAAAATATGACTGTCATTTCTCTTAATATGCTTGCGATATTACGTTTCTGAATTTTTGAAATAAGGATTGGTTATTCGTATTATTTGGATTTATGGAACTACTGTTCTCATCTTAAGTGTGATTTTTACAACTTTTCGGTCGATGTAACCTTCGACCTTCCTCAAGTGTATCTTGTCGACCTCGGAATATTTCTGTCGAACTCGGGAATTTGGACGGAATTTCGAGCGGAACCTTTTATTTACTTTATGGGGGTAACATGCTCTTGTTCTGTCAGTCATGATTGGATAGCGAGCCTAAGTAATTCCCAATTGTATTTTTCAGTCGCCCGCACTAAGGTTTGAACCCTGAACCTTTAGGAAAATATCACTTCTTACAATTGATTTTTTTCCAAGTACTCTAACCACTGCGCCACGGGTCCTTGCGATATTATCACCTAACATGCAAATAAGATGCTTCCGGTTGGATATAAAAACCCTGATTTTTCAGAGACTGGGTTGAATTTACATTTGGATATCAGAGTAATAAGTGTTTTCAACAGTGCGTTGTGTTCTAGAGTTGAGATTGGACAGTAGAGCGTGGAGATTTGTATATATATATATATATATATATATATATATATATATATATATATATATATATATATATATATATATATATATATATATATATATAGTGTATCACAAAAGTGAGTACACCCCTCACATTTCTTAAAATATTTAAGTATATCTCTTCATGGGACAACACTGAAAAAATGATTTTTTGACAAAATGAAAAGTAGTCTGTTTACAGCATATATAACAGAGTTAATTTATTTCCTCCTCAAAATAACTCAAAATATAGCTATTAAAACTAAGTCTCTGGCAACAAAAGTGAGTACACCCCTAAGAAACTACACCCCTAAAAAGTGAGTACAATTCTTAAAAACTGCATCCCTAAATGTCTAAATTGAGTACTCTTTTTTTCTCTCTCCAAAATGCCATGTTACTCATTAGTGTAACTATGCCATATGTTCATAGGGAGCAGGTGTATTCACATTTGTAGTGCAGCTCTCACACTCTCTTTTACCAGTCACTGAAAGTTCCAACAGAGCACCACATGGCCAAGAACTCTCTGAGGATCTTAAAAAAAAACTATTGTTGCGTTACATAAAGATGGACAAAGTACAAAAACTCTGCTAACACTTTGAAACTGAGCTGCAGCACAGTGGCTAAGATCATCCAGCATTTTGAAAGAGCAGGGTCTAATCAGAACAGAACTCGGATAAGTCGTTCAAAGAAGCTGAGCTCACGCGCTGAGCGTCACATCCAAATGCTTTCTTTCAAAGATCGGTGTAGGAATGCTTAAGGCCATCAGAACCAAACAAATTAAATTTTGTCTCATCAGTAATTCCAGTAATCTATCGGCTTTGTTGGCATGTCTTCAGCAAACTGTTTGCGGACTTTCTTGTGTATTGCCTTCAGCCATGCACACCAATTTGATGTAGTGTAGGAATGCTGTTAGCAATTTGTTTGGTTCTGATGGTCTTAAGCATGTGTGGTGGCGACCAAGTGAGGAGTACAAAGATGTGTGTGTCATGCTTACGGTCAAGCATGGTGCTTGGAATGTAAGTGTCTGTCGCTGCATGGGTGCTGCAGGTATTGGAGAGTTACATTTCATTAAGGGAAACGTGAATTCCAACATGTACTGTCAAATACTGCGGCAGAGCATGATCCCCTCCCTCCAGAAACTAAGTCGCAGAGAAATGTACCCGCATGACAATGACCCAAAACACACATCCAAGACAACCACTGCTGAAGGTGATGGACTGGATTACTTTTCATTATATAAAAAGATCATTTTTTCAGTCTTGTCCTATGAATAGATATACTTAGATATTTGAAGAATTGTGAGGGATGTACTCGCTTTTGTGTGTTTGTGTTCATATTTGTAAACTTATTTAGAAAGATATTTAAAAAACATGAAATGTGCATCATTATATTCCCAATAACACGGTACTACAATTAGTTAGTGAAAAGCAAAGTTTAATTTGTCTTAGAACTGACTTAAAAATCCCACAAGATTACACACACACACACGCACACACACACACACACACACACACACGCGCGCACGCACACACATATACATATATATATGAGGCCTTTTTCTGTTTTTTTTCCTTTTTAAAATTATATTGTTTTTTTTTATTATAATTTCTGTAGTCTAATTCGATTCAAAAGCTTTTCGAATTTCTTATTTTCATTAATAAAGAACGGAGGCCCCTGTCACCTGATAAAATCTTTTAAGATTGAAACAGTAAAGTTATTGCAGCGAACAATGGTAATTTTTCTACCTAAATTTAATAAAATAATATTCTGGTATTTTTATTGTGCACTATCAACAACCCCGTTTATTTCAATGGCTTTTACTTTTGGATATCGTTAGATGAGAATATATATATATATATATATATATATATATATATATATATATATATATATATATATATTGGATATCGTTAAATGAGAATATATATATATATATATATATATTCAGAGAGAGAGAGAGAGTGGGGGACAGAGAAAGGGAGAAAGAGAGAGTGAGAGTGTGTGTGTGTGTGTGAGAGAGAGAGAGAGAGAGAGAGAGAGAGAGAGAGAGAGAGAGAGAGAGAGAGAGAGAGCGATATTTAGAAACAAATTCTGCTTTGCCACTAACTATCTAAAATATGTTTTATTCTAATTTGATATTGATCTAAATGCGACTTTGACGCAATGTTGACTTAACCGAACAAATATTTACGTAGGTGATCAAGTATTTATGGGGTAAAAAACAAAAACAAATAAAATAAATCGCCACCTACTCCAGGATCGATATGGACCAATCCCTAATACCATTATGGGATGGAAATGCTAAATGCAATTTACGTCTCCTAGAAGCTGAAGTCCCAATCTCAGGAGATGTCCTTAATGTTAGATAGAGAATGGAAGAGGGGGGGTGGTAAGATCTGTTCTGGTTGATTTAACAAGATTACGTGTGCTATAACTGTAAAATATGCTGGTTAATCAGACTAAAAAAAATGCAATAAAAGGTTTGAGTTAAGATAGGGTTTGATTACATAAGAGACATGAACTAATAACGATACGATAACCAATTCCAATAGGTTGGTTTTATCTGTAGCAGATTGAGGTTGAGTATCCGGTTTTATTACTCCCTAATTTTGTTCTTTACTCCTCATTTTCTACGAGTGATGTTTCTGACAAAGGAGGAAGAATATCTGTTTTCTGAGTCGGATTATATCCATGTAATTCTTGAAAAAAGTATTTTATTCATTTATCTTTTTAGCTTCTTACATCAAGTGGCTTCATGCCACGTTTGGAGCGATTTACATGAGAAAACTTTCATTGGAGAGCAAAGACAACTCTTGTTTGTTTCTCTTGCAATCCATTTTTTTTTCTTTTTGACGGGCTAGTTTCCGGACATTCTGTCCGAGTGTAAAAAGAAATTTTCCGTATTTGCAAACGTTTTCGACCTCCATAAGTCGTCGTCAGGCGAGTGATGAAAAATAATAAAAAAAATAAAGTAATGGATTCAATGGAAAAGACGATTAAAATCATTTAAATACTTCTATATCCGATGAGAGTATGCCCAAAACTAGAAATACCGTGTACGTCTTTTAATGCTTCATAGGAGAATGTGTTTAAAAAAAAACAAAAAAAAAAAAACAAAAACAAAAAAAAAAACACGTACATTGGCATGACTAGATAGAACTCTCGTCGATTAGTATGTCACCTATCTTTCCCGAATAACTCCATATATTAGCATCTCACAGCACACGACACTCCCAAAACCGAATTTAGAGACATACTAATAAAAAAACACTGCCATTTTAGCTGTCTCACACTGTGATGTACGCCTCCCGATTATTGAATCCTTGTTAATCCGTATTAATAAACCAACCATTAATCAATTTCAATACGAAGAGGGTGGCATGCTTAAATGCCTTTAATTATTTTTCACGATTTTAAACGATTTTAATCGTCTTTCCATTAATTGATTACCTTATTTTTTCATCATTCGCCTGAGGACGACTTATGGAGGTCGAAACCATCGCAAATACGGGAAATTTCTTTTTTCACTTGAACAGAATGTTGGGAAACTAGTCCGTCAAAAAGAAAGAATGGATTGTAAAAGAAACAAGCAAGAGTTGTTTCTGCTCTTCAGGAAACGTGCATGATGGAGAAAATGTTACCTAAATATACTAATAAGAAAACGTGTAAAGAAAGTCGGCTCATCTTTCCACATAACAACGCGTTAAAAGGTAGATAGATAAATTGATAGATAGACAGACAGACAGACAGATAGGATAAGTGGGTGAGAGAGGGGGCATGTTTGAAATAGTTAGAATTAAGTAGTCAGTCGGTTTTCAAATGAAAAAAAGGCCACAGATAGGTTTAATGGCAAACATAGAAATTGAATTTTGACTGAAGGTGTGATGGGTATTTTGTTGTTGTATTTTTACTCCAAACAAGGCACAGCGCCTTTTTATTTAGAGGACTACTATCTGGCACATAATTTGTAGGAGTACTATGTAGGGAGTTGAACAGCAAGATTTTTGTTTATATTACACTTAAACTTCTGCATGTCAGTACAGTCAGGAAAGCAGGGACCCGGAAGGGAATTCCAAAATCCAGCAGTCATAGGTAAGAAACTATTAGAGTAGAAGGATTTCATATATCTCGGGTTTTCTACTCTGTAGGGGTGGAACTTGTAAAAGAGGCAGAGGGATGCAAACATTTCGTCGATGGGACAGCGGCTGAAGCCTAGCTGATAGTGCAGGATTTATTATGTTGGGGACTTTTTTTTTATTCTGTCTAAGAGGGAAAGGCTATATTCCGAAGATACTTGTTCGACTTTGATATTGTGAATATTCCGCGTATGTTTGTTCATTCATACACTCGGAGTTATTTTCCAACTAAAAAGAATAACATCGAAGACAACCACATTGTCACCTGATCCTTTAGTTCTTTAAAATAATTAAAGTTCTTTATAGTCATTTAAAGACATCAATTTGAAACCACCCCATTACTGGATACTTCGAAAGGGCGCCTATACAACCGTTTGCTTTTATGTCATTGAACCAAAAGCCGCTTGACATTCTTTCTTAATCATGATGAGGAATGAATTCCATAACATCACGTCTTAGAAGAGAAAAAAAAAACGACTTATTGATTAACCCTCGCCAATTAAGTTACAATGAAGTTCTATCTGCTGCTAACCATATCCGCCACAAATAATTGTCTCGTGACAGAAAATGGAGGAGCTAAAGAGAAAGAGAGTTTTTTATATGATAAGCGCATTGCCTAATTATATTATCACTTTGTTCTTTTAAATCATTTTCAATGCAACCTACCGTTTGCTCGGCACTATCAAGACTCATCAATCTCATTTCAGAATTGTATCCGTGACGTAATGTATGGCCAGTTTCCTGTTCTCACGGTTTTGGTTTATCATAAACTTACTGACCTCATCGTGACCCGGTCTGAGACGGCTTCGTTTTCTCAACATAATTGTCAACTTATGTTCCCGCTAGGATGTGTTAGCCAACATATATACTAGCAAATTATACTTAACACACGATCGTCGCACGTGTGTCCCGAGAAGGTAAGTGTTTAGGTTATTATTGAAAACTGTTTCCATTTGAATAATCTTCCTAGCTGGAAGAATTGTTTTTAGAAATAAACTAAATCGAATAACTTTTTTGTAAAGAAAATATTGCAAAATAAAAAAAGGAAAAAGGCTGATGAACTTCGGGAGCCGGATTGAGTTCATTTGTATTATAGAGATCGTACTCCACGTGAATACATAAGGGTAAAGTCTGCAAAACTATCGTCGTACTCAAACGATAATCTTTGAGAATATGACAATAAATTCGAAAAAAATACTAATGTGGTTTTAGTGTTTACTACATCATCATCATCATCATCATCATCATCATCATCATCATCATCAAGTAAATAAGTTCGTTGGCTGCCGCTTTTTTTTTTTTTTTTTTTTTTCGAGCTGTAATTCATTCCGTGGAAAGTGGCCTTTCCCGACTGTCCGGTAGACGAAGGCAAGAGAGGTGAGATTTAATCGTTTCTTTCAGGAACCTCTATAATGATTGCCGTCCAATTTCCAAAGGGATGAATTAATCTTACAAAACGCGATTAAAATGAATATACCTGGAAGTTGATTGGTCAGTGGTGACCAAATCACATAACAGGGACTGCTCTACATGCATAGAAGAAAATGTTACGTTTATGACTGCTATCATGTTATCATTTTTTTACGCAAACAAATAACAGAATCTGAAGAGCTCTTTCTATTGTTACAATATTGTGACCTCCATCACAAGAATCAGCGTGAACAGGAATAGAGAATCTCTATTAATTCTCGTGAAAATGAAAGTTTATTTCAGGTATTTCAAAATATAGTTAAGCGACGACTAGAACCAACCACTATGACGTCAACAGAAAAACGATACCCAATGAAAAAGGCCTTCTTTTTAGGGTGTAAATCCGCTTATTATTATTATTATTATTATTATTATTATTATTATTATTATTATTATTATTATTATTATTATTATTCACTAAGAGTTTCACACAAGTCCGTATCAGTGTGTGCTCATTGACGATAGCCACTAATGATACCCTGGAGATTGAAGCTTCTTCAAATTTCCATCACTCTCCACCTCTTTTCGATAACCCTTACAAATCGTTTTGCATTATCGTGGCAACAGTTTACCGTTGATTTCTCAATGGTGCCCCTTCATTGATCTTCTCTGGAATTTGGAAAGCAAAAAACCTCCTCAAAGTCCGAATACTCTTTGCGCTCGTCCAGCATAGTTTTGGTTAATGTTTTGCACCCCAGATCTTTCGATCCGTCACGACCAGTTTTTATGGGATCTGATGAGGTTGGTAAACGCCACGTGTTGATTTAAAAAAAAAAAACGGGGGTGGGATTTATGGGATTTTTAGTAGTTTCAGTTTCCTCGAGTTCGTACGATGCTCTTTCAATGACAATAACTGGAGTCGGACTGCCAACAAGTTTGTTCAGATTCAGATACCCCTATCTCTGTCGATAGTCAATGCAAATGACTTTGCGTTATCGCAAATGCTTCTTACCATTGATTTCTCACAGGCAACGGACATTTGTCTTGTCTAAGATTTGAGTGATAATAAGCCAGTACAGAATCCCAGTACTCTGCGCACACTTACAGTGAAAGTCTGGTTAACGCTCTTACCCCTCAGTCGTTCCATGCTCCTCGACACTTTATGAACACTTTGTTTCTTTTTTGTTATTTTCAATGAGAGAGGGGGAGACAGTTTATGATTTACTCACTAGGAGTAGTCACATAGGCCACCATTAAAACATTTCTCTTTGAGAACAACCTGTAGTGTTTCCTGGAGTCTGAGTATCAACAAGTCTTCCCGGATTTCCAGTACTCACCACCTTTTTCGATAACCTTTTAAAATTATTTTTATTCATCGTAACAGCCGTTTACCATCTATTTCTCGTTAGTAGCGACCATTGGTCTTCACTGGAATTTGGGTGTCAATGAGACTCCCCAATGTCCCAGTCATTTTCACATTCATCCAGTGGAGGTTTGCTTGATGCTTTCTCTCTTCGGTCCTTCCATCCTTCATGACCCTTCTCAATTATTATTATTATTATTATTATTATTATTACAAGGAGTCCTCACACAGGTCATCATCGGAGATTACATACTGACAACAACCGGTGGTGTTCCCTGGATTCTGGGTGACAACAAATCTCCTCAAATTCTTACAGCTTTTGATAAACTTTGCAAATGACTGAGTGATCGCAACAGCCGCTTGTCATTGATATCTTTCTGGCAATGACCATTGGTCCTGACTGGAATTTGGATGGCACTGTACCTCCCCCAAGATCTTGGCCTCTTCGCACTCAACCAGTAACGGCCGAGCTAATGCTTTTGCTCCTCTTTTTCTTTCCTTTTACTTTCACAACTATTTGGTTTGATACCAGTCTATACTGACACCATTATTTATTCTATGTTGGGGGGGGGCAAGTTAACTTACTATTTCGCCGTTTCAGATTTCTTGGTTCCGTGTGTTGTTCCTCTATGCTTTTTTTTTTTTTATAGTTCTGTTGCAGTTTTCATATGTCCAATTAGCGTTTCTATCTGATGTTTTAAAAACATTTTTTTTTTGTTATTTTTACACAAAAGTGTTTCCGCATATCAAGGTCTGGAGTCCACTCGAGTATAAAGGTTTATGTGTGCATTGTAATCATTGAGACAGTAGCATAGTAATGTTTTGTGGTGGAAATTTAGTATAATCAGATTATTTACGAGGACGGTTCAATAAGAACTTGTTTACGTTTGACTTGAAGACGACAATATTGTAGTCAGCGGGAAAGAGTTCCACAGACCGGCAGTTATAAGAAAGAAGCTTTGTTCATGGAACCCTCGTTTAGGTGTAGGCACTGATAGAGAATGGGGGAATTTATTGATAGTGTTTTTTTGGCTAGACAAGGGGTTTTTGTGTTAAAGATTTGCAAGTGGGTACCAAAGATTGGAGCTCAGTCGAACACTCGCCATGAAAATAACGATAGAGTAGAGACAGTCTCGAAACGTTCAGCACTCGAGGGTTTCCTTGAGATTTCGGCTGTTTTCAACATTACCATGTGTTGTATAATATCATTCTTTCCCGTCGATTTCGATTTCTCTTAGTCTTTTCTTTTTTTTTTTAAATTTCTTTGGGACTGTTCCTAGTTCTTCTACAATTATCGATATTATATTGATTTTCTTCATGTTCCATATTTTTTTAGCAAGTTCCGCATATTTGTTTCGTTTTTCCATCTCTTTGTCATCTCGTGGGCTGATTAAATGGCAAAATCTACAATTTGGAAATTTCTTTCTTTCACGTTAATTATTATAACGTCTGATATCCTTGCTTGGGTTTGTTTATCGATTTATCCTTCCATATCCCAAAGGATTGTGTGGGTTTTATTTTCCAGCACTGTTTCCGGTTTGTGCCTGCCCCATATTCCTGTATGTTCAAATTGTAGTCGTTTGCAGTGTTTCCAGCGTACGGATTTCCCCAGCCGTGTTTTGGGCTAATTTCTTGCATTCACTTAATATGTGGTTTATTGTTTCGTCTCTTTGTCCACAGAGTATACATTTATTGCTTTCTTGTGTTCTATCTATTTTAGCTTTCATGTGGTTGATTCTAATCGCTTTTAGCTTTAATAATGTTGGTTTTGATCTTTTCTTCTTCTTCTTCTTCTTCTTCTTTTTCTTCCTCCTCCTCCTCCTCCTCCTCCTCCTCTTCTTCTTCTTCTTATTATTATTATTATTATTATTATTATTATTATTATTATTATTTCTTCTATTTGAACGATCTTCGAATCGGCGGCTGTGTATTTTGCAAATGTAATTTAAGACGAAACTATCGATTGGAAATATGAAATTAATGGAAAGAAGAGTTTCGTCGTCGTCTCCTTTTGGGAATTGTAAACGTTACATAAATTAGGAAGCAAGAAAAGCATAAGCACATACACAAAAAAATACCACTTGTTCCCATCCCCACAATCATCTCCTACAAACGCTACCTCTTTCGACCTTGAGACGTCTTTCATTTTAGTTTAATAACCCTATTTCTACCCCTTCCCCCAAAATCGACCATCACGTTCTGTTCACTGTCAGCCCATCCTGTTATTTTTTTTTAATTACAAACCAAATTTCTCATCTCGCTTTTGTCGGCCATTTTGAATTTTTTTATTTATATGTTGTTTCTAAATTTTCGTTAATTTTTTTTTTTTAATTTAGCTTTTAAAAACTTTTGAGGACAAATTGAAATTTTCCATTAATTCCCCTCACCCTTTCACTTTCTCTCTTCTCACCCTCTCTTCTGTTTCTCTTTCACACACACACACACACACACACACACACACACACACACACACACACACACACACACACACACACACACATATATATATATATATACTTGCAGGGAGATCTGACGTTGCACGGAATTGATTGATGATCAACAAATGCTTCAAATTCCCATATTTTTATTGTCATCGGAATCGGTGAAATCACTTATTTTTCAATCAAATCGATTGATTTCCTGCTATAGTTAGGGACCTCTCGCGATGCACTGGGAGAAAGGTTCACATGCTTCCCGCAGTGACTTAGTTCATAATACATTGTTGTTTACATTGCACTGTAGAGAACCTACTGTTGATTTAAAAAAAATTATTTTATATATAACGACTTCGACTAAAGTTTAAAATGCAAAAGTCAAGTATCATGGTTCAATTGCGCTTTAAACAAGAACATTCATTTCGAACGCGCCCTGGTCATAAAACTATTGCTTATTTTATATGCCTGGCCTTTCTACATGTGTCGTTATAATGTCTTGAATTTAAGTTCACATTTAAAAAGCCAAGTATCATAGTTGGATTGTGCTCTAAACAGAAACCTTCGTTTCCGATGCACCTTTGTCATATCAAAGAACCTATTGTTGATTTTATATGCGGGGTCTTTCTGCTTGTGTGGTAATAAAACTTATCAAATGCACTTGTAATGTAAGGCTGTATAAATTGTTAACTTTGATCAAATCGACTGTTCATTCTTTCATAGAATTTTTTCGCTTATTGGTTATCGATATTCACCGAAGACATTCCGATACAAAACATATCTAACGATACTAACAGATAAATAGAGTACATTTATATGAAACTTCGAAAAAAAAAATACAAAAAAAAAAAAAATACGACAGAGATGTAATGCTTCGAATAAGTTACCATCTTTCTTTCTCGCGTTCGTTTTGATTCGTACTCTTTGTCATTTCCTACAGCAAGTAAGTTTCACAGGAAGATCTTAACTCGAAGTATTTTTAACGAAAGAAAATCGTTCGAACCCCTCCCCCCAAATAACACGTCTATGTGAAAGAATACGTCAGTATGAACTCAGAAACTCCTATAAGATCAAGTCTATAAAATAATTTTTCTGCATAATTCTCAAACCGGCCGCACCTGCACGGAAGAACCCAAGAACGTCCACCCAACGAATCCACCGTGCCTTTGGTCGGTGTGGAGGCAAAAAGAACTCACAATGATCCACGTACCAATCTCTTCAATGTGCGCAAACATTCTTACACTCTAGGCGAACAGAAACAAAATACTACCCATTTACACGTACTAATAAAAACAAGGTAAACCAACGAACATACATACACATTGCCACGCTGTCAAATACTCACATAGGTATATGACTTACACACGCATATTATTCATACTATAAACGTTTTGACTTGTGAGTACTTACTCAACTTTCTTTGCTAAACACGCATTTGCATAAATGAAAATTTACTAATTGAAAATACGATTTATTCTTATAAACTTGTAATATAAAAATGTCTTGTTACAAAATCTCGTTCCCCCCCCTAAATTTTCATTTATAAAACTCGTTTCCATGTTTTCAGTTAGTATTTACTAACTGGTGACCCTACTTTTATCTGATGTTTCGTTTATTTTTATTTCTATATGCATACATGTTCCGTATATACCCTTCAGTTTCTTTCGTCGCTAAAGCATAACATTCATAGAAAAATTTATATCAATTGTCAACGTGCTTTATCGCAATCACAAATACGCTGTTGCCATCCAAAAAAAAAAAAAAAAAAACGTCACCAAAGCCGGAGACTACACCACACTCATACTAAGCACTGTTGATGTAAAAACCGAAAATAAAAATATGTGCAATATATTATTTTACTTACCAGGTACTGGTTGAGTAGGTGTTTGTACCAATCGTGGATACCTCATAGACAATCAGTCCGACTAATGTTGGCTTGACGTATGGTTCTGTTTAGTTCTTGGAAGTCGCTTCTCTTTAACTTTACCTTCTTTCTGAAAAGAGCTTTGTTTATTGCCAGTCGCCTGAGGCATCTGTTTCGACAAATGCCGACGGATGTTTTCGCTTCGGTGTTTCTTCTGGAAACGACCTTTGGACTTTTTATGAGCTGCATAGAGAAAATATACTGAAAATACACGTCTACCCCTGGTTGTATATATATATATATATATATATATATATATATATATATATATATATATATATATATATATATATATATATATATATATACCCGAAACAATCGTAAAGTGTACCGAATTTTTGGGATTTGTGAAAGGAATAAAATGAATGCTTTATTGTCAAATTTGAACATTCATCGAACATTTATCTTGAAGAGGCTTGGATTTTTATTAATATATATATATATATATATATATATATATATATATATATATATATATATATATAGTGGATTGAAATTTTAAATTCGACCGTTTTGGATTTTACCATTTTTAGATTTTTACCCTTCACCGGACTATCCATTCATGTGAAATCTTTTTATTATTTTTCTTTTGCCTCCTGTTCCCCTTACCTCACCCTTTTTTTTTAACCAAGTAAGATCTTTGACTTACTTGTAGTTTCATTAAATACTTTTATATGCAAAATCCGATCCTGCATTTTGCTAATTCCTGCCCTCTGATGAGAAGGAGAGTATTTCATCGAAACTCCGCGGATTAAGGACTATCCACTTATCTTGTGCTTCCTTTTTTAAAATTAAATATGTCTTTAACTCTTTTTCAAGATGTCTTTTAACATATTTTATTAATCATTTGTTCACATATATATATATATATATATATATATATATATATATATATATATATGTGAATAATTTTGTATTTTAATAATATATATATGTTTATATTTCTGTTTTATTTTACTTCAGTCGAAGTTCTCAGAAATCAAGGGGCCCACTACCTGGGGCTAACACTTGAACTCTATATGAGATGCATAGATATGCGAATGTTCCATTACATTTCTTTATCTCTCAAACACTGAGTTAGTAACGAAATTGGAAACATACTTTTCCTCCTCCCAATTAACTATTTGCATATGTTGTATATCTTTCATTATGGTCTCTTAGTCTTATGGGATCCCAGGACTAGAATTTATCTAGTCTGGTGGAGTATTCAGCTTCGTGCTATTACTTGAAGTAACATCACTTGGAGAATATGCACCATTCCTCGTAAAAGCCATCGCTAGATCTTATTTGGGCAGCGAAGGGCAGGGAATACTATGTGATTTCCAATATATATATATATATATATATATATATATATATATATATATATATATATATATATTTGAATAGTTTTGGATTTTTATTAAAAATAACTGCATACACACATATATATATTAATATAGCAAATATAACATATTGTCTGTCTTCGAATAACATATCGATTTTTTTACGTAGACGTCACCACTTATCAAGGCCCAGAGGCCAATCGAGGATAAGGATTAAAGAGTGTACAGTATCAGAATCATAGTTATCGTCAGTAGTGGAGATTCGGTAAATTTGCAAACTTAAGTGCAACGGCTCATCAAGAACTTGTTTGCATTGGACTTGAAGACGACCATATTGTAGTCAGTTGGAAAGCAGGCAAACGGAAGAGTTCCACGGGCGTGCCGTTCGAATACATATAACACAAATACAGGTAAAATCCAAGCTAAATAATCTTTACACGTTGTCATTATTGAATTATATTTGTCGTCCGGTTTTGGGACGTTTGGGTCGAATTCCAGGCAATCGATTTCGAATCAATAAAAACGTCTGGGAGGTTTTATGGTTTCAAATTGAACACATTAATGCATTATCAAGCCATTTAAAGAACACTATAATCTATTAAGCATTTGCGATCACTGGACAGCATCGATTTTATTGCTAAACAGCAACCTAACAGCGTGTTAACATTATTCGTATCTAGATATCTGCAGCTAGCATTCTAAAGTATGTTTAGCAAATCGATGGCATGACTTTGAGATGGTGTTCTACACGTGTAAATTATTCTCTTTGTGTGGAGCATTTTTTTGTAATAGCACTGCATTATGTTAATCTAATTTACATTTAGCTAATATGTAAACGGCTATATGTCTGTCTGTCTGTCTGTCTCCATATTTTCAAACTCTATCTCCTCCGAAACTAAAAGTCGCAAAGCGGCGCTAGGGGCCTCAAATAGTTGGATTTTTTTTTTACGGGCTGTTCTTTTATGGGTCATAATCAGCCGGTTCAAATTGTTTTTAAGAGGTCGAAAATGGGCCATAATTGACAAATCGTCAAACATTTTGTAGATTCATCTTAGTTGATTTTGAATTTTTAATCAGTTCATATGCGTGTCACGTTCGTACAGTTGTAGCGTCACCAGTTTATAATGCTACGGTTTCGATTCTAGCTAATGGCACCTAAATACGTCGATTTACTTTTGAAATCACAACTCTATAATAATACATACGAAATCTGGACAATTATAATATCATATTTAAGCGTATTTTACGCCCGGGCAAAGCTGGGCACCCACCCACTATTGCAAATCTTATTTTCATTTAATACATCACTTTTCACATTGACCAGATTTACTCATTCTTTAACGCCCATGAGTAAATATATGCATGACTTAACGTTTACATTTCATTCAACTGCAACACTATTTATAAAAAAATTTTCTTTAACCATTTTTTAGGACTATTTTCAAACGTCTTCACAAGAATACTAGTTAAACAGTTACACTGTTTGTTTTTCTCTATTAATTATTTCCGTTGAAACCATTTTTTCCCCATAAACTTTCTTAGTCATATCGCAACAATGATGAAAACAGTGTGATTTTGCTTTCGTTTAACGAACACAATAATCCTATTACTAATTTCAGACGTATGATGATTTCAATAAGATTAAGTATTAACCAGACGATCGTTGCCGATATCATTTATGAGTAACTTTAAAAAACTGTAGCAGTTATGCTTTACAACTAATAAACATTAATCAGAAGTGACTTTTCCAGGGCATTCATCGTAAATCACAAACAACAGCTGGCGTAAGTGTAAACAAACATAAACGGAACTTGATTTGACATTTTTTTCTTTTACTGAAAATGTTTTCTCAATTATTAAATCATTTCCCTCTGATAGGCTCATAAGAGTAGTGGTCGATGGACAAAAATCAGAGGTCTGCAGTATTAATGCTGGAGTCCCTCAGGGGTCCATCCTGTGCCCAACTCTCTTCTTGATCTACATCAATGATCTCCCTAAACACATGCTTAAATCATTCGTTGACATCTATACTGATGACATGACCATCTACGGCAACACATCAAAGGCTGTAAATGACAAAGTTCTCTCCGATTCTTTCTCCTCTGATCTCGAGCGCGTGGTATAGTTGGGGAAGACGTGGCTGGTTACCTTTAATGCATCTAAAACCAAGCTCCTATCTTTACATCATCAACGCTCTGATCCCCATCTGGCATTAATTGAAATGGATGGATTTCGTCTAGGAGAAGCCCCATGTTTTGACAAGCTTCTGGGCTTGACCTTTACTCCTGATTTGAAATGGAACACGTGCATCAAGTCTGTTGCCAAGGTCGCTGGAAAGATGGTGGAATCCTTCTACCGCTCCAGAAGATATCTCACTACTGACGCAATTCTCTATCTATATAAAACTCACGTACGTCCAAGGATGGAATACTGCTGCCATATCTGGGCAGGAGCTGCTAAAAACAGCCTATTCTGCCTTGACAGAGTACAAAATAGACTTCGTGGCTTAGTGAGGGATGCCGTTTTCTCTTCCACGCAATCTCTCTCCCACAGAAGAGATTTTGCGAGCCTATCTTTGTTTTATCTTTATTTCCATGGCATGTGCTAGTCTGAGTTCCAATCTCTGGTCTCCCCTCGCCAATCTTTCACGAAAAACACCCGTCTAGCTGAAACCACTGTCAATAACTTTCCCCACTCTATATCTGTGCCTAAATCAAAACGTAGATTCCATGAACAAAGCTTCTTTCTTAGAACTGCACGCCTGTGGAGCTCTGTTCCGTCTGCCTGTTTCCCACCTGACTACAACCTGGATATCTTCAAATCCAACATAAACCAATTCCTGATGAACTGCCCCCCTTAAGTAGACACTTTATTACATCTCAGCACTAACGTACTGTACATGCAATAACCCTTATCCCTGAGTGGCTTCCGGGCCTTGATAAGTGGTGACCAACTTGTAAAAAAAAACTTTTGTACAGAGTGCAGCAGAAATATCTCCCACATTTTAACATGCGATCTTCCCAGTTGTGCTCGTGCAGTTTCAGTAATTTGTATGGATGGAACTGCATATCGGTGTGTAGAATTCTTCTGGCTGCTTGATCAAGTAATCCTAAAGCCAAACCACGTTTGCGAGCTGAACTTGTAGGAGACTGAATAACAGAAAGGCTCACAGCTCGAATAGTCTGGCTTTTGAGCGCTCTGAGGCCTTCCAAGTGCCAAAATTGTAACTTTGAAATTTGCAACCCATAGCTGTATTGATATTCTATCTGGAACAGCATGCCGTCCTAACTTATAATGAACTCGGAAAGCTCTCTGCGTTGCAGTTACAGATTCACCATTATTCAAAGACATTTATATAGTAAAAGTACGAAGTGCACCATTCAAAACCATATTGGCTGATGAATATACAAAAAGGGAAACTTATTAGGCAAATGAAAACGTCATTGGCACTTGCATAAGTTCATTAGCAACGTATAGTTGAAAGTTAAAAATGTGGGAGGTATTTCTGCCGCACCCTATATAACGATCACAATATTCATGTTTTCTTTTATTCATTTTAGTGGAAAGATTTCAATAAGATTACGTATTAATTACATGATCCTAACCGATACCATTTCTGTATGTCTTTTACGAAATTGTTTCAGAACATTCTTTATTGCGTTTTGCACCAGGCTACAATTGCAACTATATTTTACAACTGGTAAACATTAATCAGATGTGACTTTTCCAGGGCATCTATAATATAAATCTCACCTGTCTGCTTAAATGTATGTATGTATGTATGTATGTATGTATGCCTAAAATTTTTGACAGAGGCGACAGATTTTTACGAGCTCGGTATCGTTTGGAAGCTCGACCTTTCAGACGACAAATATAAAAAAAATTGGCTAAAAACATTAATTTCTTCACCCTCAACTGGGCACTTTTCTAAAAGGAGGGATTGCAAAAAAACAAAAAAACAAAAAAAAAACAAAACAAAAAACACGTAAATTTTCAAGTCTTATAAAATTCTTTGCAGTTAATGAAACAAAAAAAAAGAAATTTACGTGCAAAGTTTGAACCTACGGACCACGTTATGCAAAAAAAAAAAAAAAAAAAAGAAAAAAAAAAAAAGAAAAAAAAAAGAAAAAAACACGCTATAAACTTATCCACAGTAGAATTTTCACTACTCGTTGTTCTATCATTGGTGCTAAAAAGGTTTTACCGATGATAGATAAATTACAATAACGGTTTCGATTATCGATTATCGGAAATTTTCGGAGGTATCCTGAGACAAAATTTAACTAAGATCACTCCCAAACTTATACACTACAGTTCTGTAAATTTGAAAGAAAATCTGTTCAGCCGTTTCGGAGTCTATAAGGAACAAACTCTCACACACAAACAAAAAGACACAAAGTTTCATTTATATAATTGTAGAGGTTCATCTAATTGTGAATAAGTATTGAATATTCACGAAATTCAAACTAATAGTTGATTTTTACGATTTTTATTAACAATATGCTTACGCCATAGAAACCTTGTTTTAAGGCGTCCATAATGTAAACATGATATAAGTTTCGCAATTGTATTATTCTCTTACACTAAGAAAATCTTTATGGCGGTCAATGAATTCAATCAATTTATTAATCCCCATAGTCTAGGAGAACTTCTTAAACAATGAAAGATTGGGGATTAACCCCCCCCCCCAATAATTTCAGCATGTTAACATACTTATTTACAATTGGTTCATAATTACCTCAGTCTAGGAGGAAATATCAAACAAAGACAAGTTAGAGATAACGGAAAAAAATATTTTCAGCCTTTAAAAATACTTATTCCAGGCATATTCACCGTTAACTCAGTTCATAAGAATTTTTAGAAACAACGAAAATCGAATAGTTTCCGCATTTTAAATACTACTTATGAAATTTACTCTTTCTGTTCTGAAAACCAAAAAAGTCGCTTACTGCTCTTTTAACGGAAAACTCGGAGGCTGACTGGTTCATTATTTTTTTCATCTTGGAGGAAAAATAACACTAGACGAAAATAAGGGTTACATTTTTCTTTGCTCACAGCTTTGAAATAACGCACGTTTTATAGTAAATGATTCCAGTTCACATGTATATGTAAACACAAAAATCATTCCTGATGCATGTCCCAATTTTTTAAAACAAAATTGGTTCAGCCTAAAAGATATTCTCACGGAAAAATTCCAAAAATTATAATTTAAAAATTTTCCAATAATTCTTTACAAACATTTAAACATTCTTTTGTGGTTGTATTGGTATGGGGACTTCTAATCTTTATACGGAAATACTCATTTTTATACATTAAATTTGATGCTGGCATATCATCAGCCCAATTTGTTTTTAATTGCTTTTAATATACATGAAAGTGTTGTTCGGTTTTTCCATTTTATATTTTCTTTTACATTCTAAATTTATTTAGCGCTTCATAAAAAAAAATACAATTTCACTAATTTACGAAACTTACACGAGAAAACACCATGTTTTTGCTACTGCTCTGCAGTAACACGCATAAATTATATTAAATATTTCGAGTTCACATGTACATGTAAACACAAAACAAGGTTCCTGGTAAATGTCTTATTTGAAGGTGACCATAAAAAAATAGCAATTCATTTAGTTAGCATCCTTTTATATCCACATGGGCAACGCCGAGAAACAGATCTTGCTAGTATATATATATATATATATATATATATATATATATATATATATATGTATATATATATTGAAAAAAAATATATATTGAAATATATATATATTGAAATATATATATACTGATATATATATATATATATATATATATATATATATATATATATATATATATATATATATATATATATATATATATATATATATATATATATGGTGCAGTTGCACATAGGTGTTCCTATTTATTCCCGGGCAATAACGTATAAGCTTGCTCATAAAAAATTGATATATAAAAATGTAGATATTCGAAGTGAGATTTTGTTTAAGAACAAAAGAATGACGTAACAAAATCCAGTTGAATGGCATTTGGCTAAAACGCAAAAGATAAGAATATCGATTTTTCTAGAAGTCACTTCAATAACAACCTCGGGATTGGATGGGGATAATGAATCGATTCTTTTGCCGTTGGGAGGGTGGGGCTATTTTTGGATGTACGATGATTATCTTTATTTTTTACTTTGTTTATTCTTTTTTTTTTCATACCAGCTGGAAGCGGTCTGACTATATTCTATAAAACATTAGCGGCAACAAGTTTCTCAAGGTTGAAGCTGTAACCCTATTGCTTCTACGAACTGTTATCCACAGTCATTGCGGTTATAAGTTAAATACTTTCCCTAACCGCTAGAACTACGCTTATAACAGTTTTATCACCGACGTGTCCAAAACACGTAGGCCATCAAGTCCAAGTGGCTACACAATTTTCACACCAACGAGTTTTCGGCAGTACTTTCGCTCGTTCGGTCAATAGCCATCGCTAGTAAGTTCTTTTCTCACAAAAGGTCACCGTTTCGCGCCAGAAAGGTCTGGTTTGTAGATATGCCGATTTTTTACCGTTGTGGTTTATGAGGTTAGGCGTTTGTTACTAGTTGTTTTGTAAAAAATTAACCACTTTCAAACACACAACAACAACAACAACAACAATAATAATAATAATAATAATAATAATAATAATAATAATAATAAATGATGGTACCTATAATAGTAATTGTAGGAGCACCAGGAACAATCCCGAAAAACTTTCAAAAAAGAATGGGAGAAATTGGAATCAGAAGAATGACTGGAAAGATACAACGAATCACAATAATGAAAACAGCTGAAATATTAAGGAAACCCCTTGAATGCGGAGACTAATACACATGTGCAACACGCGCGGACCAGACGAACTGCTGCAGAACCAAAACATGAAGAAGCGTCACAAGGAACCAAGAACAATGAAGATACATATCTATAAGTTTTCTATCCTTCTCCTCTCCTCATCCCCCCCATTACCCAGTCTCAGCCCCCACAAAAGAATAATGCCAAAGAGTCGAGAAGGGTAAAGGAGAATGAAAAGACCGAGGAGAGAGCACTGACCAGACCTCCGCTAGACAAGTGCGAAGAGAACTGGGACCTTGGGGAGGCTTATTGCCACTCAAATTCCAGTGGAGTCCAATAGCCGCTGCTAGCGAGAGATCGATGGTGAGCGGCTGTTGCGATAATGCAAATCCATTTGCAAATGTTATCAGAAGAGGTGGAGAGCACTGGAAAACTGGGGAGACTTGTTGTCACTCAGATTCCATAGAACACCACGGGCTATTTTCAAGGAGAGATCCTTTATGACCTGTGTGAAAGCTCATTGTGACCTAATAATAATAATAAGACCAATAGCCGCTGGCAACGAGAAATCAATGGCAAGCAACTGTTGCGACAATGCAATTTTTTTTCAAATACTATCGAAAGAGGTGGAGAGTACTGGAAATCTGAAGGACTTGTTGTCACTCAGCTTCCAAGGAACAAGATCGGTAATATGTTCAGAACATCTTTTTTTAGGAAATAAGTCGTTATTTTGCGATAGACTTAACATATTCTCTTTAGAGATATCTTGTCGGTAGCTGAATACTTGATGCTTCGGCAGGGCTATATCAAAGGTATTTTTTTTATCGTGAGGCCATTACTAGACGAGGTGCCTACCACGGCTTAAATGAGTCTCATCTGCCCTCGAGAGGATAGACCGCGCCAGTTTACCAACCTGGTATTTAACCTCGCGGTACATACATAACCTCGCCTTCCCAAATGGTTACGCATCTGGTACTGGCCAAGTTCAACGTTGCTTAACTTCGGTGATCTGGCGAGAACGGTGTATCAACGTGATTATGTCGTATTAAAACAAGATTTTAATTATACTACAAGTTCGTGTAGTGAGTTCAATCTCGGCTACGGCCGCGCTGGATGGATGGTAGAGATCTATCATGGCTTTGTTTCTGCCTGTTCTACAAGTATTTTAGTGGTGAATGCTCTGACGAACTGCAATCACTTGTGCCCCCACGACGTGAGCACCCTCGACAAACCCGACAGGCTGCTAAATCCCACCCCACACTGTAGAGCTCCCTAGATGTAAAAGATCTTTCTACTCCAATAGTTTCTTCCCCAATAGTTTCTTCCATTCCAGGTCCCTGCTTCCCCAACAGTACTGACGTGCAGAAGTTCAAGTGTAACGTGAACCGGTATCTTGCTGCCCAAATCCCTACATAGTACCCCAGTAGTTGTTGCCCCTGATAGTAGCCCCCTACACCAAAGTGGCAATTTGCCTTGTTTGGGGTGAAAATGTAAAAAAAAAAAAAAATAAAAAATAACAACAAAAACAAAAACAAAAAAAACATGTAGTCATCACTAATTTCTAAATTCTAATCGCAAAAATGTTATTTTGAAATGCTATTGCTTCGCTGATTTATAATGAAAATGTATAGATCACGAGCAACAAGTCTTCTTCTTTGCATGTCTTTGAAGCATATGGTCATACAAGATTTTCGCACCTTTTTCACGCAGTCCTTTGCATCATTATTGTATTCTGCAAGATCTTCCAAGCTGCACCAGTCGGGAAGTAGAGTTCATACAAAGCAGTGTTGAATCGTATGGCTCTTCTCTCCACATTAACGGATCCTTGGTTCAGTTTTGTAGCTCTATTTGGTCATAGCAACTTTTGATCGACCCATTTCTGTTATCTAGCGGTAGAGTGTTTTACGCTGGATCAGGGTACGCTTGAGCCGGAAGGGAGGAACTCAAAAGGAAGGATTTCCATATCAGTGGCAGGGGGCATTTCTAGCCGTCTAGTCCACTGCTATAGTCTGTTTTCTGTTTGATGTGTTCTAAGTTTTTTATATACTTGCTGCTTGCTTACTTTGAAGCAAGGTACAAATATAAAACCTGCTTAACCTTATGTCTTAAGCTTAACATGCCCTCATCTGCGAAACTCTTGGCACCCGCCTTGCCGAACTTAATTTTGAACATAATTAAAAATAGCATCAAGTTAAAATGTAAATTAATTGTATCACAAAAGCTTGTGGACATCGTTTGTTATATCAGCCGGGGAACATAAATATTTATACCACATCAAGAATACGGCCTCGGCAATCAATCCGACAGAGTCCAGTCCGTTTAAGATAGATGACCATTTTCATCTTAGGCTCTCATGAGTCTGTGTAGTCTTATGAATTTCACTTTCCCAGACATTACCTCCTCTATTTGAAATTGGGCAAGTATTGCTAATTGTCTGAGCGACGCCTACTGGGGAATGTCGACGGGGCTTATTAGATATGTTCTTTTTTTTAGGCTTAACATCATGGGCGCTGGATTTTCAATTTCGATTTTTCAACTTTGTGTCATATTTTTCTGAGGTGGATGGGAGGTAAATTATTCGTTTGTCATAATGTCACATAGTGATATCGCTAAAGTATGACGTCATGTATTAAAACTGAGATGGTCAACATCACAATAGTAGGTGATGGCAGCATATAATGACGTCATCCATAAAATAAGAGAGGGGGAGGCGGCAATGAAAGAGAAGCGATAAAGCAGGAGCGAGAGTAGAAGCAAGAGGGACAAAGAGGAAAATGAGAGCAACAAAAAGTGAGAAATTATGAAACAGTAAATCATCGTGCGGAATTATTTAAATTATACATTTGAATTTAAATTTAAATTTAAATTATTATAGTAATAATTATATATATATATATCTTTATATATATATATATATATATATATATATATATATATATATATATATATATATATATATATATATATAGAGAGAGAGAGAGAGAGAGAGAGAGAGAGAGATGTGGAGGGGTTTGAGGGTTGAAAAGAGAGAAAGAGAAAAACGAAACATTAAACATAAAGAGAAAGGAAAAAACGAAAGAGAATAATGAGGCCGATGGAAAAAAAACCAAAAAAAAAAACAAAACAAAAAAAAAACAGAGAAAACAGAAAGTGAAAGAGAAAGGGGGAAAAGAGAGAACAGAGTTGAGTTAAAACTGAGAAAAGAAGCATGAAATAAATATAAAAAAAGCTAAAATGCGAAAAGAGTGAAAGAGAAAGTAAAATGTGTGTGAGAGAGAGAGAGAGAGAGATAAAGAGGGGAAAAGACAGAACGAAAGAGAGAGACAGAGAGACAGAAAGAAAAAAAATGCTAACATCATTGAAACCAAATGAATTATAATTCCGATTGAAATTATTTCAACTTATAAAACATTGCCCGACACAATGCAAATGATTACTGACCTTAATTCCAACAATTAACCGAATAAAACTTAATTAAATTTATTCAATTAAAAGAATTTTGCATAGATTCCAATCAAGCATTCTTCACTGCCTCGAACTTATTCGTCATATCCAGCAGCTTATTTCAGATTCTTTAAATAACCTTCGTTTTAATAAAGGTCATTACTTATTGCCTTTTGCAGCATTTCCCCGTAGTCATGTGGAAAAAAGAGCATTTGCCATGAGTTTGGTGAAGCTATCTTCTTATAAATATAGACATGTTGCCGATCTGTCAGTCACAATTGTTTGAACGTAATAAACACATTGCGAATGTTGTCTCATTTTGAAATATCAGAAAAACATTTCATTAATAGTAAATAATAAACTCTCCCTAGATAAAGCGAATGTTGTGACCAGAAATCGAAATTGAAACAGAAAACTTGAGTGGCGATTATGATTATGATGGTAATGATGATAACCTATTTGGAATCTCTATCTCTTTTTTATATATAAAAGTCACTTTGTGTGTGTATGTGAGTTCCTTCCTTATAGATTCCGAAACGGCTGAGCCTATCTTTTGCAAAATTCACGTAAAGATAATTTATGTCTGGCAGTTCTTAAATATGTTTTGCCCAGAAATTCATCCGATATGTATCGAAAATAAAAATAAAAAGATTGATCTTAGAAATAACTTTTCTCTCTTATAGATAAAAAAGAATAATTTTTACAGGGAAATATTTTACGTTACACCGGCAAAGGGAAATAATAAAATTTCATCAAATCATTTCTTATCAAAATAAATAAATAAATAAATAAATTAATATAATCTGGAAATATAGCCTTAGTGGTAGAGCATTCGCCTACAGATCGAATGAACCTGTGTTCAAGCCAAGGTGTACCTCCACATTTTATTATTTCTTCTTATTATTAATGACTTGAATTTACGATAAAAGAAAAGGTACCATTTAAAATCGCTGCAAATCATTTCTTCGTTTGCATATCTTAAAACCGAACATTAATCAGAAGTGACTTTGCCAGGGCATTCATTGTCAAGTCCAAATATCAGCTTATGTGATATTGTTAACAAACGCAGACGGAATTTGATGAACGACATTATCATTGTTTTTTTTTTTTTTTAATATTTTATTTATTTATTTATTTTTTCGCGAATTATTTCACCGGGCAAAATATTCCTCGTAATATATAATAATTAATAGAGGAGTGATTCTATAATAATACATACGCAATCTGCATGAATTAAAATATGTTTAAGCGTATTGTATGACCGGGAAACACAGGTGTACTAGCTAGTTTCTTATGAATACTTTAAAATAGTTAGAGCTCTAGTGTGACATCATAGATCTATGATTTACGCCCTGTTTCAAAACATGAATCCAAGCATAATAATAAAACAATGAATAAATGGATAAACATTATCAACTGCGTTGAAAATTGTCTTAATAGTTAAAAAGATTATTTTGATGTAAATGCATATTCGGGTTAAAATCAATTTAACATTTAATATAATAGCAAAAATATGTAATCAGAGGGAACATAATATTACTAGTTATTTAACTTCTGACTTCGATTTTTTTTTATAACCTCGTTTACGAAAAGGTAAACGTTTTATTTGTAACTAGCTAGACGCCAGGTGTTTCCCGGTCATGATGTAGCAGTTAACAAACTATTTACTATAAGCGGATCAATGCCCGGTGCCAAAGTGATTCGGCCACACTGACTAATCGGTTGGCAGGGCGCATTGATTTTAGCTGTCCCCTTAAGGACTATTTTTTAGCCCTTTGGGATCTCAGCTGCGATCGCCACAGAAACGCCAGCAAGTGACCTATACAGACCTATATCATTCCCTTATTGAATATAATATATTTCGAGGAATAATTTGCCCGGTAAACTAATTCGCAAAAAAAAAAAATAAATAAATAAAATAAATAAATAAATAAATAAAATAAATAAATAAATAAAAATAATAATAATGATAATGTCGTTCATCAAATTCCGTCTGTGTTTGTTCACAATATCACGTCAGCAGATATTTGGGCTTGACGAGTTTAAAAATAGTCTTTCTTCTCTTATAGATAAAAATATTTTACGTTATACCGGACAAGGTTACACCGGTGTAAGTTAAAATATTCCTCTGTAAAATTCTTTTTTATCTATAAGAGAAGAAAGACTATTTTAGACTCGTTAAGTCCAAATATCAGCTGACGTGAATTTGATGAACGACGTTATCATTATTTCGAATTTTCGACACTTACCGGATGAATTCTTGTACAAAACATACCTAAGAACACTACCAGGAATATAAATTAGCTTAGTGTAAAAATTGCAAAAGATAGACTCAGCTGTTTCGGAACCTATGAGGAAGGAACTTACTTACACACAAAGTGACTTTTGTATAATAGTAGAGATAATTTTGACGCAGCTAAATCACAATCACCCACCATCACTATCATCATAATCATCACCATCATAATCATCACCATCATAATCATCACCATCACCTTCACCAATAAACCCACCACATCATCATCTTCATTATCACCACTACCATCATTATCGTCGTCACATTCATCGCCATCATCATGATAACCACCATCATCATCATCATCATCATCATCATCATCATCATCATCATCATCATCATCTCTCCATTTGGATACTTGCTTAAATTGTTTATTGTTAATATTTAAAAATAAAAACCATGTGCTGTTCGTTGGAAATGTGCTGTAAAACAAAATTAGAAAAATGGCGAACGAAAGAAAGAAATCGACAAGGAAAAAAGCCAATTTTATATGTAGAAAAAAAAAAACTACACAAACATTACCCCCCCCCCCAAAAGAAAAGGAGATATATGTCAGCTGATCGATCAATTATTCTATTGATGGAAAGAAAAAAGTTAAAACTTTGGAATGAAATCAAATAAGTGTAAACTGCAAGAGAGAAAAATAGAGAGAGATATAAAGGCACAGAGAGAGAGAGAGAGAGAGAGAGAGAGAGAGAGAGAGAGAGAGAGAGGAGGGGCGGAGAGAGATGGGTGAAGAAGTGAGAGAATAGGAGTAATAGCCAAGAAATGGATAAAGTAAAGAAAGAATATTCGATTGCTAACAGAAAAGGTTTTAAAGCATCACCGACATTTGCCATTTATAAAATGTCTTGGTTGAAATCCGGCGTTATTTTACTTTAATGGACGAGTGAGCGGATATCTGCTTCCTCGAAGGCTAAATCCATGTTGGTTTAAAAATAAAAGACGGGACTTTGATTTAGTCTAGTGTACATCATTATATTTAATTCCGGCCAACATCGGTCAATAAGAAGAAGAAGAAGAAGAAGAAGAAGAAGAAGAAGAAGAAGAAGAAGAAGAAGAAGAAGAAGATGATGATGATGATGATGATGACGACAGCAGCAGCAGCAGCAACAACAACAACAACAACAACAACAACAACAACAGCAGGAGCAGCAGCAGCAGCAATAATAATAATAATAATAATAATAATAATAATAATAATAATAATGAAAACCCTTGAATGCGGAGAATGTTACACATGAACCATATACGTGAGCCAGACAAACTGCTGTAGAGGCAAAACATGAAGAAGCGTTACAGGGAATGAAGAACAATGAAGCTGTATATCAACAAGTTCTACATCCCTATCACGCATCCCCTCCCATTGTCCCATCACCGTTTCCCCTCCCCAAAGTGTGATACCAAATAACCGGGAAGCGTCAAGGAGGATGGAAGGACCGTGGAGAGAGCGCTGACCAGTCCTCCGCTGGACAAGCGCGAAGAGAACTGGAACCTTGGGGAGGCTTACTGCTACTCAAATTCCAGTATAGACTAATGGTCGCTGCCAGCGAGAAATCGGTGATAAGAGGCTGTTGCGTTAACGCAAATTTATTTGCAAATGCTATCGAAGGAGGTGGAGAGTGCTGAACGTCTTGGAAGACTTGTTGTCACTCAACTTCCAGGGAACACCACAGGTTTTTCAATCAGATCTTTGATAACTTGTGTGAAAGCTCCGTGTGAGCAAATAATAATAACAATAATAACATGAACCTTAACATGCAATTCGCAATCACAAACATTTGACACATATAAAACTAAAATATGATGATATAGCATTCCTGTATTCTTGAGTGCTTTTAATTATTATTTTCATGTCGGTTTTAAAATTGTTTTCGCTTCTCAACCTGTGTTGATGTGGGCGTGCCAGAGACATTTATAGACTATGTATAAGACACACACACACACACACACACACACACACACACACACACACACACACACACACACACACATACATATATATATATATAGTGTGTGTGTGAGAGAGAGAGAGAGAGAGAGAGAGAGAGAGAGATAGATAGATAGAGAGTATTGTCAATAAGCATATATAAAATGATAAAGGAGGAAATAATATGACTTTAATTGGTTAAATTTGTATAAATGTTTGTGAATTTATAATACAATATGTAGGAAACAAAATGCCCGACGATTCATCTGTTCCGTGGGTTGTATTACAGGAGATCGTAAGTTTGAATACAATTGTTTTTTTATAAAGCAGTTATCAAATGTGAAGTATTTCCTTTCGGTTTCCAGTTAATGTTGGGTAATCGGGATAGTAATATGGATCGTTTTGTTACTTTCTTTTTATAGTTATTTCATTCATGAATTTGTCTATAGGCTGTTTATAATTGTGGGGTATTGTATCCAGCTAATGTAGAGTAATCAGGAGAGAATACGCACTGTTTCAGGTCCAACCTCTTGGCACTAATATGAGGTTCTATTGTTACATGATAAGGGCTGTCCCCTTTTCAGGGAAGTATAAAAATAGGGAATTAGTTAAATGTAAAAATGAAATAGAATAGACGAAATTCGAACCTCGTAATTTAGGTTTAGAAATAGATTACGAGAGAGAATTAGAAAATGGAATGTAAAAACAAACCATTGTTTAGCTTAGAGATAAAATAGTTTTAAGAAAAGGAATGTGCATTTGTCAATTCTGTTATGAAATTGAATTGAGGAATGCAACTATAGGATAATTTAATAAACATGTTTTTAAAATATTGGAAATATATGTTACTGGAAATATAGGTTAAAATTCCTTTTGTAAACAAAGGAAAATGTTTTAGACACGCATTTCCAGAACACGTGAAAGAAGACACATGTTTTAACATATGTATGACGTCATGGAAAATGGGAAGTTCTCGATATAGTTAGAAACTTTAGAGTTAAGCAGAGAGAGTCTGAGGACGACAGACGACAGTCTGGAGTCCAAAGATGGACAGTCGAACGTCTGGAAGCGAGACGGTCACCTTTGAAACATAGAATGTAAAACTTTGAATTCCTGACTAAGAAAACCACCGACCGGTCCATGGAAATAAACGTGTCATGTGTCTTTATAAACGTCGTCTTCGTGTTGTAATTCTACCAAAAGGTAAAGTTAAATTGTCATTATATGTCTTATATATCCTGTGTTTTAAAATGTCTTCACATACACAATGTCTCTACATCTCATATCTACAATGTGAACACTAAGACTGTCTCAACACTGTCTCCTCACTCTAAGAGCTTCTACTACACTTCTAAGTATGAACATTTTATATATATGAATCTCTTCATAACACGAACACAGAACGCGACATCTCTCTTAATAAGACTCTCTAAGACTCACTTTTAATAAGACTTCCTAACAACGAACAATAACAGCAATAATAATAATAATAATAATAATAATAATAATAATGAAACCACTATATAACATCTGAATTGCAAGTAAACGAACTGTTCAAATCAATAAAAACTGGACGTTTAATAATGCAGTGGCTTCTATTTTGTTTAACGGCATGCGTTTCAGGTGTCATATTTAAATTTTGCGATACGTGATTAATTGCGACACGTGAAATGCTATTCATATCGCCAGATTTTAAAATCTTTATATATATATATATATATATATATATATATATATATGACTACTTCATTTAATTACATAAATTCATATACGAAAGTATAATTTATGTGTAAACTTTAAGTATTTACATAGGTAGAGCTAGGTAGTAAGTTATAATATATATATATATATATATATATATATAGAGAGAGAGAGAGAGAGAGAGAGAGTCATCCACATACAGTACTATATATATATATATATATATATATATATGTATATATATATAGTCATCCATATATAGTACTATTTCGCTGTTTCACAGCTCATCAGTGCGGTTAGATACTACCTCAAGCCAGGATCGAAACCAGACCGCCCAAATGACAGTCAGAGCTTCTAACCGTTGCGCTATTCGGCTGTTGCTATGTGGACAGTGAATTAAAAATGTTTCGACATTGCCTAAATGCCTAAGCTCAATTTGTTTACATACGCTAATGATAATTTGTATATTACTCCAATATACTTAACCTAAAATATGGAGTATTATAGTCATCCACATACAGTACTGTTTCGATGTTTCACAGCTCATTAGTGCGGCTAGACAAGCAACTACCTCAAGCAAGGATCGAAAACCGACTGCCCAAATGACAGTCGGAGCTTCTAACCGTTGCGCTATTCGGCTGCTGCTATGCGGGCAGTGAATTAACAATGTTTCGACATTGTCCAAATACCTAAGCTCAATTTGTTTACATTTATATATATATATATAGTTTGGTCTTTCATCGGTATCTTCGCTTTCATAAAAATGCCAAAACCTCCAAATGTAATAATTCTTGAAATAACACACACACACACACACACACACACACACACACACACACACAGATATACATCACTTTGTGCATGTGTGAATTCGTTCCCTATCGACTCCAAAACGGCTTGGCAGTTTTTATGAAATTTCACACAATATACTTTATGTGTCTGGGAGTGTTCTCAGATATGTTTGTTACAGAAACGCCTCCGATTATTATAGGAAATCGATAATTTTAAAAAATTCGATTTAAAATTTTACGCCCTAGTACAGCCTAACATCATAAGTTAATTTGAGATATAGGTTATTTGATAAGACACAGGCGCGTTCAAAATAAATCTTTCTGTTTAGAGCACAATTGGACCATAATACTTGACTTTTGCATCTTAATCTTTAAATAAAGCCATTTTATAAATATGATTTAATAAAATTATTAAGTGTTGAGCCATTATGTTGAACAAAGATTGCGATAGTAAATCAAATCGGCGAAGAATTAATGCAGTCACGATCTCAAGTGTTGAGTAATTCTTAGAAACAAAGATGGCGGCAAAAAATCAATGCAATCGCGATTCAGTCGTTTCAAGACAGAGGTTGACAGCAAACTGAATTGAATCCAAAATTCAATAATTGTCCTAACTGTAAGTTATAAGAAGGGCCATGACAATAACATATTCTTATCATTGTTTTGACTGTCGAGTATATATCCAACAGAGTTAATCAACCGAGAACCACATTAGTCTTATAAAAAACATATAAGATATCAACAGATACACACTCGAGAGTCAAAATACTGAAAAGAATATGCTGTTGTCATAGCCCTAGTTATAAGTAAGATCGTCGGGATCATTGGGATCATACCTCACCAGTAATAATGGGAATGAGTCTCCTTGCTGCTTAGGTGGCTTGGAGACTAGGTAGAGTACTCGTCAAGAATAAAAAAAAAAAAAAAAAAAATAATTAAAGTACATAGGTTGGTTGGTTGTTTTTGTTTTACGGCATATCAACCCTTTTCGGGTTATTTAATGCCGAATCCAGTTATTTTGAAAAAAAATTTTTTTAATAGAATATATATATATATTTTTCAAGTCGGTTTTTATTTAACCCATAGTTGGGACCCTAACAGGTACTACCTCCGGGTCAGGGTGGACCTGGGAGCAATGGCAATTAAAGGGTGGCTCCACACTCCCCAAAGCCCGCAAGCTGGGGCCTCACCACTGGATATAGTTTATGGTCATATCCAGGACCAAAGTACATAGGAGAGGGTGTTTAAAGTATAAGGAAAATCGGAGTTGGATATGGTCTATAATTTTTAGGTCTAAACAATATTTATAAATCTTATTAACTCGAATTAAAATTAGAATTAGTTTTAACTTAAATATACATTTATTTAATTATAATTAAAATAGTATGTTATCAGAGTAAGAAACTCTGAAACATACTTATTAGAGAATTAGGATATGTACAATAATAAAAAAAAATTATACTTAAATAAGGAACAAGTTCGAAAAATGTTTATTAATACTAGATTGTCATATGTAGAATTGAGTAAGGTTTGTGAAATATAAAAACTAAAAATATTACTTTCAATATAAATAATAATGGTGGTGCTGATATTGATAATAATATGAATAAATATATAAATAAATCAATAAAAATTAAAGTAAATGTAAGTAACTAATCAATTTACAATTAAACATTAGCAGATATGAAGTATAACTTAACGTATGACTATCGATTGAAATAATTTTTAATACTAACATTTTATATTGGAAAAATTAGTGAATTAATTTATAATATAAATCGATTTAATTTTTTTTAAATAATATTAAGTGAAAGACATTAAAAATATATTAAAATTACTTATTAGTTGAATATGGATATCTATGCGCTGTGAAAATGAATAAATATGAGTTAATATTTCGTTAGATTTGTTCCAAGGGAGGTAACACTGCCTCACTTTAATTAAGTACATTTAATTATTTACAATTACGATATAAAGAGATTTTCAGATTATTTTTAAACTTAACAAAACGTAAGTATAGTTTTTGAATTATATGATTTAAAAAATTATAATTGTAATGATTAATAAGCTTGATTATAATAGCTAACAGAATTGAATTATATATGGTTTTCAATTCAAATCAATTGATTAGTTATGATAACCAAAATGATCAATTGTTTTTTTTTAGCTTAGTTTAGTTTCGTAAATAAAAACATGTATAATAGTTTATAATTTATTGGTATTTTTTTCATAAGTATGTATACACAAATTAGAATGAATAAATTTACTAATTATTAAATAGAACATTTTGGTAGAAGATTCATAAATTAATTACAATTGTTAGTACGAATAGTTGGGTTTAATGACTTTGTTTGATAAAAATTCAATGTGGCGCAATGGAAAAATATAAAGGTATTTGCAGCTTCTTTTCCAATATTCGGATTTTACCCATGTCAAATCACACTTCATTTCCTTTTGACGGGTTGATTGTGACTATTTCCTCTGGAAATATTTCCTCATAGATTTACTGATTGATATAATAAGTGATTGATTTTGTGCTACGAAACAGATACTGTCAAAAACTGTATAAGTCAACTGAATTAAAGGAATAAATTATAAGATGGTCAACATCATGAATTTTGGAATATAACTTTTTGTCATTTATTCTCCATATTGCTCTGTAATTACATTGAGCTTCTTAAATAAGGATTGGTATATATATATATATATATATATATATGTATATATATATATATATATATATATAAGAAAATATATTTCTACAGAAATATATATATATATATATATATATATATATATATATATATATATATATGAGCAAACAGTTAATAAAATATGTTAAAAAACACTTTGAAATGAGTTAAAAACATATTTAATCTGAAAAGGAAACACTAGATAAATGGATAGTCCTTAATCCGCGGAGTTTCGAAGAAATACTTTCCTTCTCATCAGAGGACAGGAATTAGTAAAATGCGGGAGTCTGGTGGAAGATAAAAAATCCAGTGACGGTAAAATCCAAATGTAAAACTTCAAACTTTTTATTAACTGTTTGCTCATATTATAAGCTCTATTTCCTATTTGGTTTTATCGAGCTTTTACATCTGGCTGAGATAATTTTATAAATATTAATTCTTTGATATTTATAAAATACTTTAATTTTATCATCTTGGGTCATTTTGGTAAATTTAATTGTAATTTTTATTTTATATATATATATACATATATATATATATATATGAAAAAGCACATAGATGATGAGAAACACTTTAGGAAGAGTTAAACACATTATTGGAAAGGAAACACAAATGGAGGTGAAAGTCCTTAATACGCGGAGTTTCGAAGAAATAATTTCCTTTTCGTCAGAGGGAAGGAGTTAGCAAAATGGATAAAAAAATTTTGGCTGTAAAATATTTAAAGAGACTAAGTATGAAAAGGGTCATACTAGCCGTAAAATTAAATATAGAATAATGAAACAGATGGAGTGGGGTAAAAAAGAAAAAATGGTATCACGTGAGAGGGTGTTCCCATGGTTATCGAGTCCAAAATCCAGTGAATCCTAGAAGGTGGTGAAAGTAAAATATCCATGTTTGTGGACTTTATAAATGGCCCCCAAAATAAATTTCCGTATGAATAGGCACAAATGAAAAAGTATAATCTGTGAGTTTAACCAAAGAGAAAGAATAAGTAGAGAAAGATAGAACGCAGTGGACTGAGTTAATTCAAGGATGATGGAAGGTATTGATCCAAAATCAAGGCAATTCAAGACCTTGAGGTAAGGGGGGATGATGATATGGTTGTCATGACAACCTATTGTAAAAATAGTAATTAGGGCAGTGGGGGGAGTGGAATAGGTTAGTGGATACAGTTTAGTGGAATTATGGGCAGAGTTAACGAGGTTGAAGCAAAAGTATGTGCGGGAAACTAAAGTAAACGTTGCGAAATCATCAACCTCAACTTTTATGAATTACCATTAATGAATTTCCGTCTAAAATGTTTGAAATTTGGTTGCAAAATGAGTGAGCTGTGAAGCTTTAAATCAGTTCTAAATGTGTAAAACAAACACGTAACCATATGTTCAAACACTACTGTGTTTGAATATTATATATATATATATATATATATATATATATATATATATATATATACATATATACGAGCAAGCAGTTCATAAAATGTCCAGGTCATCACTTAAAAAACACTTTGAAAAAGAGTTAAAAACATATTTAATCTGAAAAGGAAACACTTGATAAGTGGATAGTCCTTAATCCGCGGAATTTCGAAGAAATACTTTCCTTCTCATCAGAGGGTAGGAATTAGCAAAATGCAGGATCGGATTTTGCATGCAAAAGTATTTGATGAAACAACATGTAAGTCAAAGATCTTACTTGATAACAAAAAAAGTTAAGCAGAGGGAATATGGTGAAGAAAAAGGTGATTACACGTAAATGGATAGTCTGGTGGAAGATAAATAATCCAGTGACGTTAAAATCCAAATATATAACTTCAAGAAAGTTAATTGAATTTCCATTTGCACAAGTAAAATCCAAGGAAATCCCGTAATTGGAAGATGATCCAAAATAATCCAAAGGCAGAAATCCATGGAATAATTCACAAAAATGTGTACGAGGGAAAAAGGGGGAAAAATTCCAATAATATTAATAAAAGAAAAATAAGGTATGCTTTTCACTCTACTGCTGAGACATAAATATAAATAAGAAAGATCAGGGAAGAAGAAGAGGAAAATATTAAATTGTGATAGAATTAAATATAAAATAGAAAAACAAATGTCAAAATGACCCAGACAGGAAATGTTAAAAGGCGCGAAAAAATATATAGGGCAAAATGATATAGGTCAACTGAAATGTTCAGGTCATCACTTAAAACATGTCAGCAAGAGTTGTTAGAAGACACTTAATGGAAAATAAATAAATAAATAGAAAATAATAAATAAACAATAAATAAATAAATAAATAAAAATAAATAAGATATAAAAAATAAAAAAATAAAAATTATTTAAGGGGAGAGGATGGCCTGTATCTGAAAATTCAGGAAAAAGCAAGCAAGAAAGTAAGTAAATGCATATAGTAAAGTATAAGTAAATATACATACAAGATATGAATGTGTGGTTAGATTGATATATTAGATAGATAGGAAAGTTTAAAGAATAAAGCAGAAATTGCAGATAAAAAACCGGCTATACAAAGAAGAAATAAAGAATTAAAATAAAGGATTATTAAATTATAAAGTATTAAGAAGTATGTAGAAAAAAAACGATAAAGTTGAAGAAAAAATTATATATCTATATAAAAAGTAAAAGTAATGACTATGTAATTTCAAAATTGCCATAATTAAATTTGGACTTATGTTTACAGAAAGAGATTAGTTCATTTTTAGAATTTATTATATTGTTACTTTGTCGGGAAGTAATTATAGTTATAGCTTCGGTTGTGCAGAGGCGACATGACTTAGAACCTGGAGTATAACTTTTTTATGATAGTCCATTTGATTGAGAAGGGGGTATTGTTAGAGTTAAGTTTTTTAATTAAAGTGGTTAGAGAAGTTCCTTGGTTATTATTAGAATTATGGTCGTTAAAAGAAGAAATGTGGTTTGATATTCTTTTCTTAATTAATGTTGAAGTAGCGCCGATATATGTATGTACTTTATTAAAAGCTCGAGGTCTGGTATTAATATTAATTTGCTGATTTGTATTAGTTAAATGGTTTGAATTTTGTTCATAGTGTTCGACACATGGTGGGACAATATCTGTATGAGGACTATTTTGGAGGTGATAATGAGTGTTGTTAGTGTTAGGATGGCTGTTAGGAGAAATATTATTATTATTATTATTATTATTATTATTATTATTATTATTATTATTATTATTATTATTGTTATTATTATTACTAGTTGTATGATTATAGATCGAGGGGCTGTTCGAATGGTGTATTGGATTAGTAACTATATCAGATGGGAAGAAGGATAACTCTCCTACTTTAACATCAATATGTATACTTAACCTTTTGAATCAAGTTATACGCACTCATAGTCATTGCCATCCTAATCTCCGACCGCCCCCTTATGATCATATTCCCTATATCATAACAGTAGAAACTTATAAATATATTTCCGCATATAACCTTTCAGTTTTACAACCTTGCATACCCCCCCAATTAATCAAAATTACCCACTCCATAGAAAATAGACACCCCACAAATCGTTAAAATAAATTACGATACAGCAACAACACACACCCTATTTGACCATAATACATATACCACTTAATCTCAATACTATGTTAAAGACCATATATATTCTTATATATCATACTATATATAATAAGCTTCTCCTTATTTATTTAGAATTCAATAAAGCATCCCCCAACATTCTATAATTCCTCTTAATCTTTTTCATCCCTAATGAACGTCACGCTGGACGCTGCACCTTCCACATGCTACCTAGCACCTTCCCTACTCTTCTGATGAGAAGCAATAGGCTTCGAAATGCCCTGGCATAAAGAGTCCTTTCTATCCCCCAAATTGTGCCTGTATTCCATTATTCAATAAATGATCCATTCTATATCTACCAATATATAGTTTTGTGTCTTCATTTCATACTCTTGTCTCATTATATATATATATATATATATATATATATATATATATATATATATATATATATATATATATGAATGCTGAAGTGAATAGGATCACAAATTATGAAATCTAGTGGAATCAAGTCTTTTTATATAAGACAATCCCAGCCAAAAAGGGAATAACTCAATATACTAGATAGAGCAAAATAAAATAATTGTTTTTTGTATTTAAATTTCATTCCAAAAAATATAATTTTCCAAAACAAAAATGTATTATTTGAACAAAGAATACAATTCTAAATAATTCCCTTAACCTATGGATTTTCGATGTAGGCTCATCTCACTAACAGAAAAGTCATTAGAAAAATATTAAATCTTGTTCGAAATAATTTTGTTATTTAGCACCTACAGAGAAAATATATTAAAAATTAAAAGAAAGAAAAAAAGAGCTGAAACAATGCATTTTCTTATCTGTCCCTTAAAAAGATTTCATCTTTAATACATTTTTCTATGTATGTGCTAAATAGCAAAATTATTTCAAACCGGATTTAATATTTTGCTCCTGACTTTTCTTCTGATGAGATGAACCTACACCGAAAACCCATGTGAAGGAAATTACTAAGAATTGTATTCTTTGTTCAAATAAATATTTGTTTTGAAAAATTATATTTTTCTGAATTAAATTTAAATATAAAAAAAACTATAAGAAATTATATATATATATATATATATATATATATATATATATATATATATATATATCAAATAAATGACAAAAGTCTATATTACAAATTTCGAGATGTTGTCCATTTTACTATTTATTCCTTTAAGTACGTTGAAATGCACAATTCTTTACAGCACCTGTTTCGTAGCGCAAAGTAATTCATTTAATTATTATATCAATCAATGAATATATTCTGCCCTTAACTCACCAGAAGAAAAAGCACCTATCAATTCATTAAACGAAAATAAATGCACAAAATGTATTTGTTATATGCTCAGTAATTACATTGCGCTTCATAAATTAAAAAAATCGGTATAATTTCCAAACATACATACATTTTTTGCTAGTCACGTGGTAATTTGTTACAAGTTAGGTGGGCGGACTTTTTTTTAATTTTTTTTTTTACATATACTAAACACATTTATATATACAAACACATATATACATTTTCAAATATTTTCCCCAAACATTTCAAGATGTTCCGGCTGCACTCATAATTAATATTATTTATTTGAGGCTTCTTTGTTTTAATGTACAATGCTTAGAGTATTCTTAGCCTATTTACATTTCTCTCACTCTGTAATACTCTTGTATTTTCTACCATAATTCTTCGAAATTCCGAATGTTGGCAGCCATGTCCCTTCAAATGTTGTGATATGGAGCTAGAGTCAGAGAAGTAGAAAGTCAATCTTCGCGACAATGTGTTGGTTGTTGAACCAACGTAGCTACTAATATTGGAGATATACTCTCGTTGGGCAGCTAAATTTGTAAACTATATTGGTCCTTTCCAACAGGTCATTTGTTTGCGAAATGTTGTTTTCCATTACAAGGTCTGTATTTTTTTATATATAATAAATTTTATTTTTTTATTATTTTTGGGAGCCACATATCTATGGATTATATTTTTAAGAATACACTCATCGATTTTTGAGTTTTTATGTAACTGGTTACGGTAATATATATTAACAGGTTGATAATGTTCTTGAAAATGTGTTTAAATGTGTTTAATATATGTAAACAAAAAAGTAAAATGTGTTTAAATGTGTAAAAAAAAAAGTCCGCCCACCTAACTTGTAACAAATTACCACGTGACTAGGAAAAATGTATATATAAGTAAATTAAAAACAATCCCTACATTTATTTCTACAATATGCCTGAGGATGATAGAAGTACTTCTATCGAAAGCGCTCGCGATTATGGATCCAACATATACAATTTCGAGAAGAACACAAAAAGGACTATTCGGAGATTGGAGAAGATAAAAAGGAAAATTGTAAAACAGAATAATTCCGTGTCAATAATATTTGTCTATATATATATATATATATATATATATATATATATATATATATATATATATATATATATATATATATATATATAATTTAAAAAATAATATGAACATGTTATGTGGAGTAAATAATCATGGTTACATAACGACATGTTTGTATAATTTTTTAGTGTTCTTATTTTCAAGTAGGAAAAAAGAGATAAGGAAAAAAAAAGAAAGCGGAAGAAAGAGAACGACGTCGCATTGATACACACAGCAACTTCGACAAGGATATTGCTGTCATTACAGAGGGTTGAACCGAAATATTTAAAGGCGTGCGTTCATGAAAGATCCGGCTTGTCAACTTGATGATGTCAGATTCGTTAAATCTTCCGACTTTCTTGTGTTCAACTATAGTAATCAAACTTTTGTTCTGTCAAAGAAAGCTCGAATAATAAGAGGTATCGCTGTATTGCCTCACGAGGTTCAAAAACCAGATATCACTAAAAAACATATTCTATATAAAAAAATCAACACAACAACAACAACAGCAACAAAATGTCTAAGAAAAACAGCACTAACGACCCATTTCTGAGAGTTCAAAGAAAAAAGACGCTCGCTAATAATCAAGTAAATATTAAACAACAGGTCAGCATATGCAGATATTTAGGCGACCGTGTATATTTAAATAAGAAAATTGAAATTCTAAACGTTGAAGACCCCCAAAACATGTTAAAACGTGGAAGTGAAATAGCAAACGACTGTATGCAAAGAACGAAAAGTACTTTAGGATAACAACAAATGATAGAAAAGATAATAATTCAATAAAAAAAAATGAACTAAACCGACATAAAAAAACTACTCCAAGCACACACGTGTTCAAATAAGGTATTAATTCGACACAATCACAAAAAGAGGTACGTCACCCGTCTATAGAAAACAGAACAAAACAAAAAGGAAGTAAAAGTCAGACAAACTTTTGTTTGAGAGGAGACTTGCTATTTTCTAATCGAAACATATCAGCCAATGGGAGGCAATAAAAATGAATCTGATTGGTTAGCTAGACAAAACACTCAGTAACACAAATTCGATGTAGTTAAGCCTGACGATTACCCATGAGGATTAAACGCAGAGGCCTCTGTGTAGCCAACTGTAACAAATATATTTTTAAGAACTTACTACCTTACTCTACTCACGTATCAAGTACTATTGAAGTAAATACCGAAAATTGATACGTAAAATATTATCTCTCTCCTTATAACATTTTATGTGTTTGCATGAAACATTACATATAATATATATATATATATATATATATATATATATATATATATATATATATATATATATATATATATTCCTAAACGTCTAAACCTATCTTGTACAAATTTCACTCAAAGGTAATTTATATTTCTGGCAGTGTTCTTAGATATGTTTTTTTTGTTTTTTGTTTGTTTGTTTTTTTTACAGAAATTCATCCGATAAGTATCGAAAATCGAAAAATCCGATCTGAAAAATAGTCTTTCATTCTCTTATAGAAAAAATATTTTTACAGGGGCATATTTTACGTTACACCGGTGTAACCTTGTCCGGAGTAACGTAAAATATCCCCTCTTAAAAATTCTTCATTTTTATCTATAAGACGTAGAGAAGAAAGACTATTTCTAAGATCGTCAAGCTCAAATATCAGCTGACGTGCTATTGTAAACAAACACAGATTAAATTTGATGAACAACATTATCAGTGGATTAATTCTATAATGTAATACATATGCAGTCTGTATAAATTAAAATATCATGTTTAAGCGTACTGTACGACCGGACAACGACGGGCTAGTATATATATATATATATATATATATATATATATATATATATATATATATATATATATATATATATATACTTCAGAATAGTTTTTATTTAACAATCAGTTATTATGGAAACGTGAGATTGTAGGTTTACAAAATATTACTGGCAGTAATATTCTATAAGTTATCCCATCTAAACAAAAATTGCTCGATATGCAAGATAGAGCAAATGAATTAAATTGTAATTCAATGAATTTCAAAAAAACTCTCATTGAAATGAAATCTACACAGCTATCCGGATTACCCAATATATAACTTGGACATTATTACCAAACGGATGTAAAGAACGTATAACATGGATTTTACCAAGCAAGCTGGATCTAAAAAAAACAAAACATTCATATCCTTTTTCTACAAATCCTCCTGCTACAGGACTTCTGAGAAATGTATTATTTTCACTTTGATTTTCCATGTCTCACTGACTTTAGCAAATAGGGTGCATACCTTTATAACTATTTGCTAATATTTTCTCTCCTCTGATGAGATGTTAGACATCGAAACCCTATAGGTTAAGGAGATTAATTTTCTAAAGCATTCTTTGTCTTGCTTAGAATAAAAAAAATTCTTTGATATGAAACTCAACCACTTCATTTCATTTCAATGAGAGTTTTTTGAAATTCATTGAATTACAATTTAATATATAATGTGTGTGTGTGTGTGTGTGTGTGTCCGCGTTTCATTCTCGTAAGGACTCGTCAGCCTAATGCATTGAATTTATGTTATTACGTTTATATATATAAAAATACGTAGTAACACAAACTCCATGCATTAGCTGAGGAATGATTACGAATATGGAACGCGGAAAATTCTGTATAGCTTAATGGCCATATATATTTTCATAACTTATATATATGTATATGTGTGTGGATGTATCTGTGTGTGTGTTAATATCTGGTGTATGTGTGTTTATGGGCGGATTTAGTAGTCGATGTAATAATAGCAGTCGTAGTGGTGGATTTTCTGGAAAATTCGAAATTCTAGAAATTCAAACATTAGTATTTTTCCATCGTTTGTCTTTGAAATGACTCTATTGTCTCCATTTTCTGGTTTTCAGGATTGATCGCTGTCGAACTTCAAATCCAAGCCGTTTGATGTCGCTGCATTCTAAGAAAATCTTTAGGCCTCAAAGATGTCAAAAATCTTCTGAGTAGGAAAGAGAGAGAGAGAGAGAGAGTTAGATAGATAGATAGATAGAGAGAGAGAGAAAGAGAGAGAGAGCGGGCGAAAGAGAGCGAAAGCTAGATGCAGAAAGAGAAGGAGAAGGAATGGGAAGAGAGGGGTGTAGAATAAAAATATTAGACTTAGAAAAATGAGAAGAATGTGGCTGTTAACCAACGCGTGGGTTGAAGTGTCCGTTGACACTAAAGAGAGAAGAGAGAGAGAGAGAGAGAGAGAGAGAGAGAGAGAGAGAGAGAGAGAGAGAGAGAGAGAGAGAGAGAAAAGCAACTGAGAAAGAAATGGAAACAATAACAGTAACGAAGGATAGAAGGTGAGGACGATAGAAAGAAAACAAAGAGGGAAACAAAGTAAGTAGGGAAAAAAGCGAAAACAAAAGCAGGGAAACAGAGCTAAAAAGTTTTACAAAAAAAAAAGAAAGAGAAACAAGAGAAAGGATACAAAGAATAACGACAGTAAAAGAAAGAATAAAGAAGAAAGAAAGAAAAATATGTAAAAGAAAAAAATAAAGCAAATAAAAATAAAATAAACGAAAGGAAAGGGCTGAATTCTTTTGTAGGAAAAATAACGTTTTCCACTTAGCATAAAGCTTTATTGTTTTATTAAGAATAGAATTCTCTATAAAACCGCTAGGGTCATTGTAAACAACGCTATAATCTATCCTGTCGTGACAAGTTTCAGTTACGTATCACTAATGATCATAGCTGCAAGAAATTTAGCGATCGGATTTTGACTCATTGGTCAATTTATGTAACGCCTAAGAGCTGTCATGTAACAAAAATAGTTATTTATATCCATATCCATATAAAGTTGAGTTTTTCATGACACTTACTTTCGTAAAAAAATCTTACTTTTTTATTTAAAACTTATTGAAATGGACTTCTTGATATACTCAATTATAGATATGTTAGCGACTAAACAAAGGATAACTAACTTGCATATTCCTTGAAAAATTAATATTAATTAATTAATCATGTTATTGTTTCTTATTGGATGATTGGTTCATTTAATTATTACACTCAATTCTATTTATGCATACTTTCTACATTGTGCATAATTGCGTAGCATTTAGGATGAAAAGGTTCTAGCACACGCATATATATATATATATATATATATATATATATATATATATAAAATCAAGTTTTCAAGTAAGATCTTTGACTTACTTGTTGTTTCATCAAATACTTCTGCATGCAAAATCCGATCCCGCATTTTGCTAATTCCTACCCTCTGATGAGAAGGAGAGTGTTTCTTCGAAACTCCGCGGATTAAGGACTATCCATTTATCTAGTGTTTCCTTTTCAGATTAAATATGTTTTTAACTCATTTCAAAGTGTTTTTTAACATATTTCATTTACTGCTTGCTCATATATATATATATATATATATATATATATATATATATATATATATATATATATATATATAAAGTGGCTGAATCTAGCAAGATTCGAAATCGGGACCCTGCGAGTCGAGCGAGATGGACGCGTGAATAAAGGGTTTAGGCTCATTACCGCAGAGTCCCGATTTCGAATCTCGCTAGATTCAGCCACTCTGATAAGTCGTAGACGACGAAACATGTGTCAGTGGATAATCATATTTTAAAAGCAATATATATATATATATATATATATATATATATATATATATATATATATATATTAAATGTTTCAAAGGGAAGCTACTCTTCAATTCAAATTTTTATTACGTCGATTTCATTTTAAATAAAGAAAGAATAAATATCCACTCTAAATGTTATTTTACTAGGAATAAGTATTTTAAGATAGAAACTGTCGATAAATAACATATATTTCTATCAGTAATAGTGAAAAAGAGAAACAGAACAAAGATTACCGGTTTTACGAGTATTCTTATTTTTGACATTTGTTTAAAAGGCAAAAAACAAGGTAAGTAGAAAAGGCGAATGGGATAAAATTCTTGGTCGTCGCTGATTTTGTGCAAAGTTCGGTTACGTGTAGAAAAAATGGCTATCGCGTCTGATTATATGCTTTTGGGTTTCGTGAAGTAACGTGAAATCTTGTTAATCAAAAAATAAAATCAAGTAAAACGCCGTCATTTTGTATACACAGGGTGGATGCAGACCCCCTCAGTATTATAGCAAAATCCACTAATTCAAAATAATCCGATCATCGATCTCCTCGTAAAACTTTACTCTCGAAAAATTGTTGCATCGTGCAATAATAATTTTCGAAGGACACTTTTAAAATCCGGTGCTCTTCTAATACGTCATTTGCTGAATGGTTTTTAATCCAATATGTGATCTCGTGAGTTGTTAAAGTTAGAGTTAGTTACGGTTAGATTTAGGGTTGGTTAGCGTTCTAATTGAATAGTAAGGGTCAATATACGGCATAATCACGTTGACACACCGCTTCATGTTAAGCAACGTTGAGCCTGGCCATTAGCAAATGAGTGTCCTTTTAGGAATACTAGATGCTGCGTTTATTTTTGCTGGTGCGTATATCTTAGGGTTGTCCAGCGATTAGATGAAGATCCCCAACCTTGATGAAGACAATCCATGTAAGAGAAGAAAATTCTGAGGAAAAAACAAAAACAAAAACAAACAAAAAAAAACGGATAGAAAGAGTTCGTTAGTTGTATAAGGCAACTTTCTGGGGATGGTGTCACAAACAAAACACTTACTTCCAATTTTTTCATGAGCCAGCGTGGAAGTAGTGAGGTTTATAAAACTGTCATGAGAATGTTTAATCTGGTCTATCCGGAGATGGTGAAGCATAAAAGGTAGGATTAGGGTTAATGGGTATATCACATATTGGATTAGAAACCATTCGTTAGATTGTATGTTGAAAGAGCAGCAAATAATCCTTTGTGACCCAATAAAGTCTCATCAGCGTTTTAAAAAGTCGGGAGGAACTTTTGTTGAGACATCAAAACATCATTAACTACACCAACAAAATACTCGTCCAACTATATAAATCACCTTCTCGTTTGTTCACGTCAACTGCATTTTTCCACCTGCTTTACTGTCTTCTATTAAAAAAAAAAGAAAAAAAAAAAAAAGACGGATCGATTTCCACACACGCAGATCAGTAATATTCGAAAGATCCCATAACTTTCCGAATGCGCTTTTTCTGTCTTGCAAATGAATGATCGCCCGATAAACAATATATCAAACGTGATTTGAATTTGGTAGGCGTTCATCTAAGATTCAGTCTGTAATTGAAATACCTGATAGAACCATAAACACAAGGAAATCATACTGAAGGATACACATGACTTCATGAATTTTACTAAATTCTTTTTTTCCTTAATGACTTATAAATAACTAAAATAATAGTTATACAACGACTAAGGTGGAGTTCGATTCCTCCGTTCAGTCTCAAAAGACAAAGGATACCTCCTGTAGAAGCAGTTTCGCGTTTAATTGTGTGACAAGGGTCCCGCAATCCCCAACCACATCTCTCCTGAACCGGCACCGCTTGAGTCCAGTGGCAAGAAGCCCAGTACGACTAGAAACAATGCCGAGATAAGCGGAGAGCACATACAGCACCTGGAAGTCCCAAATGGTCACCCATCTTGTAGTGGCCAGGCTCATCGTTGCTTAACTTCGGTGATATGACGGGAGCCGGTGTGTCAAACGTGATCACACCGTATCAGGTTGAGTACTGTAGCAACATGTGAGGAGGAGCTGCTACGATTACTCTTTCCTGCTTACAAAACCGTCTTCGAAATCTAGTGGTTGAGGACCTTTTCGCTTTTTCTTTCTCACAGAAGAGACTTAGCGGGTCTATCTTTGCTTTATCATTACTTTTATGGTACGTGCTCGACTGAGCTTCAATCTATGCTCCCTTGTAAATCATTCGTAATAAATACTCGTCTAGCTAAAATAGTTGTCAATAATGTCCATCACTCTCCATCTGTGCCTGAAACTAAGCAAAAATTACACGAGAAAAGCTTTTTTTCCTAGAACTATCAATCTATGGAAAAATATCATATGGCTGCTTTCCATCTTACTATAACATAATTGTTTTCAAGTCTAATGTAAACAAGTGAGGCATGCATGGTCCCCATGAGTGCACAATGAACGAGACATAAAAAAAATGTTCAGCATCCCCTCCGCCCCAATTAGCACCAAAAGTCCCCAGGCGACGTCAAATCCTGGTGAAAATGAACAAACGGTGCAGTTTTAGGTCTTAACATATGTAAATTTGAGTTCTGCAACATGCAAAAAAAGAAATGACTAAGTCCATCATTTGCACCCCCCTCATTTAGCCCCAAAAGTCCCCAAGGTCTTAACATATTTAAGTTTGAGTTCAGCACCATGCAAAACTGCTAAATAGACATACACAGAAAATTTTGGACAAATATGGTAAAACAGTCCCATAAATAGAGTGTTTTTATTAGCCCTAAAAGAGTCCCTGGGGTTCACCCAAGAGTTATCGCGAAGTATAGACAAACAAAATTATATAAAAATCGGTTAGTTATAACTTATCAGAAAATCCAAGGCATCAATTTGTTTTAATAAGCACAAAAGTGTCAGTTTTAACCATTTTGACCCGAAAGGCACTCTTGGGGGTGGGGTATTGGAGTTTTCCTGGAAAATCCGTTCTGTTACTTTTTTACTCATATCATGTTAAATATTTATGCAAAATTTCAAAAAATTCCAAGGCGTAGTTATTGATAAAAGTGCGGACAGACGAACGAACGAATGAACGGAATTTACAGGTCCACTTTTCTTTTTGTCAGGGGGGGGGCAAATAAGTTTTTGTTAAGCCGTACTCTTATATAATTAAACTCTACCAAATTACATGTGGAACACAATATTGTAGGACTGCTTTCCGGCTGATCATAACACGGTTGTTTTAAGTCCAATGTAAATAAATTAGTGTTGGACTGTCCTCTTATATAATGAAACTACCCAATTTCCCCCATTACTGATTATCACAGTATTGTCTCACCATCTACATAACATTTATTCACCCCTATCCTAGAGTTGCTTCCGGGCCTTGATAAGCGATAACCTCCAAGTAAAAAAACAAACAAAACTTACTCATTTAGAAAATATATATTACAGAACACATTTATTAAAAATAGCACTTTTGCAGCAATTCTGGAATCCCTGTCAGTTGAATAATGATGATATAGATTTTTATGACGAAAATAGAAAATGGAAATTTTTTTTTGAAAACGCAGAAAAGCTGCGATAATACGAACATGCAAATTAAATAATTATATAACAATAGACGATTTAATGCGCATGTGTGAACAAGCACACGCATGCGCAGAAAGAAGTAAACCTGTTTGAATAAGAAAATCCGTTTGAATAAGAAACGTGTTTAAATAAGAAAAGTTACGAATAAAGATGAAAATGAAATTAGTTTATTACAACCGAAAAGGCGGAGGCTATGTTTTTGGTCGGTTTTGTTTGTCACTATGTGTTTTTTTTTGTTTTTGTTTTTTCCCATGTATTTGCGTTTATTTGTGTACAGCCTAGAGTCCACATCGCTTGACCAATCGTCACAAAAGTAGGTCAAATATTGATCATGTTCTAATTTAGAACTGATTTAGTTGTGGTGTATCTAGATAAAAGGTTAACTGTTAAGGTCAAAGAAAAGGTGAAAGTTACACTTTCGGTGATAAATAGGGCTATGACAACATTCTTTTCATTGCTTTGACCTTCGAGTATATATCCGACATAGATCGACACAGTTCATCAACCGAAAACCACATTACTTAATATAAAGACATAAGATATCAACAGATACACACTCGAGAGTCAAAACAATGAAAAGAATATGCTGTTGTCCTAGCGCTAGGGATAACTTTGGTTCTCCGAGAAACTCGCAACTTGGTACATATTGCATTCTCTCTATCTCTCTCTCTCTCTCTCTCGTTCTCTCTCTCTCTCTCTCTATCTATCTCTCTCCCTCTCTCTCTCTCTATATATATATATTATATATATATGGCTGTGTTTATACACACACACACACATACACACACACACACACACACACACACACACACACATATATATATATATATATATTGCTAGAAGATTTACAGAGCCAAAGATGTATTTATTTCACATTCATTGTTAATATAGTGTCTGTTTTGTTTTTACAAGGTGGTCACGACTTATTAAGGCCCGGAAGCCACTCAGGGATAAGGGTTATTGCATGTACAGTACGTTAGTGTGGATATTTAATAAGGTGTCTACTTAAGGGGGCGGTTCATCAGGAATTTGTTTACGTTGGACTTGAAGACATCCAGGTTGTAATCAGGTGGGAAGCAGGCAGACGGAGCAGAGTTCCACAGGCGTGTAGTTCTAAGAAAGAAGCTTTGCTCATGGAATCTACGTTTTGATTTAGGCACAGATAAAGAGTGGGGAAAATTTTTGACAGTGGCTTCAGCTAGACGGGTGTTTTTCGTAAAAGATTGGCGAGGGGGACCAGAGATTAGATCTCAGAGGAGCACCTGCCATGGAAATAACGATAAAACAAAGATAGGCTCGCAAAGTCTCTTCTGTGGGAGAGAGGTTGCAGGGAAGAGAAAAAGGCATCCCCCACTAAGCCATGAAGTCTATTTTGTACTATGTCAAGGCAGGATAGGCTGTTTTTAGCAGCTCCTGCCCAGATATGGCAGCAGTATTCCATCCTTGGACGTACTTGGCTTCTATATATAGAGAGAATTGCATCAGTAGTGAGATATCTTCTGGAGCGGTAGAAGAAGTATCTTAGACGTATTTCGTTGAACGGTGGAAATTCACCAAAGAATTCCTCAGAGACAAATTTATGTTCCTAGGAACAAAAGTTGGAAATTTTTCCTTAGATTAAAAAGCATAACTGTTGGTAAAAGGAAAGGAAAATCTTTAAGTCATAAGAGTAAAACGCTCTTACTTATTATAGAATATGTTGAAACCTTTCTGAAAAAAAAAACAACAACAAAAAACGTTGAAATTCAGAGCTCACAAGACGTTAATTTTCATAGCGACACACACACACACACACACACACACACACACACACACACACACACACACACAATTGTATCAAGTCACGACAAAATCCAACTGTGGAATATACTACGAAGAACCGATGCCGATTTCTCGCAAGTAGGACTTTACTCTCTGCAGAACGATATCATCCAACAAGCTTACTCCGACAAGCAAATTATTATTAGACTTTTAGATGTGAGATTTAAAATAAATAATAAAATTTCCACAATCAAACAACGCCGCAGCTCACACAAACCATGAAAGGCATAGACCAGAAGTCTTAGTACCGAGTTTCGGACCTTTTTGGGCCAAGCAGTAGAACATATCCGAACCAATTGTTCGAAACCTGAGTCACATGTATGCGAGGCGAATACCTTGCCACCTGAGGCATTACTCCACATTCAAAAACACTGAATATATATTGTTACGACGTATCCCAGCCTTACTGGGGACGGCAGAGATGGGTGACGTAACGAAATATATATATATTAAAAAAAAGTTTCCCAGGTTCCTTGATAATGCGTTGTTATGGGAATGGGACAACCGTCTCGAAGACAACAATAAAATGAAATGTACTGGACAACGAAATCATATAAGAAATAACGAGGACAAGTATAGTCGAAAAATTAACAAACTTTTATTTATATAAAAAATAAATAAAATTCAATTCAAAACTGAAAATTAAATATGTCTAACTAAATGAAGTGATTTAATGATTCAAATTCTACTGAGAGAAAAATATATCATCAACAGTCAATGTTCACATAAAATAAGAAATCGTCTGCTCAATTAGATACAGGTTCTAGGGTAAGAGAGAGATGTTGGAGAAATGAAAGTTTTGGTTGAAAAACTCACTGAATGTCCTTTGAAATGTGGCCTTTCTTTTGTCTCTTTATATATATATATATATATATATATATATATATATATATATATATATATATATATATTTCCTGTAAATCGTTTACATTTGATTACGCGCGCAGGTTAGTTTTCGTATTTCTGTCCTTCGGATTGTTCACGTTTCATTACGCGCGTGCATGTTAGTTGCTTCAAGTCTTTATTTCTGAAGCTCATCGAAGTCCTTGATTTATAGTAAATATTTCACTGCTCCTTTGATCCTTCATTCGTTGCCATCATTTTTTTTTTCTTCATTCGATATTCTAATTTTGACCGCTGATCAAAACAGATTTTGGCCGTCACCACTGTTTTCGCTTATAGCGATATAACGCCACCGACGTCGCCTTCCACCTTCGCTACCTCCACCTTCGCTTCTTACGGCCTGTCGCTTCGAAGTACAAAACTCCACTGACTGTCGACAACTTTTTCCAGCCCCCCTCTCTCTCTCTCCCTCTCTCTTTCTCTACGGTATAACTCTCTCTTTCTATATACAGTTTATCTCTCTCTATATATGGCCTATCTCTCTCTCTCTCTCTCTCTCTCTATACGGTTTATTTCTCTCTATCTTTTCTCTTTCCTCCTCCACCCTTCGTTCACAGTATCTCTATCCCTTCTTTCTCCTCTTGCCCACAGGCCTCCTCCTCCCCTTTTTCTGTTTTGTTTACAAAATGTGAACGAACAGACGAGAATGGATCTTTTTGGCGCAAAAATGATACAGTAAATAAAATATAGTGAAAATATATCTCCTCTCGGCTAAAAATCAATAAAATAATTTATTATGCATTTTCATAAATGTATCACTATATATATATATATATATATGATGATGATTGCAACGTCTTATCAGACGAGTTCCACTCCCTAAGACATTTAAAATCCATGAGCCCAAATGTCTGAGTGAGTATCAATACAAATATGATGTTACAGAGTCTTAGCTTTGTACGACAGCTAAGTCTCTCTCTCGGTTCAAAATGTTGAGATCCAGCAACAAGCAAGAGCAAGATAGCCAGCAACAAATTAAACTGCAGACCAGCTTAATGCGGGTACTGGTCTTCCGCTTTATGGTTTTTTAAATCAGAGATTTGCTTCTCCTAGAAAAGTTGCCTTCACCACGGCTTACGGGAGCCCTCTCTACCCCAATACACATATACACACACACACACACAAATATACACGGTGCTAGTTGGCCGTTGACCCAGAAAAAGAGTTCATTCGCCCTTTGAAAGGTCTTGTTTTTAATCCTTCAGGGAGACTAGCCGCCCTCCTCACCAAACAAGTCTGGTAGGGGAACCAGTTTAGTCGCCGGTGACCCGACCATGAGGCAGGTAGTACTGGGTTACATGGTACCAGTAGCATATGACATGACCTGATATATATATACACACATATATACATATATATATATATATATATATATATATATATATATATATATATATATGTAAATATGAGTAAAATGATTCGTAATTTATAATTAAAAATCGGTCTCAAAAGAAACAAAAACAATAAATTGTACGATCATTTCCGAAACGATGTTTTTATTGAAATAGACAATACGTCTTGAGCAATAATTTTATCATTTGATTTTATAAAACAAAGTCTCCTCATCAGCAAAAGGAGTGGGTGAGAGGGATTTCACCGGGCGCATAAAAGATTTATCTGCCTTAATTAAAAATGCTACTTTTATTTTTCGTGTCTTTAACCACCCCCCTCCTTTTGCTGATGAGGAGACTTTGTTTTATAAAATCAAATGATAAAATTTTCGTTCCGGAATACTTAGTACAATATCTAAAAATGAGGTTTAGCTAATACCTTGGCGAATCCTTATATTATGAAGTGGAAGTATAGAGTCTCACGACTTATGTTCTAACTGCCTGTATATTTTAATCATACAGAAGACGTGTAAACATTTTCCGCAATTCTTAGATTAAATTATATTAGAAATAAAAAAAACTTCTGTTTTAATTTTCTACAAATGACCTATCTCTTTCTAAGTTCCTATGTATTACTCACTTTCACTTCTTTTACGAGGAACGTTCCAAAAGTAATGCCTCCTATTTATATTCCGCCCGAATGGATCAGAACACATTGCAAATTGCATTGTTATGATGGCTGAACGTATGCACTCATGACCTGAAACTTTCATCTCTCTGTTGCAGGTATTGACGGCGTGAGGCTCTAAGAAAACAACCCCTGTCATGGACGTGCACCAGAAGCAGAGATGTGTTATTGAATTTCTGGCAAAGATGCATTGAATATAATAGTTACTATATAGAAAAATAAATTCTGAAGCACAAGACGTCGGTTGTTTCAATGGTGCCATGCCCCTGTTCGTAGCGCTTTAACTTTCTAAGTTAAAAAATAGGAGACTTTACTTTTGGAACGACCCTTGTGGGACTTCAAATGACACAAGGTAGGCCTGCTAGTATATATATATATATATATATATATATATATATATATATATATATATATATATATATATATATATTCAATGTTTCCCGTCCGGCTTCCATAGACTCATTTGAAAACCTTGATTTTCTCTAAATTCGAAAAACGTGACGTCACTCATCATTTCGAGTCATACCTCTGTTTTGTTTTTACATTACATGTCACCCATCCTTGTTTCGGAATGATTCTCTTTTCAGATTTAGGTCATCATGACATGTACTCAATGTGCCTATGTCAAACTTTATTCTAGCCGAATTAATCGCTATTGCCATATGTAACAATATCTCCACAAACCGTATGTTGTTTCCCCAGTATTACCAGTATTCGGAGAGAGACAGATAAATAGAGAGAAAGAGAAAGAGAGAGAGAGAGAGAGAGAGAGAGAGAGAGGGGGGGGAAGGAAAGAGAGACTAATTTTGAATTTTGGGGTTTAATCTTTTATATTTAACTTGATTTGAAACTCACTGTTTCCCCAGTCAAACAATCTAACCCGATCTCAATATATGACTCAATATTTGTTCTTGTATATATATATATATAGTGGATGAAACGCCGAATATTCAGTGTAGCTTAATTGCCATATATATTTTATAAATTACTATATATATATATATATATATATATATATATATATATATATATATATATAGTAATTTATAAAATTACTATATATATATATATATATGTATATATATATATATATATATATAGTAATTTATAAAATATATATGGCGACTATGCTACACTGAATATTCTGCGTTTCATCCACTGTAGGATTCGTCAGGCTTATGCGCGAATTTTGTGGTTGCTTCTTGTTTTTATATATGTTGAGGATTTCTAGTTAGCCAACCAGCTTTCTAGCCTGACGAATCCTACAGTGAATGAAACGCAGAATATTCAGTGTAGCTTAGTCGCCATATATATTTTATAAATTACTAACTAGCTCTACCTACGTATTGAGCACTTTTGAAGTAAATACTTAAAGTTTACGCATAAATCTATACTTTCATACATTAAATCTATGTGAGTAAATGAAGTAGTTATATATATATATACATATATATATATATATATATATATATATATATATATATATATATATATATATATTAAGTAATGTGATTTATAATTTAAAATTTAAAAATTTAAAAAATTTAATTATTGTTCTAATCTCCTTTAAATTATATATATATATATATATATATATATATATATATATATATATATATATATATATATATATATATATATATATATATTTCCTTGGGTTTTACTTGTACAAATGGAAATTCTTTCAACTTTCTTGAAGTTTTTCATTTGGATTTTACCGTCACTGGATTTTTTATCTTCCACCAAACTATCCATTCATGTGTAATCATCTTTTTCTTTACCATATTCCCTCTGCTTAACTTATTTTGTTTTCAAGTAAGATCTTTTACTTACTTGTTGTTTCATCAAATACTTCTGCATGTAAAATCCGATCCCGCATTTTGCTAATTCCTACCCTCTGATGAGAAGGAGAGTATTTCTTCGAAACTCCGCGGATTAAGGACTATCCATTTATCTAGTGTTTCCGTTTCAGATTAAATATGTTTTTAACTCATTTCAAAGTGTTTTTTTAACATATTTTATTAATTGCTTGCTCATATATATATATATATATATATATATATATATATATATATATATATATATATATATATATATATATATATATATATATAGATAGATAGATAGATAGACAGATAGATAGATAGATATGAGTTTGTTATTCTTAAACTTTTACCTTGCATTATTAAATTTCATTTGAATTACACAAAGTTTATGCTTATTATTTATTTATTTTATTTATTATTATTATTATTATTATTATTATTATGTTGTTGTTGTTGTTGTTGTTGTTGTTGTTGTTGTTGTTGAGATAAGGCCTTTTGCTCATATGGGAACTTCGTCAAGTTATGAATAAAATATCGCATAACGAATTTACATTTCTAATAAGAAACGAACTGATTCCAAATGAATTTCAATTGAATACTTAGAAAATCGTTTTGTAATGTGTGAAAATAAAATTCATATATATTTCATATATATTAACGGTTGATAGAGGCGCGAGAAAGAGAGGATCAATCATGACTGCGACGTCACGTGCAATGAAAACGCTCTCAATCTTTCTTCTGGCTATAATTTCTGAGTAGCTGCTGGTAAATCATCAACAGTCTCATTCGATCTGGATGAGGCTTGATTGTATAAAATTAATACCAAGGTCCGTTCGAGATGATCTGTGCAGATTCTGCACCATGTAATCTGTTATTTATGAAATTATTTCATGTAAATAGTTTTCAAAACTCAAATTTTTTAATACTTTGTAGATTTACTATAAATTGTAAATGCTTCAAAGGGAAACTACTCTTCAGGTAAAATCTTTTACTTACACTCTTTCTTTAGTACAACCAACTAGCTAGTGAAAAATGCCGCCTCTTTTCGTAGCGACAGAAGGTATCTTATTAGGGAGTGTTATATCACGGGACATAAAAATTGTCCAAATACCTCAAATTTAATCAGAGCCTACGTATGTGGTTGTTTAAAACCCATATATTATATCAAACATCTTGACAATCTAATCATTACGTGTGAAAATAAACTGGTTTGGGCCACTAATCTCTAAAAATTGAAAACCGTTTTTAAGTATTTTATATGACCTACATGCGAACGTGGTCATGTACAAGGTTAATGATATTGCAATTTTAATGACGTTATTATATTTATATATATATATATATATATATATATATATATATATATATATATATATATATATATATATATATATATATATATATATAGACTGCATCAAGCTCACCCTCAATATTTTGGAGACTTTGGCAGCGGTCTGAGACACTTGACGCTCCACGTATGATAGGGAGGTGGCCTTCTTCAACAACAAGCATGAGTGAGAAGCTATGAAGCGTTGCACACTGAGACATGGACGAGCGGCGGCCAATCACCATCAAAATCAAAATCCTGTCTTCCTGTACTCTATCTGTGCAAAGCAGTGTAGATCACGCATCGGGCTTCACAGTCATCAACGGAGTCGCAGAGTCAATTGAAAAAAAAAAAGAATGAAGACGTCGTCGTCATCCGCCTGGATGAATTACATAACTAACTAACTAACTAACTAACTAACTAACTATATTGCTACATAAAAAAAAACTTATTTAAATACAGTACAACTCCTCTAAATATGACATGCTGTAAAACAATAACTAATTATGTTTTATTTTAACATATCGGGCGCATTATTCAGAGAGACAACGAGCGCGCGAAAGAAGGAGAGAGAGAGAGAGAGTGTGTGTGTGTGTGTGAGAGAGAGAGAGTGTGTATGTGTGTGTGTGAGAGAGAGAGAGAGTGTTTGTGTGTGTGAGAGGGAGAGAGAGTGTGTGTGTGTGTGTGAGAGAGAGAGCGTGTGTGTGTGTGTGTGTGTGTGTGAGAGAGAGAGAGAGAGTGTGTGTGTGTGTGTGTGTGTGAGAGAGAGAGAGAGAGAGAGAGAGAGATGGGGTAGCGATAGAATCTACTACTGACTGTTTTAAGAGATTATATTTTAACACGTCCGTTGCGCTTAGCTTCAAAGCGAATTCACCTCTCTTAGCATGAAAATTTCTCTCTCCAAAGTTTAATGTTCCAACTTCTACCAATTTCGAACTTTTGGACCCCTGACAACTGAATTTTCTCTTCGTTCTCTACAATGCGTTCCAAAAGTAATGCATTTTTTTCATCCGAACGAATTAGAGGCAAATTGCATTGTTATTATGACTGAAGTTTAATCTCTCCGCTGCAGATATTCACGGTGTAAAAAAAAAAAAAAAAAGCAATCACTGTCGTAGATGTATGTCAGAAGCAGAGATGCGCCATTAAAATCCTGGCAAAAGTGCATCGAAGATGGTGGTGTCTATGTAGAAAAATTAATTCTGAGTCAAAAAAATGTCGCTCAATTTTAATGGTACTACTCCCGTCTTCGTAAACCATCAATCTTTTCAGTTAAAATAAAAAAAATAGGAAGCCTTATTTTTTAAACGGCTCTCGTATGAAAAGCCCGCTACAGATGTCCATCCACAACCATTGTTCATCGCTAGGAAGATTACATTGAGAATGGTAGAAAAATAAATTCTGGAGCACAAAAGGTCGCCCGTTTGAATGGTACCCCTCCTGTCTTCGTAGCTATTCAACTATTTTTAGTTAAAAAATTAAGAATCAATGTTCATTTGTTTTCATTGTAGAAAGCTCGATGACAAATGGTAGGAGTATTTTCAATGAACAAATTTATACATTTGTTTTTGATGAGCAGACGACGTGAAAAAGTTACTGCGTTATGTGTATATGTGTGCGTCAATATCAAAGTCCGTATGCTTTTTAAAAAATTCTTATTATTTTGTTCTAGTTGGGAATGACATTCATCCACCAACTCATACATTTCAACCGAGAGATCTTTTAAAGATTTTATTAATCCCTTTAAATGCATTTTTTGTATCTCTCTTGCACTTGGTTCACCGAGTATATTTGCGAGGTAACATTATGAAATTATTTTTCATGAGTCCGGTTACTCCTATAAATACTGGAACGATGTAGATGTTCCTAAGATTCCAGTTTCTTTTCATGTCTTATGGCTGCAGGTGTGTGTGTGTGTGTGAGTTGAGGAATGTTTTGCGAACGCTCAACAGAAGGGCAACGAAAGCGGGCGTTAAGAATCCGTTAACTTTGTCATGAACTTAGGCTCAAATGTTTATTTTATACATTAAAGATGGACCAAAACACAAATTGGATAAATTCAAAGAAATCATTCTGATTGGCTTAAAGTATTTTATTTATTTTTTTATTTTATTTTTATTTTTAACTAATTAATTAATTTATTTATTTATTTAGGCGAGTGTATACGTAGAAACGATTTTAAATATTTTAATTTTGGACAAGGAAGAGTACACCTTCGTCGCTATCTACAGATGCTATTGCAGACTGAAGTATGATAGAGTGATGGCCGACAGACAAAGGCTCTCACAGAGAAACGTAGACAACTCCCCAAAAAGAAAAAAAAAAGATAAACCAATAATAAAAGAAGTGGAATGAAGATGCGAAATAATCGAGGAAAAAAATGGCCAACAACGAGAGAGAATCCTTTGGTTCGACGAGAAGACAAAAACCAACGTGATTTGACGTGATGCAATGAGACTTGACGTGGCGACGGCGCCAGGAGCGAGATTTGAGATCTGAAATCGATAATGAATACCATCTGACCTGATTCCATCGGAGATATCGAGTCGCGTAGTGGAGGATGAAAATCAAGAGCGACGAGGTGGCGGCGGTGGCGGTGGCGGCGGTGGCGGTGGCGGTGGCGGTGGAGTTACTGATGAACTAGTGGTGTGTTGGCGATTGGGGTGAGGGTGGGAGCTGGGATGAGATGGGCTATGATGTAGAATTGATGACTATTGGTGAGGAGGAGCGAGGAAAAATATATAAAAACGAGCAAGGACAGAAACGTAGTTTTAATTAGTATTAATGAACGCCTTCGCTTCCTGGAGAACCATCTGCCTTTCCTTATCAGCCATTACTAATTCTTTTTTATCTCATCAACGATGTTGCTAATTATACTACTGATGCTGTCGTTGTTGCTGCTGCTGTTGTTGTTAGAGGAAGAGGAAGTTAGAGAGAATAGGGAGATGGCCCGAATGCCGAGTCGAAGATGGAAATGTCGATATCGTCTGCTTTAATCGAAGTCCTTCTCGTAAATTTGGAGAACTTCATATGCCTGAAAGATTTCAGGATACATCCAACACTAAGATGAACAAAGATAAGCTGTTGCCCCAATTCGTCAAAACATGGTCGCCATTTGTAGGCACTGGGCCGCAAGTTCATATGAGCCAATGAACGTCGTTGTTTTCCTCACTCTCCTCACGTGCTCGTCTATCAATAATTCTGCTAACCTTTTCAACATAACTTCCCCACCTTCACCATGACTAGAAAAACAATTTTAAAAAGATTAAACCCAAAATCACTATAAAAGGGTTAGAGAGTATTTTGCCCTCACTGATAAGACTAACGTACAAAGCAGAGGCTTGGCTCCCATGAGCTTTAGCTCATAACAAACAGGGTCCTGAACAAGTACGTATTTTCCATCCCAACCATCATCAATGGACCTGAAGTTATTACATCAGCTTTCGACAATGGAAAACTCTTCGCTAAGGACTTTGCATCAAACTCTACCCTGCGTAATTAAGGCCGTATACTTCCTGAATTTCCTCATAGGACTGAAAAAAAATCTGAGCGACATTCATATACTGGTCCGAAATGTTGCGAAATTTATTAAGAACCTTGATTGCAGCAAAGCAACTGGTCTTGACAACATTCCAATCATAGTACTTAAAAAAAAATGTAACCGGAACTAGCTCCCATACTTACAAAGCGTTGCCCTAAGAAGAAATGCTTCGCAACATCTTGGAAAACCTCGACAGTCTGCCCAGTATTTAAAAATAGTGGATATTGGTCTTACGCAGCCTAGTACAGACCAATAAGTCTCCTGTATGTTATAAGTTGCTTGAACCTGTGATAAATAGAAATGTTGTCAACCTCCCCAGCAAAAACACCCAATTCAGCGACAAGTAATATGATTTCCTTCTCAGAGATCAGCAACTGATGTGCTGACCGTAATATTACGCACGATCAGTGAATCTATTGACGTTAGCTTCGTTTCTAGAGCAATAGTTCTTGACATATCTAACGCATTTGACAGGTTGGTATAAATGTTTACTTCACAAGATTTTCAGCTACGAAATAGCTGGAAATATGCCTTCAACCATCAAATATTTCTCCTCAATAGGTTTATTAACGTAGTCGTTGATGGGCAGAAATAGAGAGCTCACAGTATTAACGCTGGTGTGCCTCAGGGATCTATCCGGGACCCAACTACCTCTAGGATCTTTATCAACGAACTCCCAAACCACATTCTAAGATCATTCGTCGACATCTATGCAGACGATACTACCGTTTATGGCAATACCTCAAAGACCGGGTATGGCCAAGATCGTTTTGATTGTCTCTACTCCAACCTGGAGTGTTTGGTAAAATGGAATTAAAAATTGCTACTTACCTTTAATGCATCCGAAATTAAATTTTTTATCTCTTTACCACCAACGCTCAAATCTCCACTAGGCCATATTAAAATGAACGTCTCTTGTCTTGAGGAAGAATTCTGCTTTGACAAATTTTTGGGGCTGACTCTCACCTCTGATCTGAAATGGAGGGACTATATCAGATCCGTTGCCAAAATCACTGGAAAAATGGTGCGATCATTCTACCACCCCAGAAAGCATCTCATTGTTGACACAATCTTCTGCTTATACAAGAGCCAAATGCACCCTAAGAGGGAATATTGTTACCATATCTAGGGAGGAGCGGCTAAGAGTACACTTTCTTACCTTGACAGGGTACAAAACCGTCTTTGAAATATGGTGGGCGAGGACCTTTCCCCCGTCAGTGAAAGAACAAAATATGTAGAAAGTGAAGAATATATTCTGAGAGTAGTGGTAGGACTAAATATTTAGAGAGGAAAATAGGAACTTCTTGCTCTAAACATGTTGCATAGGGTGCAATATAATATTTTAATATAACGGCTGAATGTGTATAAAATGGTGTTCGAAAGCTACATAAGATAGTGGCTATTAGCCTAGATGTAATGAATTTGCATGTGGCGTCTGTTGTTCTAAACTCGCAATACTTTGTTCCAGAGGGGAATTTCTGCAGTCATTTTATTATATAGGAGATATACACATAGAAACGTTACTAAACCACAACGTGCTCTGAATTTCATATGCAATCTAATCTGAATTCCATTCTCTAACCTATATCTTTTGCAACTTTATTATTTCGAACATAATTTTACAATTATATTTTGAACGTGATGAAACGGCGACGAATGAATGGGATTCATTTGTTCATGTCTTTTGCAAAATACGGAAAATTTTATCATACTTAAATGAATGATAATAAGATTTCTCAGCATTTAAGTTTAAATATAGTTTTTTTTTTCTGTGTGTCAGTTATGCCGTAACTATTTTGGTAAATTACTTAACTGAGTATTTTTTAAAATTTTTATTTCATCGATGCTGAAATATAATTAATTATAAATAACTACATACGGACATTACTAAATCGCATTCCATTCGCTAACTTATATTTTTCGTAACCTCATTATTTCAAACATAATTTTACAATTGTATTCCTAACGCGATGGAACTGGAGAACAATAAATGGGATTCATTTCTTTTGCAAAAATTGGAAAATTATATCAAATTTAAGTCTTAAATGAATGAAGACGTACTCGTATAATTCTTTAAGTTTTAATAGTTTTGTTTTTTTATGCCATTACTGTTTTGGTAAATTATTCATCTGGGTATTTTTTATATTCCCGAATTCAGTTAAGCAGTTTTTATATAAAACGTTTGGAATTGTACTAAAGTATTTCGTTGCCTTGGTCCACGTAATAATAAAAGAAGAAATAATAATAAGCAGCAGCAGCAGAAGAAACAGAAGAAGAAGAAGCAGAAGAAGAAATAATAATAATAATAATAATAATAATAATAATAATAATAATAATAATAATAATAATAGGAAGAAGAAGAAGAAGAAGAAGAAGAAGAAAAAAAAGAAGACGTGCAATTTAAAATTGCATTTTAATCAACAAAATTATTGCGGAAACATAAAATTGAAATACGTAGTTTTTTTTTTTAATTTTCTGCAAATAACAACCACTGATATTTGTTATGTAATATGTTTTGTTTGTAAAATTATTTTTTGTGAAAATTAAACTTGTTTGTACTTTATGTTATGTCATTTTTATGACACAATTGAAAACGATTGCGCATTAAAATTAATGATGATTTTTTAAAAGATTATTTTCTTTTTTTTTTTCATCAGGTTTAGTTTGCGCTGCGCTAGAATGACAAATATTGTAAATTAACTCCTTAAAACCAACTCACAATGTCTTAAAACTGATGCAATGTTTTTCAGCTATCTTACTATTGCGTCAACATTCATTAAAACTAAGAAACACTCGAGGAAAAGGGTTATTAAGAAGAAAATGACTGCCAGATCGAAAGCAGATAAACACGCTGGGAGTATTAACGTTAATCAATGACATGAACAGTGCTTGATTGCATGATATACGCCAATAATTTGTTGACATTAAATTTAAAAACGATTAGTTTGAAATCAGTAAGGAAGCATTCCCGCGGTAATGTGTTCCACAGGCTGAAATCTCTTGTAAAATAGTCCTACTATGGAAATTGTGTCTGGCAATTATTGTTTTAATCTTCCTTAAGTAACATAATAGTTTAAACTTCTTCATTTTCTACTAAAGACCAATTAATATTTGTTTGCATAGGAAGAAAAAGTCAGTTGATCCATTTTCTGAAAGGACTCCTGTCGTTGGCTAATGGAAACATTAACCCGTGGTAAGGAATAACAATGACTCTGATTGGTTAGCTTGTTGAACTAGATACTTCGTGTATACAAAAACACGGGGTAACGTGAGTTCCAAGCATTTTAGCTGGACGATTCCCTACCAGAGGGAACGGGGAAGCCTTCGTTTATCTTAAATTTATATATATAATATATATATATATATATATATATATATATATATATATATATATATATATATGTGTGTGTGTGTGTGTGTGTGTGCGTGCCGTACTTCCATACTGTAAAGCAAACACGTGTCCTTTTCTGTCTTCCAACCGTGTGGTAATTTCTTAATCATCATAAAAATAGTTAAGAAAATAAAAGAACACATAATTAAATTGACGGATAGACCGTAGTCAATGGCAACATGAATCTCGTGTTCAATTTGTTACTACATCAAGATGCAGAAGGTAAGGACGTCATAGATTTCCCTGAACTGCTCCATTTATATTTTACCTCAGCTTATCTGGTTGAGAGTTTAGCAAGAAAGCATCAAGTACCGATTTTTGATTCCACTCGATCGAGGATTTAACCCCAATTCTAGTTGTGAACGCTTTAATCATTGTGTGCTAACACACAACAAAACTACAATTATTTTACGTTTTCGAATTAAACAAAATTAAGAAGAGTAATTGCAAAACATCGAAACTATACTTCTCTATATATGTTTCTCGCACGCACGCACGCGCGCACACATATATACATATAAGGATAGATAGATAGATATGTTGGTGGCCTGGCAAGGCCACAGAGGAGACAACCAAGCAAAAAAACATAAACAAAATTCATCCCAAAGCAGCAAAACTTAAGTTGGCCTGACAGCACACTATACAGGGTGACCCCCTCACCCCCCCAAAAAAAAACGGGCCACAACTCTAATTAGGCCCCGTTTCTTAGTGTTTTGTCCGAATGAAATGAAACATTGGTCATAACTAGTTTATTATATTCAAAGCATCACATCAAAACACTAAAGCCTTTTTCTTTCTCCGTTGACTCTAAAATGCTCAGAAAAACAATTGAATGTCCTCTGTTTTTTTTGGGTCACCCTGTATTTATATATTAATATAGGCATATTTTGGCATATTTTATTGGTTTGAAAAAAATATATATATTTTTTACCAATCGTCATAAAATATGAAGCATAGAATATTATTATGATCTTGAAAAGCCTTCAAATTTTCATGTAGTTTCGTCCCATAGAACCAAAATATTAGCATTTCAATATCCAATTTCGCTACCGCTATATATATATATATATATATATATATATATATATATATATATATATATATATATATATATATATATATATATCCATTCATAGATATACATCTTTTTGGGCAATTTTATAAGTTCCAAATATTTAATACAGGTAGGTTTGAGAAGTCTAACTTAATGCAAGAAACGGCAATAAATCGGTGGTAAGAAGGAATACAAAAAAAAAAAAAAAAAAAAAAAAAAACGAGAGATTTTCTATTTATTTTTTTCAACAATAAATCAAAACTTATACACAGTGATCTAATGTGTGTGATCATTTTCCATACTATATTTCGAGGAAAACCCTCTTTATCGAATTGATAGTCGTTTAAAAGACTCATATAAATGCTAGTTGTAAACATAACCTGGTAGAAGAAATAAGAGGCCATTTCCATGCTTAACGCCGGAGACAATCAAAAATGTTATCTTTGTTAAGTTATGTGTGACAAACCAACGAAATTAGTTCAGCTCGACAGACCAAAGAAAAATTCATTTAAAATTGAGTGCCAGATCAAATAAAAGGTCATTTAAAGTTTGAGCTTGATGGACCTTAGAAAATGTCATTTAAAAATTAAGCTTGACACATCCAAAATTTTATTTAAATGTAAAGTTTGACAGACTAACAAATATATCATTTAAACTATTAGGATCCGTGTCCCTGTTTTGCCCAGGTGTAATATGAAAGAATGACGTAACTCTAAAAACATATTTGCAACAAAGAAATTTCCTAAAAAGTTATTTTTCCTAGAATAAAATAAATTTTGGAAACAATATAAAATATTTATAGAACTTTAATTTTAACTTAAAATAAAACATTTAGGTTTCGTACGGCTTAGGTTAGGGTTAAGCTGCGTTAAAAAATATGTCGTTTTTCAAACTAATAATGGTTAATAAATAATAGCTTCACAGATATAACGCAACTAGGTTACTAATGTTTCTCGATCAATCGCAAAAGATATTGGCCTCTGTTTTCATAATTTCCCTCACTGAAATGCATATAAAAATTGAAAAAAATTACAAAAATGTCTCTTCCATTTCTATTTAGACAGTAAAAAATATAAACCCCATGTTGTAATTCCAAAATTAATAATTTGTATAATATAATACGTATTTCAATCAAGAGTTAAACAAATATGCTGTTGGTATGTTTATTGATTGCAATACTGCATATACATATATGTAACTGCTTAATTCAATATCGTTAAATATAGGATTTAATTATTCTGCTAATTGTATCGTTATTGTAAATTCAAGCCTTAAGATAGTGAATCAAACAGATATATAGTTAACATTTTTAAATAATAACTATATTACTCTTTTACGGTACTGCATATTCATACGTCTGTACTGAAGTAAATATCATAAATAAAAAAATTAATTTTTCTTCCAGTTGTATTGATTTTTGTAAATTTAAGTCGGGAGATACTGAATTAAAAAGCAGTGTAAGTAACTTTTAATATTAATTACTTTCTATAAAGTGAAATCGAAAAATATAACCAAACTCCCTCTATATCTGTTAATAAAGTAACATGTGAAGTGAGTGGAATGAGACGTCTTCATGAGAGTGAAACTATTCGTATCTTCTGTATCTGGGAGATGTATTTTGTTCAGAATAAATGTAATAATTTTTAAATGAGAATGAAAGGTACGCACAGTTTTGTGTAATACCTTTTAGGAAGTGCTGCAAGTGATTAGTGTGACAAATCTGTTTTTGAATTGTTCGGTTATCTTCCTATTGAAATCATAGAAACAGCAGAAAATCGATGTAACTGTATTAATATAGTAAATAAAAGTTTAGCTTTACAGCAAACGGAATCTTATTTCAAACTTAAGCGCGACAGAGCAATCGAGCGAGTAACATAGGCATAGTTGGACGCATCAATCTTTGCGTCTATCGATAAAAAGTTTATTTCAAACTGAAGTGTGACAGACTGAACGACAGATGAAGAAAGCAGTACGAGCCCGCGCCCAAAGAATCAACTGAACGACACATCAAAGCAACAGCGGATGTAATTAATTGAGATTGGCGTATCAACCTAGAAAGCTGACTTGAAAAATAGGCGCTTCATTTTCAATTACGCTAATGTAGATCTTTCTATTATCTAAAGTGGTCAAAGTAAAATCAGACATGTCAAGCATAAATGATTTAGTTCAATGCGATTGTTCGGGATGATTTTAAGTTTCGGCGAAGGTGTGTTTCACAGCAATTTGGCATTTAATTTTTTTTTTTTGATATCCGATGATAATCGGAAATGACTTATGCCGCAGTGCGGATGTTAGTCCGTTACTCTGTTTTTGTTTTTTTTTTAATTATTTATTCCCTCATTCTTCTTATTTTCTCATATAGAATTATCTACTCTTGGAGTTTAACCGATAGTGCGGAAACTATTAGATCTAAGACTCCTTTTAAACCCTGTTTAAGAGTAAGAGATTAGCGAAAGATGTACCAGCCCAGATGTGGCAACAATACTCCATGTATGAGTGAATTGTGGCTTTGTAAAGATATAGGACAGACACTGTATGGTGTGAATAATTTTCTAGCACGGTAGAAGGAGTCCACCTTCTTTGCAACAGCCTTGGCAATGTCCGACAGATGATAAAAGTTTGTTAGAAATTCTACAACTCTTGTGTTGTGGCATTAAACGCCCGAAATTAAAAAAGATAACAAAGAGATAGTTAACAGGACCGTGTTTTCTTACCTGTTAAGTCAGATGGATTTGGAAGTGCATTTGTAGTACCGAAGTTTATTATTCATGTCCAAAATCAAAGTGCGTAAATTCGTTTCTGCGCACCGAATTCGAGAAGCCTGAATTAATAATTTTATTTAGGACCAATCAGAAATCGTTTTGGATTTCGAAGCGGTCTTTCTATGAGCAATGCTTTAAAAAGCCAGCTTTTCTTTCAATAAACAACCGAGACCAAAAAATTCAGACAGTGCTAATATACGTCCCCATTTAATCGCTACAAACTTCAATCATACACTGTCACTCGCATACTTACAATTAAAAATTCCACACACAAACTGGCTGCTTGAATTTCGTAGTGTCGTTCTGCTATTTAAAACAACTCACCAATTGAAATATTCCCAAACTTTCTCACTGAACTTCTTTTCTAATATAACAAACAAAGAAAATTGACTCTTATAAACAACTTCCAATGAAGTACAATTTATTTAATTGAGCGGAGACGTTTTCCTGATCTCTCTAACGCAGTGCTCTTAATTAATCAACTTGGACTTCTTACATATCTCAGCTAATCAATCCGCCTTATTTTTACAAGAACCCTAAAAATATTCCAGAGCATTCTATGTATTTTTTTTTTCGTATAGCTGTAAATCTCTATTTTAAGCATATATAAAATATCTCTTTTATTGTAAATATGAAAATATTTCTCTGAATCCGGTTCATCCCGAAAATACTTCTCCCATTACAATACACTTAATATTCTAGCGTACAAAAATGCTTGAATGATATTGTTGACTAGGACTAAGACTGTTTATAAAGATACACCTGACAAACTGATTGTCAACGACGTATCCCCGACCAGTACGCACACATAATCAAGCTGTTCCAGTTAACAAGAGTATGCATTTACAGATATACAGCATAACACGTTGACGTACCGGTTCCCGTTCGATGATCTGTTAAACGTCAGTATTAAATTGGATGACTATTTGCGAATATCAGGTGCCATATGTGCCTTTCGCTTATCTAGGAATTGTTTTAAGTCGCTTTGAACTTAGCCTTGCCACTGGAATCAGACAGTGCCGACTCAGGAGAAATGTGGATGTGGACTGCGCAACTCTTCAAAATATACTATTGTATTATTATCTATGATACTGAACACATACACTCCCGAGCAACGCAGAGTACTTTTTATGATATACAGTAGTATAACAAAATACAAAGAAAGTATTTCATCCGGGAAATGCAACGTTTATAAATATCTGCTCTATGTAGGATTGATCTATCTATGATAATCATGGCCTCACGGGCAACGACGAGTAAACACATCTGCTTCATCTATGATATTGAGAACGTTGGCTTAACTTGTGCCACTTACTAAATATCATACTTTATTATTACTTTTATGGTTCCCGGGGTTTGTTTCTAGTCGACTTGGACATAACCTTGCCACTGGACTCAAGCAGTGCCTTAGTGACCCAGGAGAGGTGTATGTGCAACTTGCACAACCTTTATTTTACAATTAATTACACGCGCAGTCACAGTTACAAGGCGTATCCATTGTCTCTCGAGTTTGAATAGAGGCCGTAATATATTTACAGAAAGTACAAAAATAATGTGTTGCCGTATACTGCTTTTGGTTAGGTCATAGCAACTCATAGTATATTGACACAAAAGTGAAACAACTACGAGTCATAGCGACTATATTTCTGGTATCAGGGCTATTTCATTTAAGTAGGCAATAAGGGAGATTACCACAATATCTTGGTTAACTATAAATTTCTTCGTTGCTCGCGCACCCTTTAGGGAATATTCATTGCATATCGAGTAAAAAGGGAGACAACTAGCTTGTTACAAAAAAGGAGACAACAGTCGTTTCTGTGGCTGCTTGATTTTCCATCTCCCCGACTGTGCGCCATTTTATCTTGCTCAGTTTTAAACAAATAAACTGATAAAAAAATGGCGTGATCTCTTTTCATTTCAGAGAATGTAGGATGAACAATAGCGTTTTCTATGTGCGTCATGCTTTCATTCTTAAATGTCGCCAATAGCAATCATTCGATAACCGAGGAGATTTCATGTTTGAATTTGTATATTTTGTAATCACGCATTTTGTATAAATCCCGTTTTTTTTCTTTTTTTTTTAAACTTTTTATACTTTTTTCTAACATCACATTTTTTTTTCGAACATTACAGTTGTTAATTGTTTGCGCAAAACAGCAATTTTATAGCAAGTATATAACAATAGTTTGTCTAATTATTTTCCTCTGGAGAAAAAGCCAAATTTTTAAAACTCCATGGAATAAGGAAATAATCTATTCTATTCTATCTTATATTCCTTGTTGTTGAACCATACATTTTATGAATGTGAAGTTGCATAATTTAATTCCTTACATATATTAATGCTCTATATCGGATATTGAGCAATTTCCAGGATAAGATTAAACTATAAAAATCAATATTGATGCAAATATTTGAATTTATGCTTTGACTTTTGAAAAAAATTATTGACTTTTGAATACACAATTACACACAAACACAGACACACACAAACATACACAGACGCAGACACACACCCGTGTATATGTTATTTTGGTAAAATAGGTTGTTTCAATTCTTTCACTCTTTGTGTATACCAATCCTTTTTGTTTAGAAGCTCAATGTGTGTTAAATATAATAACAGAGCATATATAAAAACAACAGTATAGTAACATTCTAAAATCCAAATATTTATTTTTCATGCAAAACAGCTCCTCGAGCATATTAAAATTTTGGTACATATTTATTATACAGATCTGTTTCGTTATATAGAAACAAACGACATAATGTTAATACCGACTCTTTCCTTTCATATACTCTTAATAAAAAGTAAAACTTCTTTGCTTAAGTAGAAAAAATGCATGACAATATAATGTCGCAAGAAGAAAAAATCATAGGAGACTTAACATCGTGTGTTTGTTCCGGCAGCTATTTTGGATAATTTTGTAAAGCCAGACGAGGTTTAATTCAACGTATGAATTAAAGTGTTTTGAAATTTAAAAAAAATTCTACAAATAATTACTAACTATTATCATTATTATTACTTTATTTATCTAATATTTATTTTCTGTAATTTGTTAACTAGGGTTATATCTAAAAAAGGGTTTAGATCGTTTGAAACTACGAAACTAATTCGTTACATTTTATACATGTTTCCTATACGGCTAGATTGTTTTGCAATTTACCGATATTAATAAGATGCATATATATATATATATATATATATATATATATATATATATATATATATATATATATATATATATATAAAAGCATAAAGGAATATTAAACATATCAATATGCTTAAATTAAGTTTATCGATACTGAAATGGAAATTATTTCGTATCTAAGGGGACAGGTTCCCCCCTACATATCTAATTAGTTACTCAGCCTAGTCAAAGGAAGATAATTAAATTGGAAATTTTAATAGATATGACTCTTGTATTGTCATGCATATTTTTTTCTATCAAACAAAGAATTTATAATTTTCTGAATAGTATATGCACGAAGAGAAACCCTATTAACATAATAATAACTGTTTTTTCTGCATAACGAAATGGATCTGTAAAAATGTACCGACATTTTACCACTCTTAAAGAGGTTTTTGCATGAAAAATAAATATTTTCATCTTGAAATGTAACTATACTGTTACACACACACACACACACACACACACACACACACACACACACACACACACACACACACACACACATATATATATATAAAATTGTATATGTAAAAATATTTTTAACCTTTATCTTATTTTAAATGAATAAAAATGTAAATATACTAAATACAAATCATAGTGGGAGTGATAAGTAGTTAAATGGATTAATCCGTAATCTTATAAATACAAGACTGAAAAATGAAAAATTAAAAAATATATCCATTTTAAATGTGGAAATTGATGAATCACACAGGTAAGAAATTCATTTTTTTAGTATGAAAAGGTTAGTAACTGCAATTAAGAATAGGAAATTGGATCAAATGTTTGTAACATGTCTTCTTCCTAAGATTAAGGGTGGTGGTGTTTGATCAACACTGATGTGGAGCTATGATGTAATATACTGTTTTGTTTTTAAATCCCCGAAACAGTGTTTCATGGTAAGCAACCGATGATCCCTTGAAAAATAAATTATTGGTACTATAGTAAATTCGAGAGCGAGTTGATGCAGCGATTGCAGGTGATTAAATAACTTACTGACTGGATGGTTTTCTAACGAATGATAAAAAATATTTTTTTGTATAGTTTTAAAGATTGAAAACTTCGAAGACTATATATATATATATATATATATATATATATATATATATATATATATATATATATATATATATATATATATATGAAGGGTGTTTTTCAGATGCGACGAACTTTAAATTAAAATAAACTATATAAAATATTTTTATTATACAAATGCAGTAGAACCCGGGGATACACCATTAAAAATTAGTAACAAAATAAAGTACAGTATATAATACACATGTATATACATAAATAACACCCTAAGGCGGGGTAAATACCGTAACCAGGGACGGAAAAATATCGTATTCCACATCGTAACCTGAAAAAGCCGTATCATACGGACATCGTATCCCGGGGTTCTACTGTATGTAGCTTATTCCAAATATTAATTTTTAGCATTTATAATTTAAATGAAATTTCAGGCATTTGCCCCGCGGCTCGCGCGTATATGGCGTAATCTAGAGGTCATATTTTCACAAATCTACGCATTGAGTAAGGTTTTATTCCGAATTTTTTTCTAAGTGGTCTATAGTGTCAAGTTTATCAGCGTAGACATAGGAATTTTAATATATCCCTCGAAAATAATCGAATGGGGGTTAATCGCATGAACAAGGTGACCAGTTAAAAGACAGATGTCATGAAATTATTTGTTCATCAAATGTTTCCCTTAGTAAATTGATCGTATCGCGGTCTGTGTGACATGCAGCTTTGCCCTGTTGAAACTACATGATGAATTGTGAAACCAAGCTCAACTCAAAATAACCCATAGGTCTCAGATGTGCAATTAAAGAAAATAGAATTGTCAATTGGAAGTTTACTTCGCCACCTCTAAAAAACAGCTTATATATATATGTGTGTGTGTGTGTGTGTGTGTTGGAGAGAGAGAGAGAGAGAGAGAGAGAGAGAGAGAGAGAGAGAGAGAGAGAGAGAGAGAGAGAAGGGAGATACATGTACACACACACGCACACACTAATACACACACATACATACACACACACATATATATATATATATATATATATATATACGTACATATATATATATATTTAGATATATCAGAAAAAAGCTAAATACACCAAAATAGTTCGAAATATCAGGAAATCAATTAACTGAAAGTTTATGTTTTTTAGCAAATTTGATCACGTTAATCGCCCGGTATTTATTTTATCTGCACTAGTCTTCAGTGAGGCATTATTTATTGTAGTTAAGCTCTCCAAGCAACTAAAGAAGATAAGAATATTCTCGAATTTGAAGAAAGAATAATGTATTTAGATGTTGATGTTATCTTCTCTTCTGTTAGCGTCAGAGGACATTCCAAGCTACGGACATCTAAGAGTCTTAGCCCATTAATTTATCAGCGATCTGAAGCCATCCTTTACATGTGCTGTTCGATCGAAAGTTTTCCACGAGCTGGCATACCTATCTAACTCCTTCTTTCTTTGAACCATGTGGCGTCACGTCTGTTTTTTTTTGGTTATACAGACCGAGGCAGCACTTGAGTGCATATTCACTGATCCATGGACTCCGGTTTCCTATTTACGTGTCAATGTTGTGTTGAGAATCCAAGTCACTAGACGAATATTAGAAAAGACGTACTATTTATTATTTAACTACAATTTAACAATTTAATCATCTTTTAATTCTGTGAAAAATTCTTTTGGTGTAATGAAATTAGATGAAGTCAATTTGGGGTAAAAAAACTTTTGTTTTTCACCATCATGAAACAGACACAATAAAATTTATTATTTCTTTTTTTTTTTTTTTGAATAGATCGACTTTGTTGTTTTTTTTCTATATCGTCTTTTCCTTTACAAAATTTGAAACCCAAACGTGATTTCAACACGACAAAGTTCTAAAAATTCTATTCAATTTATCTTCAATCTATGGTCCCTCCTGCATAACATTTATAAAAAAAAACACTCGTTTAACTACAACCACTGTCAACAATTTTCTCTACATTCTACTTATACCTAAAGCTAATCGCAAATTCAACGAACAAAGCTTTTATTCTAGAACTAGCCGCCAGAAGAGCTCTATACCGCGAAAATGCTTCCCAATTGACCAACATAATCGTTTTCAAGTTGGGAAAGTATCTATGTTTACACCAGCGTTAGAAAAAGATGAATGTTGGAGGGTTCAGTCACGTGAATTCTCTCGCTACATTCTTAAAAACATCTGAATAATATTACCCTTTTTAAACATAACGTAAACAAATACCTGTTGAACTGTCAAACGGTTGCATAGATATTGATAGAACATTTGCTTGTTAAAGTCACGTCAGGGACCCCACATTTTGTAGAGAGAAAGGCAATATAAAAAAAAACTCCAATTATTTCAAACATACTATTCATACGATATACTTGCTGAGTTTTACGGCATATCAAACGGCGTTGGGTCATCTGATGATGCCGAAATTCTACATGTTTTATACACGATTGATTCGTAGTTAATTATACGAGATATCCGGTAAATGCAACTCTCGCTATTCTCTAATGGTCACCTGTTTATTACTAGCAGAGATCAACGTTGCTTAACTTCTGTCATTTGACGAGAAATATAACGATATACAAGGCGTTCCGAAATTCTTAGGTACATTTTGACATCGAGAATCTCGAGAACTGTTAAGGATATAAAAACGCATCTGGTAAATTCAGATAGCTTGTAACATCAAGTTTTTCATGGAATGATCAAAGATGTTCAACGTAAGCATCAGTGGTCACACGATACAGATCAAACCGATAGTCCAATTCTTGCTAAACGCGTCCCAGCATTGCGTTGCCAATGGTTGCAAGAAGATGGGAAGCACATAGACCAGTCGTTTCACAAATTCCCACAAAAAATCGCAGGGATCTGGAAATCTGAGAGGCACGTTGAACAAGTGTCCTTATTTCAGTTTTTTTGCAAATTCAAGAACACAAAAAACCTTTTCTAATTGAGTGAACGCTATTACTGGATCTGTAACGAAATGAAAAAATATGTAACGAAATGAAAAAATTTGTAACGAAATGAAAAAATTTGTAACGAAATGAAAAAATCAATAGCAAAATTACAAAAAACTTAATGCACTTAGCTTTAAAATGGCAACAGTTTAATCTTACCACCATTCATAGTTAAGCAGATATAAGGACTTTTGGAACACGCTGTACTTCAACAAATCAAAGCTTCTTATACCTCTCGGTTCCATTTTATTTTTACGTAACACGTTAAGTCTACATTCGTACGACACTCAAAATGGCTGCGAGGAAGACAATGGATTGCAAGCAGGTGCAGTCTTCACTGCTGAAATCGTACGTTTGTGGGTGGTTCTCTTTTTTTTGTCTTAGTTGGGAAAGCAGCCATGTTTACATCAGCGTAAAAAAGATGATTGGGGAGAAGGAATAGGGTTAAATCGACAGATATGTTATTTAACGTGAATCTAGAAATCGATTTAAGAAAATCTCGTTCGATAATAACATGACGTGGGCTGATTGATTTTTTTTATTGATAACAGACGTGCGTTTTTACGCGACGTGCAGGGAATGTACCGAACGAGAAAGGAGAAGATTCAAAGCGATTTACCCTCCCCCATATCTAAACGAACTGCATATTTATATGTATAAAAATAATCATTTTTTTTTTCAGTCTCCTGTAGAACATTTGAAACACATGCACAGGAACACGTTTATCGCGAAGTATTTATGAACACATTTTATATATAGCTGAAAGAGTTAACGTTATTGCCTACGTCTATTTATATTATATTAAATCCTGTTAATCAGTTACTCTTAATATGAAGAATCTATTGCGCATATGTAGATGAAATAGTACAATTAAATAAAAAATAAATGGCATCAAATATTACAATTATAATATATTTTAATAATATCTAATATTAATTTATATTATTTTAATAATATCCAATATTAATTTATTATGAAGTGTTTAAAAATGAATATACCCGCCCCCAATGATTCTTTGACTCGTTCGTCTCTACTAAAAATTTTGCTGATATATTTGGTTGGTGTGTTTTACAGCATGTCAACCCCTTTTCAGGTTGTTGAATGCTGAATCCAATTATTTTGGAAATAGTATTCATGTTGCATCCAGTTATTTTGTAGAAGTTTTTTTTTATTCTTCAACGTTTATGTATCTTCAATCACTAGCTTGCAGTGTTTGGTTTGGGTGTTTTAAAGTGGATTTTATCGTTTTCGTTCCCAGCTCTGCAAAACATAAATGAATTATGCAATGGGAGAAGGAAAAGGGTTACAGTATCAATGCTTAGTATACTTTAAGTTTTGAAACCAGTCAGGAAGTGAGGTAGAGAGAAAGAGAAAGAAAAGGGGGGAAAAGGTGGGTTATTGTTTTTGTTTTTGGTTTTGCAGAACATAATAAAGTTTTGTGAAAGGAAATAGAAAAACAAAAAGCATCAATGTAAGGTGCATTTCGTTCCAGGAAGTCAATATATTCAGACAGCCTGATCTGGTAGCAGCAGCGTGCACACACACACACACACACACACACACACACACACACACACACACACACACACACACACACACATATGTATAAGGAATGAAAAAATACCAGCGGTGGTTGACGTTATGTTTTGAGAAAAATAGAAAAACCGAATGAAATTATTAAAAAATCAACGTTTCGTCCTTATTTCAGAGGACATCTTTATGATAATTGAAGTAAAAATGTAAGAAAAGAAAAAGTCATAGATCGTGCGAAAAAGACAGTTTTTGAATCCTACCCATGTCGGGAAGGACAAATATGTGTGCGTACTGTAGTTATATATATATATATATGTGTGTGTGTTTTAAGCACTGTAGTTATATATATATATGTGTGTTTTAAGAAAAATAGAAAAACCGAATGAAATTATTAAAAAATCAATGTTTCGTCCTTATTTCAGAGGACATCTTCAGGATAATTGAAATAAAAATGTAAGAAAAGAAAAAGTCATAGATCGTGCGAAAAAGACAGTTTTTTAATCCTACCCATGTCGGGAAGGACAAATATGTGTGCGTACTGTAGTTATATATATATATATATATATATATATATATATATATATATATATATATATATATATATATATATATATATATATATATATATATATATATATGTGTGTGTGTGTGTGTGTGTGTGTTTTAAGAACTGTAGTTATATATATATATATATATATATGTGTTTTAAGAAAAATAGAAAAACCGAATGAAATTATTAAAAAATCAACGTTTCGTCCTTATTTCAGAGGACATCTTCAGGATAATTGAAGTAAAAATGTAAGAAAAGAAAAAGTCATAGATCGTGCGAAAAAGACAGTTTTTGAATCCTACCCATGTCGGGAAGGACAAATATGTGTGCGTATCTATTAAATAAAAATAGAGACGGGCATGATTATTGGTTTTTTCTTGCGTGCCTTTAGAATATGCAGTCCCCAATATCTTAATGATGAATTTCAATATATTACGAATGTTTTAAGAAAACTACAGTATCCATCCTATTTCATTTCTTACGCAAAGAAAAAAGCTACGAAAATACACTATAACATAAACACACAGAAAAATAAAAAATACCTCACTATTAAACAGACATCTTTTCATTCCCACCCACACCAAAAATACAAAAATCTACGACACTCTTAGTAGACTTGGTTTTCACTTGATACAAAGAACTTCCTCAACCATAAAACAGACATTAAAAACTACCAAGCACTCTCCCAAAACCCTCACATCCGATGCCGGTATATATTCCATCCCATGTAACAACTGTCAACAAGCGTACATAGGTGAAACACAGCGAAAATTGAAATTAAGACTTAACGAGCACAGAAGAGATATAAGGAATGGTAACACCCTAAATGCACTCTTTTGCCATTGTGCAGAACACGATCACTCATTTAATTTAGATCAAGCGATAATTATTAAATACGTGATAGATAGAGCGAAAAGAAGACTTTTAGAATCGGCACTAATATTGAATACTAATACTATTACGCAAAGAAAAGGCTTCTACCATTTAACACCTAGCATAGAGAAAATAATAACCAAAGAACAAAATATCAAAACAGATCCTGGCTAACCGTTTTTCCTTAAATATTTCAACAAAATGAATAAGTTTACAGAAAAAAAAATGTACATATTTATTTTAGCGCATTTTTAAAAGTGTATATATAGACATCGAACAACCCAACCTTCCCATACGCACACATGCGTCTGTCCTTCCCGACATGGGTAGAATTCAAAAACTGTCCTCCTTTTCGTACGATCTATGACTTTTTCTTTTCTTACATTTTTACTTCAATTATCCTGAAGATGTCCTCTGAAATAAGGACGAAGCGTTGATTATTTTAATAATTTCATTCGGTTTTTCTATTTTTCTCAAAACATAACGTCAACCACCGCTGGTATTTTTACTTTCCTTATATATATATATATATATATATATATATATATATATATATATATATATATATATATATATATATATATATATATATATATATATATACTAACAAAGATACCCGCCCTTCGTGCAGGACTTTGCTGTACGCTCGGTTGGGTTGCGGCTTCGTCTGCAATAATTGTTTATGTCTCGAATGACATTTACCAAGGCTAAGGTACCAGCAATTTTTCAAACTGGCTGATTCATTCTATGAGTATCTAAGGGTACTTTAAAAGTGTTGTGAAGAGTGAAACCACCTTAAAGTAGAGTTACCACAATGTCACTGGATGCTTTTGCAAGCACAATCTTTCCCATGGATTTAATTTTGCAAAAATCAAATTTATTACAAAAGCCTTGCTAGTGCTACCTGAAGCATCAAGAAACATCACGTTTTTGTTCACCTCACTTTGTGCTTCCAACATTACCATAAAAGAATTGTAAACTTCTCTCTGATCAGCTGTCAATTTCTCTTGCAAATTTTCTACTTGTAGGAAAAGTTCTTAAATATTTAATTTACTTCACGTTGATACTCTCTTGCAAGTCTTCTATCTCCTCCTCGCCTCTGCGCGGGTAATCCATGGTTTGCCAGTGGTTGACCGCCAATAAGGAGAACTTTTTCTTCAATTAGGCAAACAGTTTTGCTGCAGATGTCATCATTAAAATCTGCTTCTGAATTTTAAACTTCTGACTTATGTCTGTGAAGAAAACTTGTCCAAATTTCAAGAGGATTGCTTGGTTCACAGACCGTTAAAATTATCGCAAAGAAGCTTCGCAAATTTGAAGGTGATTGAGTGACACTTGACTCTGACAATGCTTGTTGCAAATGTTGGCCATTTTCAAGAAAGCTTCGGACAAGGCATGCAGCTCTGTATGTTTCAAAAAGTTTTCCATTGTATGCTCTCAAATCTTGAAACGAAGTTGGCCCATTAACCACATTGAGTAATAGGCGTAAAACATGCGTGTTGAACTAATCGTGTAAATTCTTCGAATGCATAGTGCCTTCCATAAATCATCATTTTGAGCTCCTTCAGCTTGTTCCCCACCCATTCTTCTGTTCCATTTCCTTGTTGATTTGTTCCAAGTGTGTTATGGTATCCGTTTTAGAGGGGGTACATATTATTTACGTGACGGCCTGTACATATATTATTAAATATTCCTTGTAGTTGACAACACGCATGTTTTAAATGTACATTTAGAAAGGAGACAGAGTGACAGTAGGTACATGTTGAAGACATTTATACAGAGAGAGTTCATATTCACAAGACATACTTTGATGAGAGGATGAAGTGGTATACATTGATACATACTGGAATGATTAAACACATTACCTTTTCTCGTTGGAATTATGAACACAGAAAGACGGCAGTTATAAAAAAACATAATGATAGTTTATTCTTCTCCCGGTCGGAAATAATTTGGCGCTCAAACATGTATCGAAGACTTCCTGTGTAAGTTGTCGAAAGGATCACTCGTTGACCAATCTGTTCTGGATTCCCATCTTCCCTAAGAATTGAATCCGTCAAGTTGCTATCATTGCCAGCTTTCAAAATTTGTTTTTCCCACCTCAGGAACTATAAACGTTCTGTTTCAATCTTGCAGTGCACATCCATCAACCATTATTTAAACGACCTTCGGTACAGTAGAAAATAGCTTACAGGCCCACTCATTAAATGGTAGAAATAAAACTGCTGTTGGGTAACTTTGCGTCCATTGGATGCCTTCATGTAGATGTCGTAAGATAGAGAATCATAGAAGTACATTAACGGGTAAATTAAAGTATCGTACAGAGGATGTAGTTCAGAAATCCTTTTTAATGTATTATTTTTAAAATGCAAGACAATATCTCAGTTTGCTGTCGGTTCATTGTCCATTAATATTCCAATCTCATACGTTGTTGTTGGAGCATTGAAACTTTGCCGCTCCATCTTCAGGTGGCAAAAGGCTCCCAATTTGATGGCAAACCTGGACTTGAATTCTAAAAGAAGGATTCCACCCATGTACCGCCGCATTTTCTTCACCAAAGGAAGTCATTGCAAAACAGTTGCAAATGCGTATATTTTGCAGGACCTTTGCTTGAGAACAAATCTTGCAGCAACTGAGACAGTAGTGGAAAGTTATGAAGCACAACCTCGTCAGAAGAACAACAACAATCAGAGGTCTCACCTCACAGTTGAAGTATGCTGACATATTTTGTCCATTTTTCCTATGTTAGCTGTAGTGAGAGAATCATTTTTGTTGTAGAGCAATCCTTTTCTGTTGCTGTTTTCTCTTTCTTGTTGTCTCAAAGCAGTCATTCATTGCCTAGCTGCCTTCTTTTCTGTTATTTGAAAGCCGTACTCGCTCTCTCTCTCTCTCTCTCTCTCTCCCTCTCTCTCTCTCTCCTTGCTCACACACGGGATTAGCGAAAGATTCGTTCGGTTTCTGATTCATTCTTTCATCTTTGAGCTTCTCTCAACTTACCTCGTTCACATCTTTTTGTTTCCTCGTTTGATCCCATTGCTCGTCGTATTGCTTCCTTTTCCGACCATCTCTTTGCCTTTCTTGAATATCTTCTCGTGATGAATTTAGCCACCTTGCAGCATGTCTTGTTCTGTCAGCTTCACTTTGGGTTGTTCTTTCCAAATTTGTAAATTTTGCTCTCCTTTCTCTTTGACATATTCTGTTGAAGCGTTTTCATTGGAGCCAATTGCAGCAACTCTTAGTTTTACTTAGTTCCGTTTCTATTTCGTTTGAGTGGCATCTTAAGGGCATATCTGAAATGGGAAAGTATAATCTTAAATTTTTCAAAAGAATTATGTGCATCAAAAGAAAAAAGGATCCTTAATGATCCGTTAAATTGTTTTTGGTAGCGTTATTTTAGAAGGTCAAAGTTAGGAGATACAGTGCAATAAATTTTGTTCTTTGTTATGAACCACTATCATGCCAAATTTCATTAAGATTGGTTGAAGGGATCGGAGGTGAAGGAACGTAATCTGATTCAAATTCACAAAGTTGGCCGGCAACATGGTGGCGGCCCTCGGGATGTTTGCTAACTCCAACTTGGTGTGCACCAACCCTAGGTAGGGGAGTTTATGCAAAGCCGCACCAAATATGGCTTAACCTTTGATCTTTATCTTAAAAAATGGTGTGCACCATCCCTAGGTCGAAGACCATCATCATGTCAGGTTTGGTCATAATCAGTCCAATGGTGTAGCTTGTAGGAGAGTGTATATATAAAGAAGGCCAGAGGAATAGTTGGCCGAAACGTTGTGAAACAATAACTAATAAAGATGAGAATAATAGTCCGCAATAAATAAAAATTAATATGAATAATACTCATCTCAATAATGGATTCCAATCAAAAAATAATATATATACCATTCGGTACAGACCCGACCATGGAAGATCAGATAATAAATAAACGCAGATTTATAAGATCAAAAAAAAAATCCAACCTTGATCGCCCTTCGGGGCCCGTGGTGCAGTTGATAGAGACGTTGAATCTCTACGGTTCCAGATGAGCATTGTCTGAAGATAGCGATTTCAATCCTACCAAAAGCCGGCCAGAGGCTTACTTGGCCAAAAAACGTGGTGAGACGACAACAACTACGGATGGCAGTAATTGCTGAGAATGCAGTTAGGAGATTCGAAGTTCCTATCCGTCGCGGTTACCACCTGACGAAGGCCAGAGGAATAGTTGGCCGAAACGTGGAGAAACAACAACTAATAAAGATGAGAATAATAATCGGCAATAAATAAGAATTAATAAATAGTATATATATAGAAAGCAGGCTGGAATAAAGCGCTTTATATAAGTCCGTTTTCAGTGTGAGAAATAATTTGTGTATACTTTTTGTACATATTAATCAAATTGTGAACAAACACACAAACATTATTATAATAGATTGAGTGGGTAAAATTTTTTGTCTCTAAAGAAACGAAATATTAGTCAAACAAATGCCAGAAAAATAAAATCTAAAAAAAAATTATTTCAACGATGTAATAAAATATTTCATAAGATATTTTTTGGCTTTCTAATATTTTAAAATTAACATTACAATATGTTTTCACATATGAGTCCAAACTCCCATTTAAAATTCACGCCAAACCACACACATACACATTGATTTGGGAAATAATACCACCATCAAAAAGATCGGGCGTATTTTTTTTTCTCTCAACTAGTGGCTAGCCTTTCTGGCTTAATACCACCAGAAAAAATGAAGAGAAAACCTAAAGAATATTTTTTAGAAAAAGATGTATTACACTGAAAATCTGAAGTCTGACCTAGGGCTAAAGGACCGGATGGATTCTGTTGCTCCCCAAGATAGAAGAGCCCAGTAAAGTGTGTTGTCAGTACCGAGAAACGGAAACGAAGAGAGAGAGAGAGAGAGAGAGAGAGAGAGAGAGAGAGAGAGAGAGAGGGTGGGGGAGTTTCCGGGCGTTTAACTATTTTATAAACTCTGTCACGCGCTAAGCTCGCCTGAAAGATGATCACTGCTTGGTCAAGCCAGAAGGGAAGTTGACTGCTAGCACCAATCAGCACTAAGCTTATAAACCAAAGATTCAAATCAATAAACCGAAGTGTCGCTATTGCTACACCTACTTTTTGAGGCTAGCACTTGATTTTTCTATATAGAATACATAGATACTTGAATATTCTATTAAATGTTTTACCTATCAAACGTTGAGTTAGTAAAAAATCTAAGAACATTACTTTTCCTTTCCTTGCCTGATCAGTTAACTATTTTACATACGAAGGGCGTGCAATAAGTAATGCCCCTGACCCACTTTCCATAGCAGTAGAGCAACGAAACTTGGCACAGTTATTAGTCTTTCTCTACATAGTAACCACCCAGAGTTATGCATTTCTCCCATCGTTTGATGCAGCTCTGGAGACCGTTTTTGTAGAACACCCTAGGTTGGTCCTTCGACCACAACGTGACTTCAGAAATCAAGGCTGCATCATCTGGGAAACGCTTTCCGTTCAAAAACAACTTTATAGCTGGGAAGGGGTGAAAGTCAGAGGGTGCAAGGTCAGGAGAGAAGGGAGGATGGGGTAGGATTTCATAACCACACGCACGTGCTTCTGATCTGGCGACATGCGAGTTGTGGACCGGAGTGTTGTCCTGCAGGAGGAGGGTACATTTGCTGATCTTGCCCCACCTCTTTATTTTGATAGCATCCCTTAATTTCCTCAAAAGTGAAGCATAATAGGTTCCTGTAATTATGGTACCCTTTGCCAGGAAATCTGTCATCACTACTCCGTTCTGGTCCCAGAAGACTGTGAGCATGACCTTGCCAGCGCAGGGCTGCACCCTTGCCTTCTTTGGAGGTGGTGAGTTCAAGTGCGTCCACTGCATTGACTGGGCTTTGGTCTCTGAATCATAGTGATGGCCCCAGGTTTTATCCTGTATAATCAGTCTTTTGAAAAACTTTGACTCATCTTCTTGGCACATCTCCAAATTCAACCTCGAGCACTCGATACGTTCTCGCTTCTGGAATAGTATGAGCAACCTGGGATCCATCTGCCAGACACCTTATGCATATGCAAATGGTCATGAATGATAGTTTCCACAGACCCTGTACTAATCTTGACATCTTGGGCTATTTGACGAATAGTAATGCGCCGATCTTCATAAATGGCAGCCGCAACTTGACGGACAGATGCCTCATCAATGACAGAAGGGGGCGACCAGGTCTGGGAGCTGTTTCCACAGACTTCCGGCTATGTTTGAATTCACGATGCCAGCGTTTTACAAGGTCATATGATGGGGTATAATCACCATCAGTTTCTTTCATTTCATCAAAAGTCTCCTGTGGTGTGCGTCCTTTCAAATACAAAAACCGGATCACTGCTCGACATTCAACAGGCTCTATTTCACACCTGACTCTGTTCAACAAACAGAACAGAAACCATAATAAGTTCAGAGCTGTAATTTTCTACATAACCCGTAGAGATATAAGTCATTGCATATGCAAAATTTCAGCTAGATCAGACAACTGGAAGATGGTCAGGGGCATTACTTAATGCACGCTCCTCGTAATTTTAGGGATCTCTTAGTCTTACTGGCTTCCAGGACAACAATTCATCTAGCTGGTAGGGTATACAGACACGTTCTGTTAGCATCAGTGGAAGAAGGTGTAGCATTCCTCGTGTGAACGAGTGTATAGCGTCAATAGCATCTTATTTGGGTTTCAAATGATGTTTTTTTTTTCAATATTTTGTCAAGGTTAACTTATAAGGTAAAGAATCTTCATGAAAAACCCCTGTCCAGAGATAGAAGACATTTGAAGAAATTTTAGGATGGCGTTTAGTAGGTGGTATAACACAATCACGTTGACACATCGGTTCTCGCCATATCACCGAAGTTAAGCAACGTTGAGCCCGGCCAGTACCAGATGGGTGACAATTTGGGAAGGCTAGGCGTTGTATGTACCTTCTGGGAAGGTTGGGCGTGGGGCCAGTACCCTCGCCCCGGAAAAAGAACTCCTTGCTACAAAAGCATCTACAAAGTTGTGAATGGCCTATCCCCCTCCAGGGGCACAAGGCAAGATTTAGCGGATGATTCAAACTCTGAAAGTCTCTGCAACTAAAGACGTGTAAGACGCAGAACAACAAAGCAATAAAGTGAAAACGGCAACGTTGCTTCTGTGCTAATTTTTTTTATTTGACAACGAAGAGCACTCCATGCTAACCAGACAATTTTGCCGTACGCACGATTTTCGTGAGCTTTATGCAAGATCTGAATCGAAGAACAACAGCAACAACGATTACTACTACTACTACTACTACTACTACTACTACTACTACTATATTTTCGTCTAATCCGTCTACTCCGTCTAGTTTCCTCTTGTTTCTGGTGAGCGCCGATTGCCAATTTTCGATCGATTTGATTAAAGATTGATCACGCAAAGATGAAAATCTGAAAGAATACGAAAATGATTCAAAACGAAACATGAATAATGTACACACGTTACTTCCGTTTAATCAATATATCAAAGAAAAAACATACATTTCCAATCATAAATAAAATAATGGTGGATAATAAACGCATATTAGTTTTCGTTTTCTCTTCTTTCGTTATTTCGCGCAGATAATCCAAGAAGACTTAAGCCGATTAAAAGATTCGAGATAAAATAAGTGATAAAGAAAGTCGCACAAGAATAGCAGATTCATTTCTTCGCGATCGTCTTTGCCTGTTCCATTATTTGTACACCACGTGATGATTCTGGTTTAATTCACGATTACGTTTTTTTTTGTTTTTGTTTTTAATTCATAGCCGGAAGCTGGCTTTGGTTTGTTGTGTTCGCCTAATCAATACAATAACATCATTTGCGAATAGGATAAGAATAGACAGCGACACTATTACTGAAACAAGAAACATTATTTGAGAAGCAGGAATTAAAAGCAAATAGATTTTCATAAAGGAATATGGAATATGGAACACAAGGTCGCAGATGGGAGAGTCAAGCCAGCGCTCCTAACGGAGGGGCAATCTGGCATATTAAAATTACTTGAGTAACTCCGTCAGCATTCACTGGCGTGTCAGGCAGTAAGTCTAATTGAAAGACGGAAGGTAACGATCTGGGGATTGAACTACATATGTCATTTCTCAGTCAAAAGGGAAAATACCATTTCTAAAATTGTAACAGAGCGCAGATACGCGTGTGGCGGGTATATGCAAATACCGAGCCGTGTACGAAATGATGTTATGGCAAGGAAAAAGAAAAAGACTAAAAAACAGAGATAGATAGAGAGAGAGAGAGGACGTTAGAGTAAGCGATCACGTTAGAGATGTGAGTGACGTCACAGCCACAAGGAGAAGTCAAACGTGGCGGGAAAATGAAGAAATAAGTGTTGTTTTTACAAAAATGGAGTTGATTTATTATTTGTTCCATGTTCCTTTTTTACGCACTCAGCTACAAAGTGTTAGTTCTATGTGTGTAAACATGTATACCACGTTACAAAATGGCCCCGTCTATTAGCTTTGGTGCCAAGTGAAACCTTCTGGACGAGTTCTTGTTATAGTGTTCTTGTCTGTGCAATTATTAGCTTAGAATTATTTTACAGACTATGGACTGCAGTTCTTAAAATGTATGGAATGGAGAGAATTCTTGGAAACATGTGCGATGCAGAGAGTGCTTGAAGATATGAAATGTAAGGAGTTTTGGGAATATGTAGAATAGAACGTTCTTGCATTATGGACAATGTATTAAAATGTGGAATGTAGAGAGTATTTAGAAATATTAGGAGTATAGAGAGTTCTTAAAAATATAAAGGGAAAGGTAAAACCTCTTGAAAATATTGGAAGGTATAGATATTCAAACATCTTATTAAAATTTCTATTCACATCTCAAACGTTGAGTTAGTAAAAGAGTTAAGAACATTAATTTTCCATTCTCTAACCGAGCAGTAAACTGTGTTATAGTATATCTTTTTAGTAGTCTCTTGGTCTTGCCGGATTTCAAGACAAGAATTCAGCTGAGCGATGTCTGTTCACTCTCGGTCGTGGTATGAGAAAGATACAGAAAGAGAGAGAGAGAGAGAGATAGAGAGAGATAGAGATAGAGAGACAGAGAGATAGAGAGAGATAGAGAGAGATAGAGAAAGAGAGAGAGATAGAGATAGAGAGAGAGAGATAGAGAGATAGAGAGAGAGAGAGAAAGAGAGAAAGAGAGAGAGAGAAAGAGAGAGAGAGATAGAGATAGAGATAGAGAGAGAGAGAGATAGAGATAGAGAGAGAGAGAGAGAGAGAAAGAAAGAAAGAGAGAGAGAGATCGTTTGGCGAAGTTTTAGATTTGATATATTGTAACACGATTTTCATATACCCGGACAGCACCAGATTGTCTTGCTGGTAACCACGGGCTTTAGATGTAGCCGGGGATGTTGAAACTTGGCCAAATATGCCCCATATGCGCAGAGGGAGGATAGGATATGTTTCTGTTGGTAAAAATTAATTTCTCAACGAAGTAAAATATACATTTTTGGCGACAAATAGTCTAGTTTGACATACATGGAGATGTTGCGGTAAATCTGGTGGCTTGTATCAAGCGAGATACTACCAAGAGGAGGGGTAGGGGGTAGATAGTCGAATTGGTTGTTGAGAGTAAGAAAGAACGGGAATCTTTCTGTCGAACTCGGGAATTTAGGCAGTTTGAAGGTTGAAGGTTCTATTCTCAGTGTGTCCGACCGAAAACTACAATTTCGAATTACTTAGGACCTCTATCCAGTCATGACTGACGTAACAAGAGTATGTTACCACCATGAAGTAAATGATGGGCCCCGTTCAAAAATCCGTCCAGATTCCCAAGTTCGACAAGATATCTCTGAAGAAGGTCGGAGGTTACATCGGTCGAAACGTTGTGAAAATCAAACTCAAGATGAAAACAGTAGTCCGATGAATCCAAATAATACTAGATGTTTTAGCTCTTGAAAAAGCTCACGAGCACAAAACCGTTGCACGAAACGTTGAGTAATTGGGTCTCCCCTTTTCCAATTTTCAATTCATACAGTCGGATGTGCTTTATCAAGGGAAAATAGACAGATATTAATCGAAGAACAGAGCATCTAAACAGAAAGGGAAGAATAGCCTTAAAAGCATTGAGTAAAAAGTAACACCATCTTCTTATCTCTCTTTCGCCCATAGCTCTTATAGTACACCAAATGCACAGCACACTTAATCTCATTATTTATCAGACTGATGTTGCATAATCAGAATCGCACATCCCTAAAGTGGACGCCATTTTCGTCCACTATTCTCAATATCTCCATCCCCATGTTTGACAGCCGCGTATGGCGCAGACATTTTCGTTTAGCCACAGAAAACAAATAAACATCGATATCAACAATCGATTCATTATGACACCGTGAATATAAAAATAAAATTAAAAAAACAAACAAACAAAACAGCAACATTATAACTAAGGAGGACAAGTACTGTCAAAGAAAGGGATAATTGATCGCCGAGTTCTCGACACATAGCTATGAGGCATCTGAAATCGAAATGAAATGGATATGGAAACATCACTGGATATAGAAAACAATACATTATTATAATTAAAATGTACGGACGGAAAAATAAAATAGAAATGTAAAAAACAACAAAACAAAACGAAAAAGGTTTGAAAAAAAATGCAGAAAGCAATAATTCAAAAATAAAAAAAATATTAAAAACAGGGGGGGAAAAAAACTAAAGGAAATGCCCCAAGGTTAAAAAAAATGTAAAAAAAAAAAATGTCTTATTATATCTTCCGCTAGTTTTTTTTCCTCTCTCAATTCATATCAAATTCATCTTCCATATTTCCCGCTCTTCTTTTTATAACATTTTTTTTTTCTGAATCTATTTATCTTCCTCCGACATTCTCATACTATTCCTCTCAATTTCGTCTGGCATATCTCTTTCGTTTCTATTTTCTGACTAACATCTGAGGACCTTTCTATACGATATCATTCTTTTAATCAATTATCGTCCCGCACACCGAGACGCCATCTTTTATTGTATGATTTCATGTTGTTATTGTATTTTATTATTTTCTATCGTTGGTTGCTCCCCACCCAATCTTTCTCACTCCCTGTTCTCATATAATTTTCGTTTAATTTTTCCTTCTCAGTGTCTACTAATACTGTGGGGATCTTTTTGCTTGTCAGTCATTTTACTTCCTTTATCTTTTCTCTGACCCTTGTCTCTTTTGTCATCTCTCTACCTCTCTTTATTTCACAATCTTTTCGAATAATTCTCCACCTCTCTTTATTTCACCATCTTTGCGAATAATTCTCCACCTCTCTATTCTACCATCTTTTCGAATAATTCTCTACCTCTCTTTATTCCACCATCTTTTCAAATAATTCTTTACCTCTTTTTATTCCACCATCTTTTCGAATAATTCTCTACCTCTCTTTATTCCACCATCTTTTCAAATAATTCTTTACCTCTTTTTATTCCACCATCTTTTCGAATAATTCTCTACCTCTCTTTATTCCACCATCTTTTCAAATAATTCTTTACCTCTTTTTATTCCACCATCTTTTCGAATAATTCTCTACCTCTCTTTATTCCACCATCTTTTCAAATAATTCTTTACCTCTTTTTATTCCACCATCTTTTCGAATAATTCTCTACCTCTCTTTATTCCACCATCTTTTCAAATAATTCTTTACCTCTTTTTATTCCACCATCTTTTCGAATAATTCTCTACCTCTCTTTATTCCACCATCTTTTCAAATAATTCTTTACCTCTTTTTATTCCACCATCTTTTCGAATAATTCTCTACCTCTCTTTATTCCACCATCTTGTTGAATAATTCTTTACCTCTTTAGCGACTTGAACATACTACTGAAGGGTATGTTGTCAAAGGCTCCAACGATATCTAAAAAGACACTTCTTTTTTGTTAGTTTACGCTCTATACAGATCACGAATTCATGAACTGCAGTCTCGGTAGAGTCCCTGGCTCGGAACTACTGTGATTGAATGATAAATATTGCATAAATGTGTGTTTGAGAGCTAATTTTTTTTGACAATCATTAATAAATATTATAAATTTATATATTAATACAATAGCAATGCCTGGAAAAATCATGGATTATATGGAAAAATGTGCGCATGAAAAGTAATATTCTTAAGAT
>NC_136487.1:76536406-76573906 GCF_053919585.1 Euprymna scolopes | reverse complement strand
AACTTGCTTTCGTCGCTAAAAAGCACTTTTGACCAACATGAAGATTCATGATCTTCATTGCATCTGACGAAGTTCAGACATCGCTTTCTGTTCTGTACAGATATCATTGGCTTGCGTCTTGCAACATATTCTCACAAATTAAATTCCTTTAATCTGTTCTTGACAGTAGAAAGAGAGCACTTTTTAACAAGATTGCACTGTTGTTGTATTTGGATAGCCGTTTTACATCTTTCTTAGGCTGCGGATCTTTATTGCATTGTCTTCCCTATTAGAAATAACTCTAGTACTACCAGATTTAGGAGTATCACGAACACTGCCGGTGTTTTAGTGCTTTTGGCCAGTATTTTGTACCGTTTTCTAATCACATTTTAATCTGCGACCGATTTCTCGATTGGATAAACCAAAAAGATGGAGATTGATTAATGAGCTCCTGACGATCACCAAGAGAAAGTCGTGGCATATGGACTAAATGTTACTTGTATAATCTGAAACAACAACAATTACGATTAGAGATGCTTTGTTGCCTGTTGATGGATATTTTAAACTGATTTAGGGGCTGTACCCTAAAGCCTTGAATCGCTGGGATTCGCATTTTGAGGGCATTGATAATGGTCCAGTTGTCATAACTTGGATCGGTAGAGAGCATGAGTTGTACAGCGGCGCATCTCCTATCTAACTCGATGAACATTGTACTTCTTTCAAACATGATAGAAGGCTCCTATCGCTCTTGTAATTTGTATACAACTAACCAACTAGTAGATGGTTTACTACATACAAAAAACGGTTTTCAAGAAACGAAAATCGAATTACGTCGTCTTTTCTAGGACGATAATTTTATCGTTCAACACTGTACAGTAAAAACAATCATGTAATTGTATGGAGAGTGGGATAGACACACAGTGTGAAAGAGGGAAACAGAAACTAAGATAGAAACAAGAAGAAGAAGAAGAAGAAGAAGAAGAAGAAGAAGAAGAAGAAGAAGAAGAGATAGAATAACCGAATAACGGTTTAACAGAATTTAAAACAATAAGAAATTGACGTAAGAAATGATATTCGCCCACACACAAAACAGCAACTCACGAATCATGAAGCTGGGCGAACAAGAAAGCACTGCATCAATTACGCTAGAACGTTATGCTATGGTACGTTTAACGAACAAGGGAAAGAAGAAATAAATAAAATTCCCAACGTCTTTTCGCGCTTGTTATCACGAACGTCACGAGCGACATTAACAAACCGGAAGTATGGATACAGCAACAACAAAACCGCAAATATGAGATTACATGAAATGCGTGATAACATAGGCTGTAATCGCCCCCAATGCCGCCTATGGAATCGTTAATAAAATTCACAACCATTTCTGAAATCCGACCATATTTGGAACGAATCAATGTCAGTCCATACCTGATTTCCTCTTCTTCACTGAAGAGATGTTGCGTGTCTATCTCTAATTTACCGTTATTTTTATGGCAGGTGTTCGACTGAGCTTCAATCTATGGTCACATTCTGTGAAGCACTTGCAACAATCACTCATATAGCCACAACAATTGTCAACAATTTCTCCCACTCTCTATCTATTCTTAAAAACTAAACAAAAATTTAATGAGTAAAGTTTTTGTTCCCTAGAACTATCCGTCTTTGTGTAACGTGCTACACGTTTACACACGTGTTAACATGTAGACATTTGGGACCCGACACGTTGTAGACTCCGTCGCAAAGGAAACACAGACAAGGAATAAGAAAAACACTTCAACTTGCTGTTTCAGGGTTTAATAAAAAACCTTTATTCCTCCTTTTCAAACCACGCGTGACTTTTTGTTACGGTTGTGACGTCATCCACGTGTCTCTAACGTGATCGTGATCCTCTCTAACGTGATTCCTATCCTCGGTCTATTTCTTTTCATATTTTGTTCGATTTTTTTTCCTCGCCGTGCACTCGGCTCGACATTTGTATACAGCTGCTATACGCGCGTCCGCGCTCTATTACGTGTCAAACGCAATATTGTAGGACTGCTTTCTGGCCGATCATAACATGGTAGTTTTAAGTCTAATGTAAATAAATTAGTGTCGAACTGTCCTCTTATATAATTAAACTCTACCCAAGTTCCACCATTACTGATCATGATAATATTGTTTCACTACTCTACCTAACACTCATCAACCCTTATCCTAGAGTGACCTCTAATTATTGATAAGCGGTGGCCTCCATGTAAAAAAGATCCAACAACTTCTCAACCAAGTTTCTGTCCCGATTCTCTGATAGTTGTGTTATGGTCATTCACTAATATGCGAGGTTACTTTAATGCAGGTTTCCCAACCTTTTTCGGCAAACGTCCCCCCCCCTTTAGATCACTCGGATACCTACTACCTCTTCCTCCCTACATGCATCTTTACATAATAATGTTAGTAGTACATAAATAAATGAAAATATTTTCCATCTATAAAAAAAAAAATCAAACTTATGATGATGATTAGTATCAACAGGAAATAGTTGGAATCCTATAGCAAATAAATAAAATGAAATAGAATGAAATAAAAACAATTGTCTAGTGTGAGGTTTGAACCCATGATGAAATAAAATAGTAGAACCGAAAGTGAATGAACTATCTACAAAACCATTGGTCTAACACAAATATTTTTTTCTTTTTAATTTACTTAAATAAGTTTGGCATAGGAACTTTTTTTTTTATCTTTTCATATAGATCAGGATTTCTCAACTTTTTTTTTTTTTTACAGCAAACGCCTCCTAGAACACTTGGATACCTACTACCACCCCTCTCCCTAAAACACCCTTACGTACTATCGCCTACCTCCCTACATGCATCCTTACATAATAATGTTAGTAGTAGTTGTAGTACATAATTAAAGCAAAAATAAATAACTGAATATTCATGTAGTTTTGTCAACAAAATTTTACAATGTCGACCAAATGGGAACAGTGACAACTTTAAATACAAATCGATTAATATATCATAGCATTGCTAATATAATAATCAATAAAATTAATATATAGCATTGCTAATACAATAATCAATAAAATTAATATATCATAGCATTGCTAATACAATAATCAATAAAATTAATATATCATAGCATTGCTAATACAATAATCAATAAAATTAATATATCATAGCATTGCTAATACAATAATCAATAAAATTAATATATCATAGCATTGCTAATATAATAATCAATAAAATTAATATATAGCATTGCTAATACAATAATCAATAAAATCGATATATCATAGCATTGCTAATACAATAATCAATAAAATAAAATTGCTAATACAATAATCAATAAAATAAAATTGCTAATACAATAATCAATAAAATAAAAATTGCTAATACAATAATCAATAAAATAAAAATTGCTAATACAATAATCAATAAAATAAAATTGCTAATACAATAATCAATAAAATAAAAATTGCTAATACAATAATCAATAAAATAAAATTGCTAATACAATAATCAATAAAATAAAATTGCTAATACAATAATCAATAAAATAAAAATTGCTAATACAATAATCAATAAAATAAAAATTGCTAATACAATAGTCAATAAAATAAAATTGCTAATACAATAATCAATAAAATAAAAATTGCTAATACAATAATCAATAAAATAAAATTGCTAATACAATAATCAATAAAATAAAATTGCTAATACAATAATCAATAAAATAAAAATTGCTAATACAATAATCAATAAAATAAAAATTGCTAATACAATAATCAATAAAATAAAAATTGCTAATACAATAATCAATAAAATAAAATTGCTAATACAATAATCAATAAAATAAAATTGCTAATACAATAATCAATAAAATAAAATTGCTAATACAATAATCAATAAAAAAAATTGCTAATACAATAATCAATAAAATAAAATTGCTAATACAATAATCAATAAAATAAAAATTGCTAATACAATAATCAATAAAATAAAAATTGCTAATACAATAATCAATAAAATAAAAATTGCTAATACAATAATCAATAAAATAAAATTGCTAATACAATAATCAATAAAAAAAATTGCTAATACAATAATCAATAAAATAAAATTGCTAATACAATAATCAATAAAATAAAAATTGCTAATACAATAATCAATAAAATAAAAATTGCTAATACAATAATCAATAAAATAAAAATTGCTAATACAATAATCAATAAAATAAAATTGCTAATACAATAATCAATAAAATAAAATTGCTAATACAATAATCAATAAAATAAAATTGCTAATACAATAATCAATAAAATAAAAATTGCTAATACAATAATCAATAAAATAAAAATTGCTAATACAATAATCAATAAAATAAAAATTGCTAATACAATAATCAATAAAATAAAAATTGCTAATACAATAATCAATAAAATAAAATTGCTAATACAATAATCAATAGAATAAAATTGCTAATACAATAATCAATAAAATAAAATTGCTAATACAATAATCAATAAAAAAAAAATTGCTAATACAATAATCAATAAAATAAAATTGCTAATACAATAATCAATAAAATAAAAATTGCTAATAGAATAATCAATAAAATAAAAATTGCTAATACAATAATCAATAAAATAAAAATTGCTAATACAATAATCAATAAAATAAAAATTGCTAATACAATAATCAATAAAATAAATATCAGAATAATAATCATAGGACTCACCGATCAAAATGCAGGTTGTTGTTAACGATCAGAAACAAGTTAAGAAAAACCTAGCAATGTTACTAGAAGCTCTTTCTTTCACCACCACCCCAAAGTTCTCAGGGATCTCCTATACGAAAAATTTGGCTATCGCTCATCTGAAGTCTCTTAACCCCCTCCTGGTGCTTTAGAAGGCGTAAAACTGAATGGGCTTTGCATTCATCAAACCTCAACCCAAAGATATTTGTCTATTGGGTTCCTATTTACTTTGCCTCCCCACGAGAGCAGAGTTAGACACCAGGGCCGTTTTTTAATGTGGAGGGAAAAGGAACAAAAATAAAAATTGTCTCAGTCATGAAGGATTTATCCTCCACTAACCGAAACAAAAAATTGAAATGTTGTTACATAAGAAGGGTTGTCTCGTCTTATGTAAGTAAGAAGGCAGATTAGATAAGTGAAAATGATATTAGGAAAAGGCTAGAATCGAACCCTGTAAGCAAGTTTTAAAAGATAATGGAATGCAGAGTGATCGTCTATTCTTTTAGAAATAACTGGATATTAAACATGTCAGTTAAAAGAATGGACAATGCGAGTTTATAGATAATGATTAAAAATAGGTTAGATATTAAACAATTACAATTGGGAATTCTTTATTTGCCAAAAGTATGTTTGGACGGACATATGTAAAATCCACGTGATAAAGTCACGTTAGTTGACAGCAGGCCTCTGACGTCATAAACAAGGAAGATTCTCAATATATTGAAACGGGGTTCGAAGTTAGGATCGGATAATCAGAGATAATCAGAGAGACCCACTCACAGCCAGCGAGAGAGGGTCAGAAAGTTAAGCTGATGCCCTTAGAGATGAAGGGTGGAAGAGAAACCAAGTTTGAATTCCTGACATCATCAATCGGCCGGTTGAGGAATAAAGAAATCATCCAATATTTTGTAACTGTTTGTCTTTGTGTCGAAAGGTAGATGTGTTTGTTTATCATCTTGTAAACGAATTTTATGTATAAACTCCTCAAAGTAATGTGTCCTCCCCGCCATCATCAGTAATTTATCTCCTCTTCCCTGTGTTAACAAGAACTGTTGCATAAATATCTCTCTTAGAATATAAACGTCATTATCATCATTGTTATGAGTCCCCGTTATATGTGTCCCCAATATGTACTCACTATTCAACAGCGTAGCATCTGTAAAGATCCTACACTTTGACCTTGGCCTGAAGGCTAAGAAATCTCAATTATCTGTTGGGCTATCTAAAAGATTATGCCCATAAAATTAATCCTCAAACTATTCCTGAACTGAAGTGGTCAGTCACAGGCAAAACCAAGGAAGTGCCAATTGAGATCCGGCGAATGTCAAGAATATTTATGATACCGCATCCTGCTGACGAGACAATCACCAAAATATTCCCACATGCCGTTAGACAGCAATAAAACAAAGACTGGTGGATATCCTGGTTGAAACTTTTTTCAAATTTCAATCAGTAAAACAAAATTTTCTGGTGTTCAAAATCGTAACCTATGTAAGGAGGTGAGCGACGCTTTTTATGACTAGTTTCTATAGCAATCACGTCGCGTCAGCAACTATTATTGCAACTAATCCATTGCTGTTCGGAAAAGAGAAGTAATAAGTGAAACAGAGAGAATGAAAGCATGAAAGGGAGATAATTAGAGGGATTTTATTGAAAGCAGACGAGTGTCGTACATTGTTATTACATGTGTGTTTATGGGGCAAAAAATAAGACTGAAATTAAACAAAAACAAGTGAATTTAATGGAAGCCTGGAAAAATCATGGATTACAATAGAAAAATGCGAGCATGAAAAGTAATATGGTTAAGCTTAAACATGGAAAAATAAAGGACTAGTTGTTAGAATTGGAAAAGAATAGGACAAGGTATTTTAGAAAAAAAAAATAATAAATTTATAACTTAAGATATTGCAGCATTGAGAATTTTTTTTATAAAATTCAATTTATAACATTATATAATCAATTCTTAATACTGCAATATTTTAAGTTATAAATTTATTATATTTTTTACTAGAATATCTTGTCCTATTCTTTTCCAGTTTTAACAACTAGTCCTTTACTTTTCCTTGTTTAAGCTGAACTATATTACTTTTCATGCTCGCATTTTTCTATTATAATATATATATATATATATGTGTGTGTGTGTGTGTGTGTGTGTGTGTGTGTCGATATAAACAACTTGAAGTATACGATTTACCAAAATGACCAGATTCAGCATTAAATGATCCGAAAATATTGATATACTGTAAACAGCCGAACCAAATGATCCCTTGCATGATTGTAGCGATGCTTTTTGGCCACTCTCAATGCATTTCCTTCTAGCAACAATGATTACTTCTGTATCCGAATAGTTCAAGCAATTTTTCGCAAGACGTTACGTAACTTATCGCAAAATCCACATGGAATAAATAACCAAGAAGATGAACAATTTATCTAAGTAGAAATTACAAGCAATATGTTCGATTTTGCAATGTGTTCCATACTTGTAACCTCGGGATGGCATAGTTCTGTGTAGTTTTCTGAGTAGAACTGTATACATCTAAGTGTGAGAGTGTGACACTATATCTTAGTGCCCCGGTTGTGGTGATTGTTAACCTCCCCCCTCAGCATGGCCGGGAGGTGATTTGGCCATAAGCGGAGGGAAATACAGAAATAAGCAACTAAAATGCAATCCCACAATTCCATCTCTTTTCTCGATCTCTTTTTCGTCCGGACAGCATGGGGTAAGATATATATTTTTTTCTTTCTGTAAATGAGAGGAGGGGGGGCGTGCGTTGTTTTTGTCCGTATTGAATGTCTGTCTTAAGTCAAAGGAAACAGGCCTGAAGGCGAAGAAGATTCCAACCATGTCAAACCCTTAAAAAACAAGACGGCATTCTGAGAAAACAACGAGTCAGCTGCATCCAACATCTCAGGTATGCTTTTTCACTTCGCCTAGACAGAAAGACGTCTAATCGACAGATCTTCATACGCGAACCGTTTTCAGGACATTTAGTGTAACACGGTGGTCGGTCACACGCCACTGACCGGCCTATAAGTTTACAAGAAAAGGTGAAAACAGATAGAGAAAGAGAGAATAATGAAAGAGAGACTTAGTGAAAGAAAGAAAGAGAGAGAGAGAGAGAGAGAGAGGGGGGAGAGAAAGAGAGAATCTAGGCAGCATTATCTTTTCTGCTATAAGAATAACTTATAGAACAATGACGAATCCAGGCTTTTGTAATTGCTTTAAAAAATCATGTCTTTTAGATTGAATATTAACCTAGCGTATACCTAGTTTGTTGAAATTCTTCATGGAGAATGGTTTTGTTGCATCTAGCAGGGAGACCAGACGTTGCCCGGGATTAAATGAGGATCAACGAATTTTACCTACTACCAATACATTTATTGTCATCGAAATCCGTGAACTTTCAATCAAATCAATTGTTTGTCTGTTCTAGTGTAGAACCCATCGCGGCACGCCGGGAGGAAGCTTCACATGCCTCTCCGTAGTGACTTAGTTCACAATACATTATAATCTACATCGCATTGTAAATGACCTAGTGTTTATATTCGGTTGGTGCAAAAGTAATGTCGTTTTTTAACGTATATATATATATATATATATATATATATATATATATATATATATATATATATGTGTGTGTGTGTGTGTGTGTGTGTGTGTGTGTGTGTGTGTGTGTGTGTGTGTGTGTGTGATAAAAAACGACATTGTTTTGAACCAACCAAATATAATAAAATTATTTTATATAATGGATTGAATTAAAGTTTAAAATACAGAAGTTAAGTACTATAGGTCAATTGTGCTCTAAACAGAAACATTCATTTCAAACGCCGCCTGCCTTATCAAATAACCTATTTTTGATTTCATAGGGTAGCCCCTTCTGCTTTCGTAATGTGTTCAAATTCTAAAATGCACTTGTGATTTTCTTCTATATATGGATGTTAACTTTGGTGATCATCGAACTGTTCCTTATTTAATTGGATTTTTTCGATTATCGATTTTTGATACTTATCGGCGCATTCCGATACAAATCCTATCTAAGAGGATTGCCAGACATAAAGTACATTTGTGTGAATTTTTTAAATAATCGGACCAGCCGTTTCTAAGTCCATAGCGAACGAACTCATGCACGCACGCACACACTCACATACACACACACACACACACACACACACACACACACACACACACACACACACAAAAAGGCAGACAGACAGGCAAAATACCGTTTATATATAAGTAGAGATTGTTTTAGAATTATAAGAATAACTTATAAAACACATCTGTGCACGCTTATATTTTTTTTCTGTAAAATAAAAGCGAATAATGATGGATATTTCGTAAAAGATTTCCCAGCTTACAATACTGGATTCCCATGCACTAGCACGAATAATTTACCAGGATATAGTGTGAAAAATCACGGAAGTTAAGGTCTATAGAAAATTTGACATTACAATTTTCAATGTCCAACAGGTAAAGACCAACAAGATACGTGCACATTGATATCTCCACTGGACGATCTGTAAAATGTTGAATATCGAATGTAGCAGCAAATCCTGGGGACTTATATCAGGCAGAACAGTTGGAAATAAGTCATTCACCATCCGCTATGAATATGCCATTTTTACAGCTATGCGCCCAGAAAACGGAGCTATCAAACCTGATATGGATATAGGATAAGACGAGAAAAAAGCAACCACAATAAAAGTTAGTGTCCCCAATGATGCTGCGTAAAACAGAGCTGATAGTGAAAAGATAGCGAAATACTAAGCTCTTATGCATAATATGAAAAGAAACTGGAATCTTAGGAAGATCTCTATCATTCCAGTAATTATGAGAGCAACTGGACTCATGAAAAAGAATTTTTTAAAATATCTGGCAAATATACCCGGTGAACCAAATGCAAAATAGATTCAATCAATTGCACACATGGGGCGGTCAGAATCTTACATAGTCTCTCGGTTATGAGATAGAGAGTGAATATTTGACATCCTGTAGGATGCCCCGCCTCCAGCTTGAAGAAAATAAGATAATTTCGTGCGAAGATGATCCATCTAATCCCCCACAAAAAAAGTCTCGACCGATTTATGACGGCTGTAAAACGGTAAAATTGACGCGAAATCGGGATAAATTTTAACTTTAGAAGAAAAAGAAAAAATGTACTGGATTATATAACCAGTAAAAGTTATAACAACTCTGGCCAAGTAGCAATCAATCTAACCGTATCACGTTCGGCATTGAGACTAATGTCGGCCCATTATGCTCAATGGATTCCATTATACTTAGATAAAATACAACCCTTAACGACGGTAATGAGATTTCTATTATATCATGAAGTAATGAAAGTTTTAAATGATCCAAAAATATAATAGGGACGAGGGAAAACAAAAACGAATGTACACGAGTACATGTACACAAGTCAATTGCAGCAACCGTAGAAAATGACCTTCAGTCGATAATGAAATGGCACTGTAAGTAGAAGGTAATATGTAATACTACTATGTAATATTACTATGCGATTGCGTACTTCGTAGTACGCCAGTCGAGATTCCGCTATTGACAATCAGTCCGACAGAAACTGGGTTATTTCGATGGCTTTTTATCTAGGAAACTGATGCAAATGTTCTTGGTAGCCCTAGGAGGTCCAACCTCCCAGACCTTGCCTCTCGGCTTTTGGATATAGCAAGTTTATCGCTTGTTGTCTGAGGTGCTCTCGCCGACGGAGCTATGCAGTCTTATTTTTGCAGGGTCAGAGTGCTTATCCTCTTAAGGCGCGGGTCAATCTTTCCAACGAAGGTTCTTTGTAGTCACATACTCGCGAAAGAATTTAACTAGAAAGAACCTTTCCAACCACTGATTATCATGACAAATAACACTCTAACTAGGAGTCCACCCTTCACACTCCTAGCTAAACATTCATAGGCAACATAAATTGAAACAAATACATTAAGAGTACCGCCAAGACTGCTGCAAAAAGTTGGGCTCCCTCTAATGTGCTAGAAAAGTACTCACACCGCAAAGTACTCTATATTTTTACAAAACAACAATTTGCCCATACATGGAGTATTGTTGCTACATCTGGGCTCGTCTCTCCTGCTTAGATAGGATCCCCCAAAATAAAAAAAAATCTCCAATAGGCCCCACACTATCAGCCAAGTTCCAGCCTCTGTCCCATCGCCGCAATGTTGCATCTATGTCCCTGTCCCATCGCCGCAATGTTGCATCTATGTGCCTGTAATGAAATATGTTCTGATGAACTCATGGCACCTGTGCGCTTTCGACTTATCATACTCCTGACTAACCTGATAAGCAGTAAAATCCCACCCCTTTACAGTTGAGGTCCCTAGATGTCAGAAAGCTTTCTACTCTAATAGTTTCTTACCTCAGACTTTGTAATTCCCTCCCTGTTTCCTATTTCTTTGACTGTACTAACCTGCGGAAGTTTCAATGTAAGGTGAACAGACTACTCAATCCCGTTCCCCCAGTCCCCTATTAGACATCATCCCAAATAGTAGTCCCTTACGTTCGAAGTCGCAATATGCGTTAATTACAAGGGCTGTCAGATTGTTATTATTTTATTTTATTCGATACGAGCGCATCAGTCTGCGCCATTGCTACCTATTTAATACAACAGAGAATATTATCATCCTAGAAAGAACTAATCAAAAGCATGACGAAGATGTACGGCAGTAAAAAAAGAGGCCTATGCCATCGTAGAATCTATAAAGAACTGCATCACGACTTGCCCGGATGTTGCAAATTACTCAGAGATCAGATATATGTCTTGCTTATGTTCAGCAAAATACAGTAGAACCCCGGGATACGGCATTAAAAAATGTTAACAAAAATACGGTACAATATATTATACACATGTATATAATCAAATAACATTATAATAACACCGTAAGTCGGGGTAAATACCGTAACCAGGGTCCCGAAAAAACATTGTATTCCACATCGTAACCTGAAAAAAACGTATCCTAGGGCCACTGTATCTCGGGGTTCTACTGTATACTAGTCAAATTGAAAACAAAAAAATAGCTAAAGAACGAATGGAACTTTCGTCGCCCTCTCACAAACAGAACGAGTTCCCGCTTTCTCTCCTCCCTTTTCCCCCTCTCTCTGTCTCCTATGCAGCTTGCTTGTGAGTAATGCCTAAAACCCTGCGTATAGAAATATTGCATCCTGTATTACATTTATGTATAATACTATATACTGTCCCCCCTCATATACACATATGTAGCTTGGATCGTCCCTGATGATAGTCTCATCTGCATAAAGTTTCTTTGTTGGTCATACCTCTTCGTTAGACCTACAGAACTGATGTCGTTCTTTTCGTCTTTTTGTTTAACCACAACACGGAAACCAGAAATGCTTAGCGCGCATACAAATTCGGGAAAGGATTAACATAAAACACATAAAAGTATTTGCAGTTGCACATGCGTAGAAGCAACGCCGTTATGCTCACTCCATAAATGTGCGGTTCCACAACGGACACGCCCTATCTTGCCACACGCAGAGGTGGGTACGATCAGAGCTAAAGTAATGTTGAGGCATAGCCGCCTATAATCAAAATGGCAGCGTGTGTTCGAGTTTTATGTAAAACGGAAGTGAAACTGAAACAAAATAAAAATGAAAATACGTTTCTGAATTTTTGAGATGAGGATTGGTTATATGCATTATTATTCATCGGACTACTGTTCTCATCTTGAGTGTGATTTTCACAAGTTTCGGTCGATATAACCTCCGACCTTCTTCAAGTGTACGTTGTCGAACTCGGGAATGTTTCTGTCGAACTCGGGAATTTGGACGGAATTTCGAGCGGAACCGTTTATTTACTTCACGGAGGTAGCGTGCTCTTGTTTCGTCAGCCATGACTGGATAGAGGTCCTAAGTAATTCGCAAATGTATTTTTCGGTCGCCCACACTGAGGATTGAAAATGAAAATGTCCTGTAATTATTTAAGTGCACTCCATATTCAACCAGACTTGATCAATTTTTGTCATTGAATCTGGTATGACCAATAGACCACAAGTAAGATATATGATAACATAATTATTAGGTTGAGAAGAAAGTTCTTGCGGAATTTTAAATTTTTATTTCCAAATGAAATTTTCATTAAAAAAAAATGTGTAATTATTATTCAAACTATAAGTTTTTAATTGAGGTATAATAATAATTTTACTTTACTTCATACAGAAAAGTGTATTAAGATGAAGAGCTGAATGCTAAAAAATTATTTTATTAATACAATTTTTTAAAATATTGTGAAATACGAAATAAGCGTACCCATCAAAAATTGAAACAAAAACTTCACGTGATGTAAATGCGAAATCACCAGGTGTAACTTTAATTTTAAGAGGTCATAGAAAGCAATGAGCAAGTACTCTAAGACTGCGCCCAACAAGTCCTGTAAATAACGTTTATAACAAGAATTTCATGCTGATTGAGGTAATGACACCATTCTAAATTGTCACTAAACTGGTTGATCATTTGGAAATAATTCAATTATTTTCTTTAGAAAACTTTCACGAAAAACACTCGTCTAATTGAAACCACTATCAATAATTTTCCTCACTCTTTATCTGTGCCTAAACCTAGACGTAAATTCCATGAGCAAAGCTTCTTTCTTAGAACTGAACGCCTGTGAAACTCTCTTCCGTTTGCCTGTTTTTCAGCTGACTAAAATTTGGTCGTCTTCAAGTCCAACGTAAACAAATTCTTGATGAGCCGTCCCCTTAATTAATCCAATTTCCACTACTAACGATTACTGCGATATTGTCCCATTGACTACTGTACGCTTATTAACCCTTATCCTCGAGTGGCCTCCGGGCCTTGATAAGGGGTGACTTCTATGTAAAAAAAAGTAAATACATTTTTAATAAGTATGCAACACTGTTCTTTTCTATTTCGTTTCAGTTTCATTCAGTTTCTGCTTTTACATAAAATTCAAATTCAAACTCACGAGGCCATTTTGTTTCTAGGCCGCTGTGTCACAACATTACCAGAGTTTTAAATACCTACTAGACATCATATTCGACTGTCTCCAGTATCTTTGTACCATGATTTGATAGTACGACCTGAGAATATTCTGTAAGCAAACCCTGACCAAAATAAAATAAATTGAAGTCCAAAATACGATTCCCTCGACACGTTTATACTCATACGAAGAATAGTGCACATCTTCCGAGTAATTTTACTTTTAATAATAACACATAGCTTCATATTCATCCAGACTAGATGATTTTTTTTAATTGAATCCGGTATGACCAAGAGAATCCTGGATGACCAAGAGAATCCGGTATGATAAATAAAATATATGATAACATAATTATTAGGTTAAGAAGTTCTTGCGGAATTTAAAATTTTGATTTCAAATGATGTATTTTCAAATAAGTTTTCGTTATAATACCTTTAATTCATATATAATTTTAAATAGCGTTTTTCTCTCTATCTTATCGTTTTAATTACAATCGTTTAAAAATAATTATGTATTGTTTTTAGAATGGTTGAATACAAAATGGAAAAAAAGAAAATTCGCACAATTTTCTTTTTTCAATTCAAGCTAGGCTGAAAAGCTCCTGAAACAGCTTGCGATATCAACGAAGAGTTTGGCCCATAAACCACTACTGAACGCACAGCACAAAGGTAGTTTAAGAAATTCCATGGCGGCAACAAGGATATTGAAGTTTTTCGGATGTTAACAACGATGAATTAAGAGCTTTCGTCGAAGCCAATCCATTCACAACTGCTGGAGAACTTGTTTCTGAATTAGATGTAACGTATACGACGATTTCTAACCATTTGAGAGAGATTGTAACGACAAAAATCCTGATAAATGGGTGCCTCGAATTGAGTGACAACGAAAATTGTCATTTTCCTTTCTTTTACGCAATAAGAACGACCAGTTTCTACATCGGGTTGTGACTTGCAATGAAAAGTGTTTGTTTTTTTTACAGCAACTGGCGACGCTCAACTCAGTGGTTAGACGCCGACGAAGCTCCTCGACATTTCCTGAAGTCAGAGTTGCATCTAAAGAACTTCATGCTAACTGTTTGATGGTCTGCGACCGGTTTCATCCATTATAGCTTTTGGAATGCAGGCAAAATGCATCAGAAATTTCGACAACAACACCCAACATTAGTAATAGAAAAAGCCAAATTCTCCTCCACGACAATGCGTGACCGCACATGGATAAACCGATCCTGCAGAAGTTGAATGAAGTGGGCTACGAAATTCTACCTCATTCGCCATACTTTCTAGACTACTCGCCTACCGACTACTACTTTTTCAAGCATCTCGACAACTTTTTGTGTGAGAAATGCTTAAAAACTAAGCGATAATCAGAACGCTAGATTTTTACTTCACGAGCAAAAATACATTTTTTTTTTTTTGCATTGGCAAAACTATTTTGATTCTGATGATGCTTATTTCGATCACTATTTTTTAAAATTATTTTGAGCCGAGATATGTTAATCTGAGTTTAAATATTAAAACCGCAAGAACCTTCTCGTCACCTGATAACTGATCAAGTGGAGAATAGAAATATTATTCACAGTTAACCCGTTAAGTCACATGGTATCTAATTTTTTTACTAATGAGTTGAAACTTTGTGTAATGACGAAAATGTATTAGAATACACAAATTGAAAGCAAACATTTATATATTTTACTAGACTACCCGTGACCCGTTGTTATATTAGCTATGGACTTCATGTATAAGCGTTACACTTGTGACGTAAAGAAAATAGTGTTTTTTTTTTTTTTTTTTGACATAACAGAAACATTTCTATGAAAGTATATTAAAATGAAAAACGAATATAGATAGATTTCTATGAGTCGTTCTGTTTATTATAATTGATTATTTTTGAAAAATACGATTTACAGTTACTGAATTATAAGTGGTTGGCCATACTTATAGGTAAATGTGCACTGAACATATACCATAATACTTATTATAGTTAAATTCAAATTTTGATAAATCTGCTTATTTTTTTACATCGTTCATTTCTGTATTACGTTTAAGCTATTTTAAACCCCACACTTCCCATGTTAAATAATAATTTAGAAATAATAACGTTAATATTTCAGTGCGCAGGTCATACGCGCATGCGCAACCGGATGTCGTAAACCGGAAAGTGGGTTACATACATCGTTACAAGATCATTTGAGTTTTATAATTATATAGATTTAACAAGCGAAATGTTCGCACTCCAATAAACATCACACTGGGTACATGTGACATTTTTTCGAAATAAAGATAGGATTTTCACATTATAGTAAGGAACTAAGCAGTTCTCACAAAACAAAGTTACGTTGCACTTTTGATAATTATTAAGTTGGTGCAAAAATAATATCGTTTATTATCATATATATATACGTAAAAAACGACATTATTTTTACACCAACCGAATAGTTAGTGGCTTACTATTGAACACCTAATTTATTTCAGTTCATATATCAAACAAATAAATTTTTTTTTAAATTCTGCAAAAATTTTTATGAAAGTTCGACAACTTTCGGAGAGAATTTGATGAATACAGATGAATTTTATCCTTTCTTTCGTTTGTTTATTTAATAAGCAGTACTATTATATATTATCTTATAGATTTGAAAAATAAATTTTTGGTGTCGTATTTAAAGGTTTAAATAGAACTTTACACACACACACATATATATATATATATATATATATATATATATATATATATATATATATATATATATATATATACACATATATATATATGGATATCTATCTATCTATCTATTGATCTATTATATAAAAGAAACTGCCTGTATGTGTATATGTGTGTGAGTTCGTTTCCTATGGACTCCTAAGCGGCTAAGCCGATTTTTTTAAAATCCTAAAAATATACTTTATATGCCTGGTAGTGTTCTTAGATAGGTTGTGGATTAGCATGTTTTCTATAAGTATTGATAATCGATAATCGAAAACAAAATCCAATAGAAATAAGGAACAGGTGATTTTGACTAAAGTTAACGCCTTATATAGCCTGACATCACAAGTGTATTTGAGAAATTTTATTACCACATAAACAGAAAGACCTAGCATATAAAATCAGCAATAGGTTCTTTGATATTACCGGGGCGTGTTCGAAATAAATGTTTCTGTTTAAAGAACAATTAAACCATGATATATTATTTTTGCATTTTTAAATTTATTTCAAGCCATTATAGCATAATAAATTTTATAAAATCACCAGTAAGTTCTGTACAGTGCAATGTAAATTACAATGTATCGTTGACTAATTCACACCTGGGAGGCATGTGAAACTTCCTCTCGGTAAACGGCGGTTGGTCCGTTACTAGAGCAGGCAATTAATCAATTTGATTGAAAGATCAGCGATTCCGCCGATTTCGACAATAATAATATGGGAGTGTGAAACATTCGTTGATCATCATTCAATCCCGGGAAACGTCAGGACTCCCTGCTTGTCTCATGCAGAATTCAAGTTTCAGCCTTTATTTCTGAGACATTACGCTGATATAAAATAGCAAAATAAAACAGAAGACGACAAATTCTAATGTGGATTCCTCCTAGATTTTCGCAAAAGTCTCTGTTGGTCGAGTATCTCTGACACTACCATGTCGACACCACCCTACTTCGGCGAGAAACCGTTGGGTTTTAGGTTGTTTGTGTTGGTCCTTTGCTTTATTGGTCGAGACTCTGCCTAGTGGAGATTATTACTGATTTTATCTTTAGCCAGATAAAACCAGCCAATGGGAAACCGCCTCGATGTCACATGACCCATTTTACTATACACACACATACACACACACACACACACACACACAAAAGATTAGCTTTTTATGGAACTAGTACACTGTTGTGCGCGGATAGATACAGAATGCTAAAGTATTCACCTCGGTTGATATTTAATTCATATTACCATAGACGGACTGTAATTTTTCATATTTCTAGATGAAGTTCTTGCGATAATTAAATTAATTCTTGTCTCCCCCGAGGTAGTTGCAAGAAAATCAATAAGCTTTGTGCTTTGCAATGAACTGAGATCTTATCATTCATTCCATCGTTTGTAATGATGAACTGAAGATATAACAGAACGTTTAAAAAAGTATTACTAAAGAGAAAGATATCGTAAAAAAGTATTAGCGTTTAATCTATTCATATCTATAAAAGTGAGAATGGGTGCGTGAGGACACTTCTAAACCTATATACTCAACGGATTTTAATCTACAGACTGGAAATGTGGTATATAGGGTATTCAGATACGTTGAAAACTTTTTAATCCGTTTTCATCCAAAAAGTGAGTGCTAAGTGATTCCGAAGTACCAATTCTTCATTTTTGACAAATGAAAAATTGGTACTTGGGAATCATCAAATTTTTATCTGTTTGTCAATTGTTTCACGAATGCGCATGCGCGGCCGTGAAACACGACAGCTTCTTTATGTTAAGAATAAGTAGGTTTTGAAAACACTTTGTAAAGATCGTGTCAGGCTGATGTAATGGTTATCGTACTTGACTCACTGTCTTTAGGTTTTGGTTTCAATCTCAGTGCGAGTATTTATTTTTTTACTTACAAGAAGTGGACTATTTATTTATTTATTTATTGCGAACTATTATTCTCATTTTTCTTAATTGTTGTTTCACGACGTTTCTGCCAACTATTCTTGTGGCCTTCGTCAGGTGGTAACCGCGACGGGATAGAAACTCCGAATCTCCTAACTGTATTCTCAGCAATTACTGCCATCCATAGTTGTTTTCGTCTCACCACGTATTTGTCCAAGTAAGCCTCTGACCGGCTTTGGGTAGGATTGAAACCGCTATCTTCAGACAATTCTCACCTGGAACCATGGAGATTCAATGTTTCTATCCACTGCGCAGTTATGAGATTCAGAGTTCCTATCCCGTCGCGGTTACCACCTGACGAAGGCCAGAGGAAGAGTTGGCCGAAACGCCGTGAAACAACTAAAAAAAAAAAAATGAAAATAAAAATTCGCAATAAATAAATTATCAAATAATATTCATCTCAATAATGAATTCCAATTAAATAATGTATAAGAAGTGAACTGTTTAGGAAAAAAAAACAATACTCGCATGAACATGTCTCAGTTTCTGTATGGATTAAAATAAATACAATTTTTCATGTTAATACCAGACATCGAATAAATATACCATTCAGAAGAAGGCGTATTATCTCCACGCCTCAACAAATCTTTCGGATTATTTGGACTACTGTTCTCATCTTGAGTGTTATTCTTATAACGTTTCAGCCGATGAACCGTCGAGTTTCTCCAAGCATGTCTTGTCGAACTCGAGAATCTTTCTGTCGAACTCAAGGATCTGAACGGAATCTCGAACGAAATCTTTTACTTAAAAAACTGTGTTTACTTGCTATCGTCTATGTCCGCGTAGAAATCTTTAAGTAATATGCAATTATAATCTTAGTATCGCTCACACTAACAATTGATTCTTCAACTCCCAGAAGTGTGTCATTTAGAATTAAATTTTTTTACTTAGTACTTTATCTGTTACGTCACGGGGCTTGCAAATTACTTAAGACTTTTTACTCGGTTATGGCTGATGGAAGGAGAACATGTTACCTCTGTGGATAGAATAAAAGCTTCCGTTCAAAATTTCGTCCAGATTCCCGAGTTCGACAAAGATTCCAGACTTCGATGAGATACGCTTAAAGAAGGTCGGAGGTTGCATTGACAGAAACGTTGTGAGGATATCAACTGAGATGAGAACAGTAGTCCGAAAAATCTAAATAATACAAATTATCAATCCTTATTTTAAAATTCATGAAGATATCTTTTCCATGCAGTAAATCTCCACCGAAACCAATTTAATAACACGGATATGATATCTATTACTTAGACGATTCAGTCGACTATTCTGATCTTGTCCTTTTGTCCAAATTTACTTTCCTCCCCGCGAGGACAGAGTTAATATCATTTGGTGAATATTTAATGTGGCCTTAATCTAGCTCTCCCCCACCCCACAAACAGCAGTCTGTATTGAGACAAAAAAAAAAATGAAAACAACCTAACACTAGAATAATCTAGGATGAAATCTAGTATCAGAAGAGATACTACACTTTGAATTATTTCTTTGAAAAACAAATCAGGCACAAGGTCATCAAAATCGTGTGAAAAAAAGGGAATCGTTCTCCAGTTGATAAAGATGGTCAAGAATCATGATAATATCATGATGACATTTTAAGATAAGGTGTAGTCAGATAGTGGGTGTTCTCGTGACTGGACTGAGAGAAGACCGATTTAGAAATGTATGCTTCGAAGTTAGTCTACCATCTTGAATATTGCATCATGGTCATTGGCGTCTCCTATGCGAGGGCAACAAAATGGCGCGGGCGGGCGAAGTGATGGCAGCGTTCTTGTTTGTTAGTTTGGTTAGTTTTAATTGAGCCTGGTTGACCTGTTCAGAACAAAACGCGCTACCGCAGCGACGGCCATCGGAACACAAATCAGACAAAAGATTTCAGGAATAATGAAGAAATAAGTCAACTGAAAAAAAGAAAATCAATTTATATATCCACTGAAAAAAGACGGTTACAAAGGTCGGACTAAAATCGGATATGATAAGAAATATTTTTATCCAGAGTTATTTTTTATTTATTTATATTGATTTTTCCAAACATTTTTTTATTATTTTCATATGTATTTTTTTCTTTTAGAAAAAAAATTTTTTAATTTTATTTATAATACAACATTTTTATATACGTCTATGCAAGTTTATAAGATGTGCTGATCAGTTCTCTGTTACTCTTTTTAAATATTAAGTTTCATCGGTAAAGACTTTCTATTTAAGACTAGTGGGAGATGCTCGGGCTTGTTGGATCGTGAAAATACGCTTAAATATATATTAATTCATGAAGAGTTCGCATTTATTATTAGAGAACCAATTCTCTATTGAATATTATATTGTACCTAATATATAGTACTGATTTCAAAAGGTTGAAAAAATGACTTGGATGCCACCAGCTAGAATGGAAACATTTAACGCTCCAACCGCGTCTCCTACTGATGTATCTAGCGAGAGATAGATAAAGAAAAGATTTAATATTAAATAACTTGAAAGAAATTAATTGAATTTGGGCATGCGCAGGAAGAAGTAAAAAATATGGCAGTTTGAATTTCAACTTGCTGATACATGTCTGTATGCGTTATTCATCCATCCAAACAAATATCTTACTCATTATAGACCATCCTTGGTATATGATTAGTATTTTCTGCTAATTTTAGTGTGATCTGACCAGTGGCATTAGAGTTTATCGGTTAAATATTTACACACTAACAAACACACATGCATTTTCTGTTTTATTTATATAGATGAGTACAATCATAGCTATAAACTGTTATGTTCGTACATCAGTCATTTTTTTACATTAGAGTTACTATTTCTCAAGGCCCAAGGCTACTCGAGGATAAGGGTTAATGCGTGTTTGGCGGTCGCTGGGACAGTGCCATACACCGTGGTAATGGTGGAAACTGGGTAGAACTTGATCATTTAAGAGAACAGCATAACAAGAACATGTTTACATTGGACTGAAAAACGACTATGCCGTAGTCTGTTGAAAAGCAGCCCCCCCCCCTGTATAAAGTTCCATAGATAGGCGATTCTAAGAAAGAAACTTTGTTCGTGGAATTTGCATTTAATTTTATACTTGCATAAGGTTTGCGTAAACAGGTCATTGTAAACAGAAAACTCTTTCTATATATAGTTATGTATGCGTATATATATTTGTTTAAAAAATGTTGCCTATCAAACTCCTCTGTCAGTTTTTGGTCTACAGACATGAAACTTAATATATAGGGTGTTTGGACCCATGCAAAACTTTATATTTGGGTTTTAGCTGGGGAAAATCGGTGCAAAAGCGTGAAAAAAAATCCAGGTGAAGGTCGAACGACGGCATCACGTTAGCGAAACGTTGTGGTTTCAATTCTCGGTAGTGGCGCACGAGTCATTTTTTTTTAAATAATTACTATATATTGGGTCCAATATTAGATAATAATAAATACGAAATCTGCATTAATCAAAATATCATATTTAAGCTTATTTTACGACCGGGCGATGCTGGGCGGCCTGCTAGTATGTATATATATATATATATATATATATATATATATATATATATATATATATATATATATATATATATATATATATATATAATTTGGGGGGGGGAGGTAATAAATTTAATTATGGCTAAATACAGACCAATACACATGATGATTAGAAAATAAAAAAAATGAAAAAAAATGTTGCTAACCAGGTTTCGCTACTTGCTCAACAGAGCTAAATCGAGGAAAATACGATTAGAAACATTGTCATGAATATGGCGAGGGAGAAAAAAAACGATTCGTTTACCTTAGCTAGGTAATATCAGTGACCGATTTGCTAAGAAATTTCTCTTTGTCTGTGCAACGGTGTTATTTTGCATCGAACCCACGTGTTGTTTTTTCAATCATACCTATGTTGTCACCCATTTGCAAAGGTGTCCCCCCACCACCATAATAATTCTATCATTTATTTATTCAAATGTAATTGCAGCACGCACTATGTTGGGTGAACATCGCAAAGATTGGATCCTCGTTTTAAACAACACGTACCATCAAAGATTCGTCATGCAAATTTTCACCTTCAGATGTTATGAGTAATACGCATGGTTCTTCGATTTGCGAGCACCTTACATATAGCCATACCTGTGCCACGAATTTCAGTGCTGGACATGTCGAACTCACCCTTTAATCTAAAAGTTCTTGAAACTATTTTTATTAAGTCTTTGAGACCTTCTCTTTGAAAGCAAAAAGAAGATCTTTTAGGACTTAATTTAATTTCTATGTAATTTTCCCTCGTTTATTTTTCGTTTTTTTATTTTTTCTCCCCCGCTTTATTCACGATTATTTTTTTAAATAAATTTTCGATTTCAGAGTGGCGACAAACATGTGAGTGACAAAGGCCACTCTGTACGCCCATGCACAATCACCATCCCGGAAAACACCGTGCGTCTCGATTAACTCAGATGCGCTGATCGACAGATAACTGTAAATGGAATGCAGGTAAGGTTGAATATAGGTGTCAGTGGACTGGAAACGACGTTGTCATCTCTAGGATGTAATAAAACGTACCACCGACGGGATGTCTGTCAAGACTCGTTAAATTAGTACAAAGCCGAAGGTGACTTATTCTTAAACTTCATCATGACTGGTGTGACAGAATATGATTTCATCACTACGAGCCAAAATCCAAAAGGAAGTCGATAGAATGGCACCACTCACACTTCTTAAAGAAGTAATTCAAAACGCATACATCTGCAGACAAAGTGATGTACACAGTCTCCTGGGATAGGAAGAGTGTCATCCCCCTGGATTTCTTGGAACCGGGGTTGGTTGTCAACTCTGACCGTTACGTTCAAACATTAACGAAGCTGAAAGCACAGATTGCGCGTGTAAGGGCATAAAAAAGGAAACATTCTATTTGCAACACAAAAACATACAAGTTTGAAGACCATGAAGTGCGTGACAAAGTCCGGCTGAACGATATTATATCACCCATTGTATAGTCCCGAACTGGCACTACCACACTTCCATTTGTTCAGACCTGTTAAGGATGCATTACGTAGGGGGCTTTTTGCCGACAATAACGCCGTAATCGTAGCCATGAAAAAAAGGAACCATTCGGCAGGTGCTGACATTTACAACCAAGGCACCAAGTATCTCGTTCATTGCTCGCAAAGGTATATTCTGATGGTGGTGACTATGCAGAAAAAATAATTTTAGAGCACAAAAGATTGCTTGTTTTAATGGTACAACTCCCACCAACAGCTCTTTAACATTTTAAGTTTAAAAAAATAGGAAGCATTACTTTGAATAGATTTAATGTTCCCAAAATTCATACTCCTGGCGTACCAGATAAAATAATAGATAAAAATCAGTTGTGAATTACACTCTTCTGGAGGTTGAAGGTTCAATCTTAGGAATTCATGTCTGGCAGGACGAGATCATGCTAATCCATTAATTAAATTAAGGGTTACGTACAGAGTTCCGAGTTAAGCAGAAAAAATTCTCAAGTTTTGGCAAGATACACCTGAAGGCTGGCTGACCTGTTCAGAACAAAACGAAGCTGTTTTCTCTTTAATTATCTATATATTAATACTATAGCGTGTGTGTTCTTTTGTGTGTGACGCTTACATCCGGGTCGCTTGATTGTTATGTTCTTCTATTTCTTGTCATGAATAATTTTACCAAGAATTTTTCATAAGATTTGGTTTCGGTTTTAATGATGGCACTTAAATCATCTATTTTTTTTTTATAAATAATGTTATCAAGAATTCTTCAAAGTTTTGGTTTCGGTTTCGATTATGGCTGAAGGAAATCAAGTTATATATATATATATTCATAAGTTTGTATTTCGATATATATATATATTCATAAGTTTGTATCTCGATATATATATATATATATATATATATATATATATATAAGTTTGTATTTCGGTTTCGATTCAAGCAAATGCACCCAAGTTATATGGATACATTTTTTATTTTTGAAATCGCAACTTTATAACATATTAAAATTAGCTCTATAATAATATATATACGAAATTTGCAAGAATTAAAATACCATATTTAAGCGTACTTTACGACCGATCTTTACCGAGCGTTCGTGCTTGCTTAGATAAATAGTTTTGCAGTTTTAAAAAAGCTACAATAATATCAGAGCGTCCCCATTTACACTGAATATCTACAGAATGCCAACATCAATATATTACATATGAATGAGTCCCCTGTGGAATTTCCACTGGTCCTGCTAATAATAATAATAATCATAATAATAACCCCATCCAAACAAGGAGACCAGATGTCGTAATAATTAACAAGAAAGAAAAATCCTGTCAACTAGTAGACTTTGCTGCCCCAGCTAAACACAGGGTGAGTATGAAAGAAAAGGAGAAACAAAGCAAATACACAGAACTAGCCAGAGAGTTAAAAAGGATTTGGATGATGAAGAAAATCAAAATAGTACCGATAATAGTAGGAGCACTAGGAACAATTCCGAAAAACTTCGAAAAAAGAATGTCATAAATTGGAATAAGAGGAATATCTGTAAAAGTACAACGACTAACGATAATGAAAACGACTGAAATATTAAGGAAAACCCTTGAATACGGAGAATAATACAAGAAGACTATATAACGAATAAGCGTTACAGGGAATGAAGAACACTGAAGCTGCATATCTACAAGTTCTACACCCCCATCATGTATCCCCTCCATTGTTTCATCACCGTTCCCCCTAATAAAAAAGTGATACCAAAGCGCCGAGAAGGGTCAAGAAGGACTGAAAGACATAGGAACGAGCGCTAGCCAGAGCTCGGATGGACAAGCGCAAAGAGAACTGTGATCTTGGGGAGGCTGAGTGCCACTCAAATTCCAGCATAAACCAATGGCCACTACCAGCGAGAAATCAATGGTAAGCGGCTGTTGCGATGATGCAAATTCATTTGTAAATGCTATCGAAGAAGGTGGAGAGAGCTGGACGTCTGGGGAGACTTGTTGTCACTGAGCTTCCAGAGAACACTACGGGTTTCCAATCAGATCGTTTGTTGACTTGTGTGAAAGCTCCATGTGAGCCAATAATAAAAATAATGGTCGTATTTTCGCATAATGGTAAAACGTATTCGTTAATGTCAAGGTTCAATCGGCGGTCGTACCATACCAAAGGCTAAAACTTGTACATGATCTCTCCCTGTTAAATACTCCTAGGCGAGGCTAAAGTGTAAGTGGAGCCGTCGAGAAAAAAGAGTAGCGCCCTTCCTACATATCTGTGTAGTAGCCCATGGACAGGTCGCATATTTTTTGTAGTATAATACTGCCAGATACAAAGAAAAGGAAAAGAAAAGAAAAACAAAGGATGAAATAAAAAACAGTTTCAAAGATGAAGAAAACCTGCATTCTATTAGAGATATTGGACCTGATTGAAAAAGAAGTCAGGGTTGCGCAATGCGAGTAAGAAACATCTTTTAAAAAATGTCTTCTTTTAGAATATATAAGTTATAATAATTTTAGAAAATAAATAAGAAAGAAAATAGAATGAACGAAAAGTGTATTTCTAGTCCGTGAACAGGAAGTGAACGGGGGTAAATGACGCAGAGGGCGGAAGTGGCGGTTCAGAGGTGAACGGAAAAAGATGGCGGACGAGTGGAAAGAAATAGCACAGAAACGGAAGAAGAGGTAAGTACACGTCAAAATGCTTTTAACGGATTAAGAATAGTCCCCTATCGAAGTTCATATCTTCTCCTCCCACCACTCTCTCTTTCTGGTTCCCCCTCTTGTTTTATACTGTCCCTCTTTTCTCCCACCACGTTTTCTCTTTAACTCAACGATACGAAGTTGCCTATTAGAAAATATTTTCACTAGTGACTATGTAATGCACGCTCATCTAAATGTTTTATTTCAGTTCTTTTCACTTGTTTCTATTCACACTTTTGCTCTCTCGACGTTCATTGTTTTCATTCGTCTGCCCTTGCACCTGACAAATATGTATAGTGCTTATTTTAGAGACACCAATGTATCCAATGTACACAGGGTGGATCGATAAAATTAGAAAAGACAGCATGATTCCATTTCCGTTTGATGAAAACCATTTTTCATTTTTTTTTTTTTTTTTTTTTTTGCAAACCATCTACTAGTTGGCCAGTTGTGTACAAATCCAAACAGCGATAGGAGCTTTCTATCATGTTTGAAAGTGACACCATGTTCAACGAGCGAGATCGGAGATGCGCCGTTGTACAACTCATGCTCTCTACCGATCCAAGTTATGACAACAGGACCATTGCCAGCATCCTAAAAATGCATCACTGGATTGCCACGAATAACAGGGACGTGCCCAGGGTGTTGAAAACAAAGTTTCCAATCGCGATTATGACCTTGGGGAGGGGGGGTCATGTGAGGGCCACATTATGCTACCTCACATTTTCGAAGTCGGCTTGAAAGTCAACACTAAAGTGTACCTTACACGTTCTGAAGAGTGTGGTGATCCTACGGTGCAATCAAGAAGCCGCTGGCCGACCCTGAATGTGGCAACAGGATTCGGCTCCGACCCAAAAGTCCAAAGATACACAGGCTTGGCTTCAAAAAGAGTGCTACGGCTTTGTACCCTTCTTTCACTGCTCTCCTCCCCCATACGACTTGAACCCGCTGGACAACTTCGTTTGGTCATTCGCGAGAACATACCGAGCATGACCTTCCACAACACAAAAGCCAGCCTGATCGCCGCCATCCGCCCAATTTCGCCCAGCTCCCGCCGGTGCTTAAGGAAAAGGCATGCTCCCAAGTCCGGATCCGTATCGAGGCAGTGAATGAGGCTGAATGCAGCTATTTTCAATAGATGTCAGCTCCACTACACAATCAAGTTTCTGAATTAATTTTTTCAATAAAAGTTTTAAAATAAAGCTGAAGTGTTGTTTTCTTTAGGGCGACAACTTTATCGTTCCACTCTAAGTTGAGTTTTTCTCACTGTGACACTCTGACATTGATATTAAAAGCCTACTTTTTTCTATCGAAAAATTAGTACAATGAACTTTTTAATATGCTCAGTCATGGATATGCGAACCACTACATGAAGGTAAACTAATTTGCATATCTCTTTGAAAAAGAGCGTTAATTAATAACGTATTCATTTTTTTATTGTTTCTTATTAGATGAATGATTTCACTATTACGCTGAATTCTATTTATGCATAGTTTCTACCTTCTGCGGAATTGCTCTTAATTTTAAATGAAAACGTTATAGCACAGGGATATATATATATATATATATATATATATATATATATATATATAAAAACTACTTAATTTACTCACATAAAATTAATATACGAAAGTATAGATTTATGCGTAAAATTTAAGTATTTACTTCAAAAGTGCTCAATACGTAGGTAGAGCTAGTTAGTAAGTTATAAAATGTATATGACGATTAAGCTACACTGAATATTCCGCGTTTCATCCACTCTAGGATTCTTCAGGCTTATGCGCGAATTCTGTGGTTGTTTGTCGTTTTTATATGCGCGTCTTCTATTGAGATTTTAGTTAGCCAATCAGCTTTCTAGTACCCACCGCGCCCTTCCTATCAGCCAATGAGCATGCGTTTATCGGACAAAGGCCAATTTGACCTCTTGTTGACCTGTTCCTTTGTGTGCTCTCTCTCTCTCTCTCTCTCTCTCTCTCTCTCTCTCTCTCTCTATATATATATATATATATATATATATATATATATATATATATATATATATACATTACAAAGAAGAGAGTTCTTTTTAACTTTATCCCGAGCCGTCTTTCGCCATCCTCATCAGAGGTAAACAATGGCATTTTGATTTTTAAAATGAAAGTAGGGGAAGAAATTAAAAAAATAAGGTGAATATGAGACGGACGTATATACATACATATATATATATAAGTGACTTTATCGGTGTGTGTGCGGAAATTCTCTTCCAAATTCCTCTCTGAATATATTGTCTACAGAGATGAAGATATATGGTATTTTAACCGATTTGGGTGTTCACCGGCAAAAATTGCTGCTAGGGAGTAAAAATTGAAAACAAAACGGCTAACCTTTGTAGGTTAAGTTGAATAAAACATTACCCCTACAAAATTAAACATTCACAGCTCAAAGTCGCTTAATTTTTAACTTTCCTATCCATCTATAGGTAGCACAGCCGGTAAAGACGCTGGGTACATAAATAGCGATAAAGGCTGGAACACTAAACATTTGATTGTAACAGATAGTTCTACATCATATATGATTATACCTTTTGAAAACATTGCTATATATTGGATAAAAATCGATAGAGTATTGGCTCTATAAATAAGAAATCTGCATGAATTAAAATATAATATTTATGCGTATTTTATGACCGGGCAACGTCGGGCGGCCTGCTAGTACAATTTTTAAGTTAAGTAAATCAAACTCCTTTACCTTTACAAAAGCCAGGTTCGTCGTAAGGTGAAGTACTAATGTTATTATCTAACGAGGTGGGAGGTGACGACACGGACTGACAATCTGGGTGTCCCCAGTTCGAACCCAGTTCGTTCTACAAAACTCATTTTCATTTAAGGCGTCGGCAACCTCTACATGGTTCCTCTCGTAAGTATGTCTTTCTAGAAATAATTCTGACAAGAAAAAAATCGGGGAAACCATTACCAACAACAGAATCTTCAGATTCATACATGACGATGATGACGATAATGATGATGATGATGATGATCGATGGTGTTGCCGCTCGGAGCGCTCTCTCTAATATTAACAGAGTACAGAATTGACTTGACATTAGAAAATCTTTTTTCACCTGTGATGATATAATGCACGCATACCGTCCATGTTCTATTCCAGTTCTTATTTACCCGCTTCTTCCTACGCGTTTACTTTTTTGACGCTCATTGACTTTTTGTCTTCTGTCCTTATGCCTAACATCTCCACGCAGCGTCTGTTTTAGAGTCAGCACTGGTTTTGAGCCACGTCCACAGAAAGTGTATTGTTCATATTAACTTTCACTTAAAAATAATTTCTACATTCTTTCTGTTTATGGAAACAATGTATTCTGTATGTAATATTTCGTCTTCCTTGTCTCATTTACTGCCTATTAATAAACGAAACATGTTTGGGATTTTGAAAAAAACTATTTCTTACTTTCCAACACACGCTGTGTTGTGAACCAATGCACAAAAATTCTTATAAACATACACATGTATCAAGAATTAATTGGAGTTCTCTACGTACGCGTTTCTAATCTTGATTAAATAGAACACCAAATATTTTAATTCTTCAATGTTATGTTTTTAGGGTTGTTTTTAACATAATAATCACCACCTATCAAGGCCCGAAGGCCACTCGAGGATAGGGGGTTAATGAGTGTACAGTAGTCAATGGGACAAAATCATAATAATCGCTAGTTGTGAAAATTTGGAAAATTGAATTGCTTAAGGGGACGGCTCATCAAGAATTTGTTTACGTTGGACTTGAAGACGACCATATTGTAGTCAGCTGGAAAGCAAGCAAACGGAAGAGAATTCCGCAGACGTGCAGTTCTAAGAAAGAAGCTTTGTTCATTCTTCAATGTTATGTTTTTAGGGTTGTTTTTAACATAATAATCACCACTTATCAAGGCCCGAAGGCCACTCGAGGATAGGGGGGGTTAATGAGTGTACAGTAGTCAATGGGACAAAGTCATAATAATCGCTAGTTGTGAAAATTTGGAAAATTGAATTGCTTAAGGGGACGGCTCATCAAGAATTTGTTTACGTTGGACTTGAAGACGACCATATTATAGTCAGCTGGAAAGCAAGCAAACGGAAGAGAATTCCGCAGACGTGCAGTTCTAAGAAAGAAGCTTTGTTCATGGAATTTATGTTTCGGTTTAGGCACAGATAAAGAGTGTGAGAGATTATTGATAGTGGTTTCAATTAGACGAGTGTTTTTCGTGAAAGTTTGGCGAGAGGGAACCATAGATTGGAGCTCAGACGAGTTTAGTAAATGTTTTAGTAAATGTTTGCTTTTAAGCGATATTTTAACTTTTATTTCATTTTCCTTCAGCCGAAGTTCTCAAAAATCAAGGGACCCATTACTTAAGGTTAACACTTGATCTCAATCAGAGACACATATATACTCGAATGTTCCATTAAAGTTTTCCATTACATCTCAAACAACGAGTTAGTAAAGACGTTGGGAACATAATTTTCCTCTTCCCAATTCACTATGTTATAGTATATCTTTCTTCTTGGTCTCTTTGTATTACTGGATTCCAGGACAATAATTCATGCTTTCGTCTTCAGGAGGCCTCAAGTTTTGACAAACTTCTTGGCTTGACCATTACTCCTGATCTTAAATGGAACACGTACATCAAATCTGTTGCCAAGGCCGCTGGAAAAATGGTGGGATCTTTCTATCGATCCGGTAGATATCTCACTGCTGATGCTATTCTCTATCTATATAAGAGCCAGGTACGTCCAAGGATGGAATACTGTTGCCACATCTGGGCAGGAGCTGCTAGAAAGGACTTGGCCTGCCTTGATAGAGTTCAAAATAGACTTCGTAGCCTCGTAGGAGATGTCCTTTTCTCTTCCTTGCAACCTTTATCTCACAGAAGAGATGTTGCGAGTTTGTCTCTGATGTATCGTTATTTTCATGGAAAGTGTTCGAATGAGCTTCAATCTATGGTCCCCCCCCTCGCCAAACTTTCACAAGAAACACTCGTCTAGCTGTAAACACTATCAATAATTCCCCCCACTCTTTATCTGTGCCTAAACCTAAACGTAGATTCCATGAACAAAGCTTTTTTCTTAGAACTGCACGCCTGTGGAATTGTCTTCCGTTTTCCTGCTTTCCGGCTGACTACAATATGGTTGTGTTCAAGTCTAACGTAAATAAGTTCTTGATGAGCCGTTCCATATAAGTTATCAACTTTACCAAATTTTCATTACTAATGATTACTATAATGTCCAATTTCTACTGTACACTCTTTAACCCTTATCCTTGAGTGGCCTCTTGGCCTTGATAATGTGGTGATGCCTATGTAAAGAAAAAATAGTCTGGTGAGGTATTCAATTTAGTGTTGCTACTTAAGGTAATATCACTTTGAGAAGGTGCGTCATTCCTTGTAAAAACTCGTGTGGATTAGCCATACGTAGGAAATCTTATCTGGGCTGCAAATACTATGTGATTTGGAAGATTTACTTAGGATTTACTTGTAAGGTAAAAGTATCTTCATGCCAGGTTGCCGTGACAAACCCCTGTACAGAGAAGCCATAGACACTCAAAGAGAGTGTCCATTAGGCATTCAAGTTCTTTCCAGTAGACATTAAAGTTCTCTCAAGTAGGTATTCAAGTTATGTTTAATATTGTGTGTTTCAAGATTAGTAGTCATCTCTGGTCTCTTTGTTCATCGCTATAAAAATCTCAGTTGACCCTCAAACTTGTCTGTACAGTAGAACCTCGGGATATGGCATTAAAAATTAGTAAAAACTACAGTACAGTCTATAACACACATGCATATAATCGAATAACATTATAAATAATACCGTAAGGCGGGGAAATTACTGTAACCAGGGGCTGGAAAACATCGTATTCCACATCGTAACCTGAAAAAAAAAGCGTATCCTGGAGTCACCGTATCGCGGGTTCTACTGTACATCGCTTGGTCATAAACTTGTTGACTTAATCTACACAAGAATTAATCAACAGTTGTACGTTGTGCAGTTCTAAGTTCATAAATGCACGAGATCTTTCAGAAATGTCCGGGAAGCAAGCGTTTTGCTCGAAACTTTGACTAACCAGATGAAATGATGACATTTACTATGTAATCGTTTTTGTATTTTTTTTTTTTTAATTTAAAATAATTGTTTTAAACTAAAGATCCCGGTAATTAAAGAAACGAAGTAAACAGGATCGAAAATAATACTATGTAATCGTTTTTGTATTTTTTTTAATTTAAAATAATTTTCTTTGAACTAAATAGGATCGAAAATAATATTTATTAAAGGAGAATGCTTGAATCGAACTCAGTGATCAAAAGTTAAAAAGGATACATATTTCTATTTAGAGGCAATTCTTAGAAAGTGGAATATTGTCCATTATATTAGAAATAACTATACAACTAATTAGGTTAGGGAGGTAGAATCGGACAATGTAAATTAAGGAATGTCTTTGTGTTGCCCGAAACGTGTTAGAGGCATATGTAATATAAAACATTCATGCGAAGAAAACATTAACATGTTTGAGCATGTTCTGCCGTCACAAAGAAAGATAGATTCGATATATTCAGTTAAGTTAGGGCTCGAAGTTAGACAGCCAGAATAGTTCGAAGTTGAGTTCAGAACAGTTAGAGGAGGAGAGTTAGCGTAAGCCCCTTTCGAAAGCGAGACAGAGAACAAAATGTAGGAACCTAACGCAAAATCGAATACCTGATCATTCTCATAACCTGATCATTCTCATAACCAGCTTGAATAAATGTCTTCAAGTTGTTTGCACGCCTTTGTCTTCGTCGTCATTTCAACAACAAGGTAATATGTTTTGTTTTCGTCTTGTAAAATAGCTTTATAATATCCCCCCCTCCCAAAGTGTTAACTCTATCCCCTCATCGGAATAATGTATCTTCCCTCTGTGTTTAAAAGGACTGTCCATTTCACATCTCTCTTCACCTATATCAGCCTCCTATTAATAATATGAACTCAACAAGTAATTGTCGTCATCGTCGTCGCCGTCGCCGTCGCCGTATACGCCGTTATATAAATGGCTCGTCCCTGTTTTGTGAATTCCCTCAATTTGGGACCACGATTCAATACCCTTGGAGTTGCTCAAATATATTGAAACATTATCATTTACACCCTCCTCTGTTTTTTTCAAATTCTACTTTTTCTCTGCTGGTTTATTTTTTCGTGCCTTTGTCTTTCATTCTTTGATATTTTCTGAATTTTCATTCAAAATATCGCATTGTCTCTGCTTTTGACAGTATTTTCTGCGTAGTTTGTTGAACATGTAAACAATGATAAATGGTAAATATTTAACTCGGCGCTAAATCATATAAGAAATGGGTGGAATCTTTAAAATCGTTATTGCCCATTTTAAGACAACGCTGTTGCGAGATCAGACTATATAAAATGTTACAGAATCTCTTTCTCTACTATTATATAAAAGAAAATTTGTGCGCACGTGCGCGTGTGTGAATTAGTTTCCTATGGACAGTACCAGCTGGACCAATTTTTCACACACATGTATTTTATGTGCCTGGCAGTGTTCTTTATAGGTTTTGTATCGGAATGTCTTCTATACGTATTGATGAAAGAATGGATAGGCGATTTTGACACCTTATGCAGCCTAACATCGCAAGCGCCTTTGAGAAGTTTTATTACCACACAAGCAGAAAGGCGCAACATATAAACTCCGCAGTAGATTCTTTGATATGACAGGGACGAAATGAATGGTTCTGCTAAAAGCACATCTGAACCATGATACTTGACTTTTTCATTTTAAACTTAAATTCAAACCATTATCACAAGCACATAAAATCAACAATAAATTCTTTGATATGACAGGAGTGTTCGAAATGAATGCTTCTATTTAAAGAATATTGAAGAATTGTACTTGAATTTTGTATTTTAAACTTTAATTCAAGCCATTATATAATAATAATAGTAAGATTAATAATTTTATAGAATCGACAGTGGGTTCTCTACCGTGCAATGTTAACTACAATGTATTGTGGAATAAGTAACTGCGAATGTGAAGTTTCATCCGTATGTACCGCGATGGGTCACCAACTAGAGCAGGTAATCGATTGATTTGACTGAAAAATGGGCGATTTCACCGATTTTCATGGCAATAAAAGTATGGGAGCGTGAAACATCCTTTGATCACCATTCAATCCCAGGAGACGTCGCGTCTCCTTGCTGGTTTTAAGATAAGCGACAATCTAGCCAATACGTTCTTTAATGGCTATTGATAAAAAAGCCTTTGATTCTCAAGTTGTTTTGTTCGGTGGACCACCTCAAATGACATCAAATGACATATATACATATGTTTCACCAGAATGGCATAGGGGTCAGTTGGGTTTGTGTGAATCTGAGAGACGGATTGGCCATTAGGCTTTAAGCTGATGGGTTGCTTGTGTTCGGTTGGGAGATATATTTGTCCATTTTTTAAAGTCCGTCATTTGATGATGAATAAAAGATATTTAGCAACGGTTTTGTACCAACACAACAATTGGATGATCACGACCTGTGCAGTTAACGCACATAACGCACGTTTATGGAAGGAGGATGAGGAAAGGGTGAGGAGGAGGAGGAGGAGGAGAAGAAGATGAAGAAGAAGAGGAGGAGGAGGGTGAGGAGAAGGAAGAGAAGGAATATATAGGGAAAATAAATTATATTTGAGGCGATAAGGGGGAAACAATAAGCGATAGAAAACAAATGTATGAAAGACAAAGAATATAAGAAAAAAATAAGATTAAACAATGAAAAAGAAAGATCATCATCATCATCATCATCATCATCATCATCATCACCATTGTCGTAATAGTTGTAACATTATAATTATAGTAGTAATACCGCATATGTATATACGAGGACTGGGCAATAAGTAATGTCCCTGACCCACTTCCAGTTGTCTGATCTTACTGAAATTTTCCATGTGCAATGATTTATATCTCTACGCGTTATGTGACAAATTACAGCTCTGAACTCATTGTGGTTTCTGTTTTACAGGTGTTTGAACTTAGTCAGGTGTGAAATGGAGCCTGTTGAATGTCGAGTAGTGATCTGGTTTTTGTATTTGAAAGGACGCACATCACAGGAGACTTTTGATGAAATGAAAGAAACTGATGGTTATAATGACCCATCATATGATCTTGTAAAATGCTGGCATCGTGAATTCAAACATGACCGGAAGTCTGTGAAAACAGCTCCCAGACCTGGTCGCCCCCTTCTGCCATTGATGAGGCATCTGTCCGTCAAGTTGAGACGGCCATTTTTGAAGATCGGCGCGTTACTATTCGCCAAATAGCCCAAGATGTCAAGATTAGTACAGGGTCTGTGGAAACTATCATTCATGACCATTTGCATATGCATAAGGTGTCTGCCAGATGGATTCCCAGGCTGCTCACACCATTTCAGAATCGAGAACGCGTCGAGTGCTCGAGGATGAATTTGGAGATGTGCCAAGAAGATGAGTCAAAGTTTTTTAAAAGACTGATTACACAGGATGAAACCTGGGTCAATCACTAGGATCCAGAGACCAAATCCCAGTCAATGCAGTGGAAACACTTGGACTCACCACCTTCAAAGAAGGCAAGGGTGAAGCTCTCCGCTGGCAAGGTCATGCTCACAGTCTTCTGGGACCAGGATGGAGTAATGATGACAGATTTCCTGGCAAAGGGTACCACAATTACAGGAGCCTATTATGCTTCACTTTTGAAGACATTAATGGAAGCTATCAAAATCAAGAGGCGGGGCAAAATCAGCAAAGGCACCTTCCTCCTGCAGGACAACACTCCGGTCCACAACTCGCATGTCGCCAGATTAGAAGCACGGGCGTGTGGTTATGAAATCACCCCATCCTCCCTACTCTGCTGACCTTGCACCCTCTGACTTTCACCTCTTCCCAGCCATGAAGTTGTTTTTGAAAGGAAAGCGTTTCCCAGATGATGCAGCCTTGATTACTGAAGTCACATCGTGGTTGGAGGACCAACCTGGGGTGTTCTACAAAAGCGGTCTCCAGAGCTGCATCAAACGATGGGAGAAATGCATAACTCTGGATGGTTCCTATGTAGAGAAAGACTAATAACTGTGCCAAGTTTCGTTACTCTACTGCTATGGGAAGTGGGTCAGGGGCATTACTTGTTGCACACCCCTCGTATATTTAAGTTAGAACTTGACCCATCCTCGCCCCAGATCAATGTTTTTTTCCTGATAAAACTGGGCATCCAAAGCAAAACATACCGAATAAGCGGCTAATGGATAGAAGAATGGAATATGGTCAAATGTTAAAATAATTGTGTCATCCGTTTGACTTCTGATAATGGAAACAAAAATCTTATCCCATTGATCATACACGTAATTTTCTCGATCTCTTTCAAGATGGCGACGGTTTTCCGGCGCAGCCTTTCAATTATTCCCATTCTGATTTATTTCTAGAAATTATTCAAACACAAAGAAATACCTGGCATTTTTATTTACTTGTCTGTTTAGTTCTTGTTTATTTTTCTCATCATCATCATCATCATCATCATCATCATCATCATCATCATCATCATCATAATAATATATATATATATATATATATATATATATATATATATATATATATACTAGAATTTAAGCCCGGCGTTGCCCGGGTTTTTTGGATGTGTCTGTGGAACAAAAAAAAACACAGCGAGCGATAGCAACTAAGGTAAATTGCAGTAAAACTGTTATTTGCAACTTTCTAAAGAACACTGAAAATTATGGAAAAGCAAAACCCTTTGGTATCCCCCCCCCCCAAAAAAAAAAAAATTTCTCCTGCATTGAGTAGGAAAATCAGACGGGTTGTTATGAATGACAGGAGTGTTTTCTAGTCAAATTAAGGCGACTACAGATGCTGATTGTAGTCCAATAACCATCAGACGACATTTACAACAAAAAGGCATGGTAAATAAAAAGCGTAAACAAATTCCTCGATTGCTTCCCCGTCACAAAGTGGATCGCTTAAGATTTCGTCGTGAATACCAAACCTGGGACGTTGAGAAGTGTAAGAAAGTCCTGTTTTCTGATGAGAAAAACTTCAATTTAGATGGTTCTGATGGCTTCAAACGATATTGGCATGACAAAAACATGCCACTTGAAAAAATTTTTCCACACGTCATAGTGGTGGAGGGTCCGTAATGGTATAGAGTGCTTTTTCTTACAGAGGAACGACGGAGCTCCAGGTGGTGCAGGGTCGTCAGACAGCAGCTGGTTATTTTAGCATGCTACAAAAAGCATCTTTGATGATCGAGGATCATCGTTTGTGTGAGGATGGATGGTTATTCCAACAGGACAATTCTACAATTCACACCGCAAGACGGACCTTGAGTTTTCTACAAGAAAATGGAGTCCATCTCTTGAGACATCCTGCATTCTCGCCGGGCTTGAACCCAATTGAAAATGTTTGAGGATGAATGACAAGAGAGGTTTATCGAAATTGCAAACAATATTCAAGAAAAAATGAACTTCGTGAAGCCATTTTAAGAAACTGGAGCAGGATCACCCCGCACTTT
>NC_136487.1:76478906-76533906 GCF_053919585.1 Euprymna scolopes | reverse complement strand
TCTTATTATTCGGCTAAGGCGAGACCGGAAAAGCGCAGATTTTATTATATGACATGTTTAGTAGTCGAAGAAAAAAAAAGGCGAAATCTAATTTCTTCATCTTTCTTTTACGCGCATGCGCGTAACAGTTGTTTACATCCGTCTACTACACGATACAAAAACTCAGCGAGTTAATTGTGAATAACGTCTAATAAGAACAATAAAAATTGAAGTATTCTTTTAAACAAAACTCCATCTACGTGTCTGATAACCTGTCATAAATACTTATAGTGCTATTTTAATTCTTATTACTTGGAATATAATTTCAGTAAAACTGCAGTAAAATGTTGTGATAATACATTTAGTATCATTTCCTATCCCTCTTTCTCTCTAAAATTGATTGCTAGAAACGGCAAACCTGCAACGGAGTAAATTCTTATGCCCATTGACAATTTTCAAGTAATTTAACTGTGTGGTCTACAAAATATGACAATGATATTTTTATATATATTCAAGCTAATAGGACAAAGGAAGTTTATTTCAGTCTTTGTTGTGGTTTTGTTTGACGGGAAAATTATTTAATTCTAAAGCGACGGAGATCACGTGATTTGGAGTAAGACAATAAGTGGCCTATCATGCACACATAAACCAAGGTCACTATTCTCTCTCTCGATGTGTGTATATATATATATATATATATATATACATATATATATGTGTGTATATATATATATGTGTGTGTATATATATGTGTATATACATATATATATAACTTTTCTTATATTTATACATGTATATATATATATAAAACTTTTCTTATATATGTGTTCATATATATATGTATATATATATATATATATATATATATATATATATATATAAAGTCCCCCAAATATAGTACTGTTTCGCTATTTTACAGCTCATCGGTGCGGCTAGACAAGCAACTATCCCCAAGCCAGGATCGAAACCCGAACGACAGTCGGAGTTTCTAACCGTTGCGCTATACGCTATACGGCTGCTGCTATGCGGGCAGTGAATTAACAATGTTTTGACATTGTCCAAAGTACAGACTCAATTTCGTAATTTAAAGACTTTATATACATATATAAAAGGTTATATATATATAAAAGGATATATATATATCCTTATATATATATATAACCTTTTATATATACAACTTATATATATATATATATATATATATATATATATATATATATATATATGTATATATATATATTCACATTGAAGAAGATTAAAGGATCGGTCGAAAATTGTGTGCTTTTGAAAGAAACATTTTTGTTTTATTCGAAAGACTTTTTGTATTCCTACACGTCAACACATAGGAAAAATACATAAAACTCTATATTTTCGTATTGATTTTTTATCCATACGTATTTATATAAAACTTTATATATATATATATATATATATATATATATATATATATATATATATATATATATATATATATATAAACTTTCTTATGTCAGTTGCATTGGGCCGGACACGTTGTCAGAATGAGTGATAATAGAATACCTAAAGCAGCTTCAGTCAAGTAATAGGCATGCTGGTCTCCCACTGCCGATAAGCTCAGGCACAATCTAAAAACAACTAACATCCCACTGTGGATTTTTGAACAAACTGTTTCTGACAGGAAACGATGGAGACTGGCATGTCATAATGCTTTAAAAGTCTTTGAATTACGAAGAGTACAAAAATTCAGAGAATCAAGAGAAAAGGAGAAAGAATTGGCTGCCAGACCAAGTGACATCTCTTTGAATACATTTTTCGTGCACAGCTTGTGGTCGCATCTGCAATCACTGGCGGTGCTCAGGTCCCATGAAAGACAAAAACGTCGAAACTGAAATTAGGTTTTTGAGACGCCCATACGTCGAAATCGACGGGAGAGTCCATCATATATATATATATATATATATATATATATATATATATATATATATATATATATATATATATATATATATACAGAGAAAGAGAAAGAGAGAGAGTGATAGAGAGAGAGAGGCAAAGCCACGTTAATTTAAAACTTTTCATATTACTCTCAACGTGCTCGATTTTAACAGAGCTATACATACCCACATATTTAGCAATTATAGACACAACACCAAAAGCCTAATATGCTCAGATTTTAAATAACCATTTACAGCAATTCCTAATGCGTGTTTCACGAAAAATTTACACTGCGTCTCCTTAAAAGAGTCTTCAATTTATTCTGATTTAGCTGCATTTCTCAAATACTCCTATTACAAAGAGTGAAACAAATACTTTCGCTTATTAATAATTAATGTTATAGAATGGATCAAGAGAGAGAGAGAGAGAGAGAGAGAGAGAGAGAGAGAGAGAGAGAGGGGGGAGTGTGAGTTATAGTGTAGACACGTTGACCGGAAGTCAAGTTCAGTTGATCGGATTGCGTGTGAGTCATGTGATCAGGTTAGCTGAATCGGGGAGATTTGGTTGAGACTTGGAAGAGAACGGACGGCTTCGCCGTTGTCTCCTCTTCACTGGGGGGGGGGCGATGACGTGATAGAAATAACACCTAGAAGAAGAAACCACACAGGTCAAATTCACTTTCCATTCTTCTGCGATCGATCTGGAAGGTGAATAAAAAAACTAAAGAACCAATTTCTTGTCTTGGAGTGAAATGAATCTTCGTCCCCAAAAACAGGTACCAGTCTCCTTCCCAGACGTGATGTTCCAGATGGACTAACAAAACGCAGAAGGTATATTGAAAATGCATGTCACACACACAACGACATTAACGCTGATAAGATAATCAAACACTCAATCCTTTATGATACGACAACGTAACACTAACAGGACCCGTTTCTCGGCGTTGTCCCAGGAGTTGTGAAAGAATATTACGTTTAGAAAATAACAGTAGTCATTTTTAATTGTTGAGTACCTGTGTATCAGTGGTGATCGCTAGTATTATGGCACAAAGCCTGAACAGAGTAGGCCAGTGAAACTTTTGTCCCGATTGTTCTAGCGGGGTTATTCTCACATGCCTCTATTCCGAAAGCGTAGTAGCCTTAATCATACTGATATAACTAACTAAGCAATGAAAATAAGGTAATTACAGCAAAAATCATGTTACCAGGCAATTTTTACTTTCATATTAGTTATAAAAAAGTTTGGTACTCTAGCAGAATTTGACCCGGATCCTTGGGATTTTGTGTAAATTAAGGTTCGGGCTCGACCGGCAGTCACCGGATTAAGCCTAACAAAGTAACAGACGCAGACGAATATCCAAACAAAGAAACCGAAAAAGTATAAATACAATAAATTAACAATAAAATCTACTGTAAAATTACCGCATATATATATATATATATATATATATATATATATATATATATATATATATATATATATATATATATTCAAGAAAACTTGCGCTTTGTGTAGTTTATTTTTATTATTATTTATTTATTCATTTTTTGTAATGTTTGGAATTTTTTACAACAGTACCCAGCTTGGTATAAACACTTCCGACCTCCCCATGTTAAGAAGGATTTTCGGAAAAACACCCCCAATCTCGAAAACCGTTGTTAACATCGGGAGGTAGAGGGTGTTAATTCTGCAAGCCTTCTTAACATGGGGATGTTGTGGGCGTTTACACTACGCTTCGTATTGTCGTAAAATATTGGGTAATTTTTTACGAATTTTTTAGTACCCAGATTAGTATAAACACCTTAAACTCCGCATGTTAAGAAGGGCTTCGGTGTGCACCCCCTGAAAGCCGAAACATAGGGGAGTTAGGGAGTGTTTATTCCCAAGGAGGTTTGTAGCATGTGGGTGTCGGGGGTCCTCATAGTTTACTGTCGTAAAAAGACTACCCAATATTTTAAATAATCAATTTTTTTTCAATTAGAAATGAATATATTTTGGTACTTATGCACTTATGTCATTGTGCTCGAATAACAACGTAATTATTTAGAAAGCTATTATAAACATGAGTAGCGGAGGGTGTTTTGTAATTTTAGTGTACTTTCATCTAACAATTTAATAAAAAAGATATTGTAATATTGAATTCAAGTTAAGAAGACTATGTTACACAATAATGCGGTAACATAAATACTCGTTTTTATAATTTATTCACGAAATGTTTAGTTGAAAGTACAGTATATTTTAACGAAAAATAAAAATTAATATTAATGTTTTTGTTTTTTTGCAAAGCGTAAATAGGTGAAAGTACAGAAATTTGTTGTCTTCAGGAAATATTGCAAATTAATGTTCTTTCAACATATAATATAAAAAGAAACGCCTCCCATCACCTTCTCCCAAATGAAACATTTTTATCAAAACATTAATAAAATATCAATTTGCTGTTGCTCATATTGTTTAATTGGAAAACAAACTCCAAACAAAAAAACAAAAACAAAGAAGACAAAAGGTATGTTTTTTCATAAGACATTAATGTGGCCAATGTTGTGTTTCCTTACTGCAAACAGCGGAAAATAATTGAGAACCGTTATCCTCATCGTTTATAGTTGTTGTTTTACGACGTTTCGGCCAACTATACCTCTGGCCTTCGTCAGGTGGTTAGCCGCAACGGTGTAGCAATGATAAATCTCGTAATTCAATCATCAGCAATTACTGGGCTCCATAGTTGTTTTTGTCACACCACGTTTTTGGCCAACTGATCGTCTGGTCTGGGAATTTAGAGGCTGGGGAAGTCAATTTCGTAAGCATTCGCTGGTCAGCGCTATAGATGACCGTAATTTCGTGAAACAACCACGACGAAGGATGAGGAATATGGTCTGGATTCAAATAAACTTTACGAAGAAAATACTAAAGTCCGTGTTGATGAAATTAATATAACCCGAAAAAAATATTTCTCGAACTGACGATATTATCATTGAATTAGGCAATGTTAATTTAATATTTTCACTAAAAAGTGATATAATTGCAATAAACACCTCATGTGATTTTAATAACAATTTTAGTGTAAATTTTAGATGTAATATTTTTATATTTCTCTTGTAAGCAGGAACGTTCAAATATTAGCGTAAGATGTTTTTGTTTTTTGTAATCTTGAAAATAAAAAGAAATTGTAAAAAAAAATTAAAATCCCAAATCCCGGGTATTTTTTTAAAAAGCTATGTTTAAATTCAGCAGACATGAATAGACCGGAAAATACTTCGAGAGAGAATCAGACAAAAGTACTCGTCAAAATGGAACAAAAGCCACACCTACAGACTCCATACACGACAATTCGACAGAAATACAATCGAAAGATTGAAAAGATTAAAAAAAAAGATTAATTGAATAAAAAACATTCCGTGGAATGCAATAGTCTCTCTCTCTCTCTCTCTCTCTCTCTCTCTCTCTCTCTCTCTCTATCTCTCTCTCTCTCGCTCTCTCTCTCTCTCTGCTTTTTTCTCTCTCTGTATCTCACTCCGTATGTCTTTATATATATATATATATATATATATATATATATATATATACATATGTATATATATATATATATATATATATATATATATATATATATATATATATATATATATATTGTCTTAACAATTGAGCTTCCATTTGTGTCGTATTTTAATTGCATGCTTGTGCGTTGTTCATCCGTTGTTACGTACGAAACAATGGTCGCTTATTGATACTACGGTTTGCTTTCAGTGTCAGAAATAAATCCATGAAAGCCGAGAGAAGACAAGCAGAAAAGAAACAACTCCGTTATTTGGGATTTGAATAACACTTGCCAATCGAAGTGGGAATTCAACCTTGAATTAAAACAATCAAGAATCTCATTATTATTCACTCGCCCTTTTTCTATTCCCTTTACGTATTCGTTATATAAACAAAACTTTATTTAGTTGCAAATGACCCTAATAACCTAAAAACATACGCTTGAACTTTTCCCCAGATCTTATCAATAGTTTCGTAATACAAAAACAACAGTGACACATACGTCATTGTTGTAAACTCTAGGAATCGAAAAGAAATAAGAAACTAATGAGCGAAACTGCATTATTTGGATTATTAAGACTACTGTTATCATCTTCAGTATTATTTTCACGGCTAGTGGTACATAATGTTAAACTTGGGAGTTTGTCTGTCGAGCTCGGGAATTTGTGTGGAATTTCGAACGGAAGACTTTATTTAAACTACGGAGGTAGAAAGCCCTTGTTCAATCACGTAACATAATTGCGTTAGCATTTGGGGACATAATATACCTATTTACTATGCCTCCCCACGGGACAGAGTTAGACACCAGGGTCGTTTTTTAACGTGGAGAAAAGGTAAAAAAATAAAAATTGTCTCAGTCGTGAAGGATTTCTCCTCCACCGAAAGAGAACAAGAAATAGAAGTGCAGCATCTGAAGAACAGATACTACACTTTGATCTTGTCCCGAAGGCCAAGTTCACGAACTCAAATGCATACATAATTATTTAGATCGGAATGAAACAGAGAGAAGCAAAAACGAGAAAAAAAAAAGAAAAGAAAACGACGCGAGAGAGTTGGCCAGTTGAGTTCAACGAACGGTTACGTCTACTCTAGCACTCTACACCATTCCAAAGGGCAAACTTCGTAAAAATAGTAATCATGCCAGTGACATGTACGACACGAGTTTTCCATTGCGATGTACTGACAGCATACTATTTGGATACGGAAAATGAACAAAATCAATACTTTTTTCCTTCACCAAGAAAAGTTGTGTCGAAGTTATTATTTTCCTTTGCGACTGTCTCTACATACAACGTATTGGCTATGTTAGAGAGAAATAGACGACAGCGTTACAGTCAGCCATGACTGATTAGAAGGCCTAAGTAATTCGCAATTATATTTTTAGTATCTCCCGTACTAAGGATTGAACCTTCCACCGTAAGGACCGATCGCTTAATGGAAAAGTACTAAGTAAAATTCAGTTTTACGTGACATTCTTCTAGACGTTGTGGGTATACTAAAAATTAAAAAAAGACAAATCAAAAACAAAAAAAAACAGTAATCCTCATATAAACACGATAAGAAATAGAATTAACAAGAGTGTGTATTCACAGAAAGTACAAAAGTAATGGTTTGTCAGAGATTCTTTTAGCTTGGTCATAGCGACCTCATCGACCTCTATTTTTTAAAATTACATTTTAATCCTAAACAAGGCACAGTGCCACTTTGATGTAGTGGACTACTATCTGGGGCATAATTTACAAAGGTACGACAGAGACGCGACACTATTTTTCGGACATGAGAAAAAATCCTATTTTATTAAGAGCCATGTTCATGTATATGTTGCTGTATGGAAATTTTCTGCTTGTACACTTAGCTGTCATCATTAAAATCAAATATCTGTTCTATTCTACTGGCAAACAATTAAGTTTAATGAGGTAAAATGCACTCAAAAGAAGTCGTTTGTTTGGTACGTAATAAGCAGGAAGATGGCCTCAGCATCAGGAGGATCGCCATGGATTTGAAGCTGTTGAAATCAACGGTCGAATACATGCTGAAGACAAACTCCGAGCGGAAAAAGAAGAGAGGACGGAAAAGATCAATTGGCAAAGGATTGAAAGGAGAATGAAGAGGATCGTGACACGGCTTTTGACAATTGGAGAAAAAGTTACAGCAAGAAAAGTGAAGGAGAAGCGTGAATTGGATGTAAACGTCCGAACTACAAAGAACGCTGCATAGGATTGGCTTGAAGTATGAAAAGACTAAGAAAACATTACACTAACAAATAAACACAAATGAGCAAGACTAGAGAGTACTAAAAGGTTGTTAACAAAGCATGTTGACTTTAAGAAGGTTATATTTACTGATGAGAAACGTTTCAAGTTTGATTGGCTCGATGGATTGTGTACTTGGCCAAGAAGGGGCGAGCCTGTTGTACTGAACAAACGACAGATGGGAAGAGGAGGAGTTATGGTTTGGGATATGATCTTTGCTAGTGGAAATATATGGTTGGAGTGGCTGAAAGGAAGACAGAACAGCGAAACCTACAAACAATTGTTGGACGAGAAAGCCCCGCCAAGGATAAGAAGAGAGATGGGGATTTATTTCGTTTTACAGTTGCACATCCATGTGTCAAAACTCATGAAAGAATGGATGGCTAAAGTGAATATGACTACTTTGGAGTGGCCAGCAAAAAGCCCAGATCTAAATTTAATGGGAAATATTTGGGAAATACTTGCGCAACTTGTCTATTATGGACCTGAAATAACGAAAGAGGCTCAACTATGGGAATGAATACTAGATGCCAAAAAAACAAGAGAAACACGTACAGATGTTATTGTGCATATGTTTGATCATTATAAAGAAAGATTGATAAAAGTTATTGAGAAGAAAAGTGATATTACAGACTATTAACAGTTTTTCAACGATGTCAAAAAAATAATGTCGCGTGTGTTTTGTAACAAAATGATGAAAATTTTTCTTTACCTAATCGATTTTCTTCCATTTTTATTACAGGTATTGTCTTTATATGTTTATGCTATCCTATTGAATGAATTTCGCCACTCTATGGTACTCGGAAAGTCGAATACTAAAGTGTCCGAAAAATATTGTCGGCCCCCTGCATATAGGGAGTTGAGCAGTAAGATGTCTGTTTACATTGCATTTGAACTTCTGCATGTCAGTACAATCAAGGAAGCAGGAACCCGGAAGGGAATTCCAAAGTCTAGCAGTTCTGGGGAAGAAACTATAAGAGTTGAAGGCTTTTTTTTACATCTAGGGATCTCTACTGTGTAGGGGTGGGATTTTGCTGCTTGTAAGGTTTGTTGGTGATATTTACGTCGATGGCATATAAAGGCTTTTATTTCGTCGAAGCACCTATTATTAAAATACTTGTAAAATAGGCAGAGGGATGCAACATTTCATCGATGGGACCGCGGTTAAAGCCTAGTTGAGAGGGTGGGACCTATTATGTTGGCGACTCTCTCTAGAACACCGTCTAAGAGCGAGAGACTAAATGTGGCAACAATGCTCCATACATGGACGTATAGTGGCCTTGTAGAGGTACAGCATGCTCTCAGACGTAAGTAACTTTCTAGCACGGTATAGTTAGCCAACCTTCTTTGCAGCGGCCTTGGCAATGCCCTCAACGTATCTGTTCCCTCTTCCCCGTGAACGTTAAGCCGAGAAGTTTAAATGAAGTACTTTCAGGTAATGTATATTCAACCATGGCTATTAGTGGTTGAGAAGGTTTCTTGTAGTTATTAAAGGAAACAAGCTTTCACTAATTTTAGTGGAGGGTCCATCTCCTAGTCTTTTCCGATCGTTCATTTTCACACTCTTTTATCCTAGTTATGTTATGTTTCACATCCTTTCCCAAGCATTATTACCCCCTGGGGATGATCTCTTATTTTTACTACAAACCATCTTGCACAGAAAAGACGTTATTTCTATTTCTCTACTCTATCGTTAGGGATTGGATATACCATAAACATTGTTCAACATTTGTCCAAAAATGTCAGAAAAGTTATGCTCCGCTAACATTCACAGTAATGTTTTAGAATGTTTTTAGATAGCATTGATATTTTTGGATTATTTGGATCATTCGGACTACCATTGAAGTTTATTCTCACGACGTTTCAGCTAATATAGTCTTCTTCAGGTGTATCTTGTTGAATTCGGGTATCTTTCTGACGAAATCTGAATCTGCACGGGTAGAAGTCTTAAGCAATACGCAATTTTATTCTTAATATCGCCGGCACTCAGGATTGAAACTTAAACCTTCAGATGAGTGTCACTTAGAAATGATTTTTTATATGATTATTTCACACGTTACGTCACGGATTCGCAATGCTGACGAGATTAGAGCATTCTACCATGGTGGATTAAATAAAGGGTTCCGTTCCAAATTAAATACAAATTCCCGAGTTCGACATAAACATTCACGACTTCGGCAAGATATTCACAAAGAGGGTCGGAGGTTACATCGACCGAAACTTTGTGAGAATAACATTCAAGATAAGAGTTGTTGGAATAATAGTGAAAACTCGTAGATCTTTTCTGTTTGCAATTATCAGTAAAACGGGTTCCATTTTATTCGGATTAACGTCCGCTACATGTTATTATTTTTTTAATTTTATTTTTTGAAGTGGAACGAAATACAATTGATTTGTTGTTATTATTATTATTATTATCATTATTATTATTATTATTATTATTATTATTATTATTATTATTATTATTATCATTATTATCATTATTATTATTATTATTATTATTGTTATTGTTGTTATTATTATTATTATTATTATTATTATTATTATTATTTTCATTGCAGATTACTCAAGAAATCAAGCCCGTTTATTTTTAAATACCCCCCCCCTCCGATTTGTTTGTGATTCTCTGTTTTAAAAAATCAATAAACTTCCGGGTGGGGAAGCTCTTTTTGTGTTTCCGATATTTCTGCTTTCGTTCCGTTTTTGTGTTCCGTGTTTTTATCTCTTTGTTTCGTTTTGTTTGTGTAGGTGATTGCGTGTGCGTTTCAGTATTTTCACTGAATCCGTCATTCTTTTCTAATTCGTCATTTAATACTTTTTCCTTCTATCATTTCCTTTAACATCCCAGGAAATGTCTTCTTTTTTTTTTATTAAGGTGTCACTACTTATCAAAGCCACTCGAGGATAAGGATGAAATGAGTGCCAGGTGGATGGTGAGATAACACTTTGATAATTAGTAATCATGCTTTTGGTGCTTAAGCAGAATTTGATAATTTAAGAAAGTGGCTCAATAAAGGTTTGTTTACATTGGACTTGAAACAATCGTGTTGTAGTCAACTGGGAAGACACTCCGCGGAATTGTGTTTCCCAGACGGGGAGTTCTGGGTTAGAAACTTTGCTGATAGATGTTTCGTTTAGCTTTCCGGTAGTGACAGAAAAAGAGAGGGAGAAAGAGGGAGGAGGGAAATTATTTACAGTTGTTATAGCCAGATAAGTTTTGTCGTGTTGTTGGAGGGGGGCATATGTTGAAACTCAGTCGGCTTGATATATTTTCCTTTTCTTTCTGTTTCTTTTCCTTTAATAAAATCGTTTCTTTATTTCATCTATAATATAAATTTCACCTGTCTGTTTAAATGTATGTATGTATGTATGTATGTATGTATGTATGCATGTATGTATGTATGCCTAAAACTTTCGACAGAGGCGACGGATTTTAACGAAATCGGTATCGTTTTGAATCTCGAACCTTCGGGCGACAAATATTGAAAAATAAGCTAAAAACTTTCATTCCACCACCCTAAACTATGCACTTTTCTATAAGGGGGGGAGGTCGCTTTCTCCACCGATATTTTCGCAAGTCATCGCCTCTTTCCGATTGTCTAGCCTTAATTTAAACCCTCATTCCGATTTGGCGATGGACACAACGGCAAAGACGCCACGTTATTTATTTTCATTATCTTTACCCCCATTCACAGTACGGGTTCGAGCCTGCCTGCCTACTGCCACATTTTTTTGCGATCGCAGTTTTCCTTCTTTTTTTTTTTTTTGCTGAACCAACACCCTTCCACACACCTACACTTTCTTTTCTGCCTTCGTGTCACGAGTTCGAGCCTGCTTGCCTACTACAACTTTTTTTTTTGTTCAACACACATCTACAAAAACCCGGGCAACGCCGGACACCCAGGCTAGTCTATAATATAAATCTCACCTGCCTATTTAAACGGCGGATTTTCACAAGATGGGTATCATTTTGAAGTTAAACCCTTCGGGCGACAAATATCGAAAAATTGGCCAAAAGCATTAATTCCTTCACCCTCAACTGGGCATTTTTAGTCGCGTGCAAGCGACTCTATAAGTCACTCCGTCGGTCTGTCGATTTGTCGGTCGGTCGGCCTGTCGTTCAGTCTGTCGGTCTGTCCGTAATACTTTTGTGCTTGGCCTTTTTGGTTAAGATCAAAGGTCTGTTGTTAATATATGCTGTTCTTAGATTTTTAAGCTTTTCTTTGCCTTTTGGCCAAGATCAAAGTGGTTTTTTTTGCCTTTTGGCGAAGATCAAAGTGTAGTATCTGTTCTCCCAGTTACCTCATTTTTGATTTTTTTCAAAATTATGTTTTTGACCCCCCCCCCACCCGGTTTAAGTTCAAGGTGTCACTTTTGTCACTTTCGTGATGCACTAACTTTGTTAGTGGGACTGAACCCCTTTTGGGGGAGTCAGGACCCTCTTTGCTCCTCCCAAGACCGACGCCATTGTGTGGTAGTCTGGACCCGAAACCAATCTCTTCTTTAGGAGTTTGCTGTTTTTGGGACCGACAACACTTTCTTTGATAGACGCGACCTGGTCGGGTTAGCTTTTGTTTGTTGGGTACTTCGTTTCCTCCTCTCCTCTCAGGTTGAAATGGTCTATTCTCTCCTCTCTTAATTGCCTGAGCAGCACTCTGACCTGCCAGACTCAAAACTGTCTTCCTTCGCTGCTCTCCCAGTAGATTGAGCAGACCGGGTTCACTTTCTCGCTTCCTTGGGGTTGTTTGTGGGTAGGGTGACGTAGGTAGGGCGGGCGTTTCGTTTCTGCCTTCCTCTTTGGGCAGAGATGTCTATCTTTTTTCTCTCTTAATTGCTACACAGCACTCGCACTCGCTAGCACCAACTGCGTCTTTCTTCTCTGCCCTCCCCCTCACGGGGGATTCGAGCTGCTAACCCGACGTCCCCGCAAGGGGAGGTCAAACCTGATGCCCCCATTTCCTCTATTTTTTCTTTTCTCCCCGCTACACTTTGGTTCGCGTCAGTGGCCAGTGAAACCACTCCACGATGCCGGGCAGAGGGAACATACCACCCCAGATGCAGAGGGAACATACCACCCCAGATGCACCCAGATGCACCATATTGCTCCCCTAGAAAGCTCGACACAAATGAAATTTAATTAACTATTCATTATTATTATCTTTTTTGTATTTTTTGATATAAATAAAAAATGTTTTAAAATTGGGCTTAAGTAGGAACCCCCCCTCTCACCACACACACATAAATACAAATTTAAAGGGGTAACCATAATAAAAGATGCTGGCCGAGAGAAAAATCATTTAAAATTTACAACAGAGAAGAGATGGATCAACCAACCTCACCCCCCCTTCTTTTTGAGTTAGCTTTGTGCCTAAATTTTTTGTTCATTTTCCCAATTGTATTTTTCTTCCTGTGAATAAAAAATTGAATATCTCAAAGTGTAGTAAATACCCTTTTCTTGGCCTTTTGGCCAAGATCAAAATGTAGTATCTGTTCTTACTACATGCTTTACTTATTGTGATATAAAGCGGGGGATCACTTTTCTGTATTAATTTAATGTAAAATGATCACCCTCTTTACAACCAGTCAGTCTCAAAGCCATTCAAGTCATTCTCCAGATCATTCAAGTTGTTTTAGAAGGATTCCAGTATTTTCTTTTAGCATTCAAGTCATTCTTAAGGTCATTCAATTCACCCTTAAGTTCATCAAAGTCATTCTTAGTCATTTACTTTTTATTTATTTAAGTCATTTTAGCCCATTTTTCGGTCATTTTAGTTTATCTTTAAGAATTTCATGTCAATCCTACATTCACTCATTCATTCATTACACGAGAGCACGTGACTAATGGCTATCGGCCTTGTTCTACAAGGAGGGGTCGATTTTTATCGCCAATATTTTCGAAAGTCATCATCTCTTTTCGATTGTCTAGCCTTAATTTAAACCTACGTTACTTGCGGTTTGGCGATGGGTGCAACAACTAACGCGTTACTTTTTTTTTTCACTTTCTTTTCCACCTTCGCGGTACGGGTTCGAGTCTGCCTGCCTAATACTACTTTTTTTTGCGCTCGCAATTTTCCTTTTTTTTTTCTCAACCGGCACCCTTACACACAATACCACTTTCTTTTCCTCCATCATGTCACGGGTTCGAGCTTGCCTGCCTACTACATTTTTTTTTTGCTCAATACACACCTACATACACCCGAGCAACGCCGAGCACCCAGGATAGTCTATAATATAAATCTCACCTGTCTGTTTAAATGTATGTATGCATGTTTAAATGTATGTATGTATGTCTATCTGCTTAAAACTTTCGACAGAGGCGACGGATTTTCACAAGAACGGACGACAAATATCGAAAAATTAGCCAAAAACATTAATTCCTCCTCTCTCAACTCGGCAGTTTTCTACAAGGAGGGGGCGATGGTTTGCAAGCCATTTTTGAAAGTCATCGTATCGGTTTGATTCACTTTGCCTAATTTTAACGTTCGAACTTCCGGTCGAGTCATGGAGTAGCTGTAAAACGTCAGGTTTTCTTTCACTTTTTTTTCTGCCTCGTGTCACTCGTTCGAGCCTGTCTGCCTGCTACCACTTTTTTTTCTTTAGCTCAACACACATCTCCAAACAGCCAGGCCAGTTTTCTTATAAAATAAAGAAAAGTCTTGGATTATATAAAGGAAAAGTTGTTGCATAGATAAGCATCTTTTACGTTTTGTTGGATAGGAATAAAAAACGAGTGACCATCGTTTTGTTATGAGGACAAACTTGTCCATTACATATTTCTGATTTTTTCAGATGAAAATTGATTATTCGTCTTACAGCTAGTTTTATAATAAAGATAAAACCAAAATGAAATAAGAGCCAAATAGTATTTAACCTAACCGTTAATACCTTCACTTGCTATTTATTTTGCTTTATTTTTCTGACAATTTTTAAAATCGTTATTTTAATCATTACTCGAAGATCACAATCTCAATCAAATTTATGGGCAAACAGGCGTAGGAAAGAAAAAGGATTCCAAATGAAATTGATTATTTACTTTTTTACAGCTAATTTGCGATTTCTAAGAAACAAACTCTTTCACCTCTTACAAAACTTTTAGGGGGTTTATACGATGAAAATTAAAACAGAAAATCTTTCTTCAATTCATATTTTTCAAATGCGATAAAATTGTAATGCCTACTTTATTATTTTTTTTTCAAGTTTTAAAATAATTTTAATTTAAGAAAGGTTCAGTAAAAGAAGGATCTTCTACACCACCTGCCTTTGACGAAAAATGAGGATATTATGGTTTGAGAAGCTCTCCAATGAAGACCTACTAAGGAGATGCTATCAAGAAGATATGGGCCTAATCATCAGAAAACGGCGATTGAGATGGATTGTGCTTGTTCTTCCGGAAAGATCCGCAATTAATCACAAGAAAAGCATTGCACTAGACCCCTGATGGCAAAAGGAAGAGAGGAAGGTCGAGAGCAACTTGGAGAAAAACGGTGGAAAGGGATAGGAAAGCTATGCAGCATTCTTGGGTTTCATTGGCTAGGCTGGCTCAGGATAGGCGAAGGTGTAGGGGAATTGTTGCTGTCCAACACACCACTGGGTGTAATGGTTGATGATGAAGTAGAAAAAAATAAATTCAAGTCCAATAAAAAAATGTTTTCCAGATGGAAATCCAAACAAATATTTCCAGAAACTAACCAAAGAAAATTTAAATCAAATAAAACTCTGATTTTAAAAAGATTCGAAGAATTAGTTGCCTGAAAAATAGTCTTTTTGTTACTGGTATCTTACGTATCCTGAAAATATTTTTGTATACATGGACAAAAGAGTCTCACATCACGTTTCATAAGCTGAAAATTTCGTAGGCAGAGTTTTCGCATGTAGAGGTTCTACTATATTTAGATTATTCGGACTACTGTTCTCATCTTGAGTGTTATTTTCATAGCGTTTCGGTCGATTCAACCAGGTGTATCTTAACTCGGGAATCTTGGTGTCGAATTCGCGAATCTGCACCAAATACTTTATCCATCACGCCACGGATCTGTACTTGGGAAAATTCAGTTGTACGTAACATTTTTTTTTTTTTTAGGGGTTGAAGATTCAATCCTCAGTGAGGTCGGATCCCTAAATACAATTGCGAATTACTTATAGCTGACGGAATAAGAGCTACTCCCTCCTGCGTTCGAAATTCCGTACAGATTCCCAAGCTTGACAGAAAGATTTGATTCTTTCAATGCTTAACTTGGTCTGTATTTATTTATTTATTTATTTGTTTGTTTATTTATTTATTTATTTGTTTATTTATTTATTTGTTTATTTATTTATTTATTTATTTATTTGTTTATTTATTTATTTGTTTGTTTGTTTATTTATTTGTTTATTTATTTGTTTGTTTATTTATTTATTTGTTTATTTATTTGTTTATTTATTTATTTATTTATTTGTTTATTTATTTATTTATTTGTTTATTTCTTTATTTGTTTATTTATTTATTTATTTGTTTATTTATTTATTTGTTTATTTATTTATGTATTTATTTGTTTGTTTATTTATTTATTTATTTATTTATTTGTTCTGGATATGACCTTAAACTATATCCGATGGTGAGGCTCCAGCTTGCGGGCTTTGGGCAGTGTGGAGCCATCTTTTAATTGCCATTGTTCCCAGGTCCACCCTGACCCGGAGTCGTAGTACCCGTTAGGGTCCCAACTATGGGTTAAATAGAAAATAACTTGAAAAGAAAACATATTCTATTAAAAAAAAAAAATTTCTTCAAAATCACCGGATTCGGCATTAAATAACCTTAAAAGGGTTGATATGCCGTAAAACAAAAACAACCAAACCAAACGTATGTATGTATGTATGTATGTAATGTCTGCCTAAAAATTTCGATAGAGGCGACGAATTTTCACGAGATTGGTATCGTTTTGAAGCACGGTCTTTCCGGGGACAAATATCGAAAAATTGGCTAAAAATATTAATTCCTCCACCCTCAACTGCTCACTTTTCTAAAGGGAAAGGTCGCTTTTTTCGCCGATATGTTCGAAAGTCATCACCTCTTTTCGATTGTCTAACCTTATTTTAAACCTCCGTCACTTCCGGTTTGGGATGGGCACAACAGTAAAGTCGTCACGTTTTTTTCCACTTTCTTTTCCCCCTTTGAAGTACGGGTTCGACCCTTCCTGTCTACTACGATTTTTTTTTGCTCAACACACACCTCCAAACACCCGGGAAACGCCGGCCACTCAGGCTAGTATTTAATATTTCTTCATTCTCTTTTTGTTAGTTTTTTCATCAGTTTTTCATTATTTATTTATTTATTTATTTTCATTCAATGCTGCACTTACATTGTTTTATTTCCGTCTTTTATTACTTTCCGTTTTTCATCCCTCTTTTTCTCTACATTATATATTTCATCTACTCCATATTTTTTCTCTTTCCTTCAATATTTTACTGTTTCTTTCTTTTCTTGCTTTTTTATTACATCCTTTTCTTTTCCTTTCCCCTTTCTTTACTTTTCGTTTTTTTCGTTTTCTATCTGTTGTCGTTTCGATTGTCAATTTAATTATTTCAATACTTCATATTTTTTTTTATTCATGTCCTTTTCGACGGCATATAAATTCTTTCTCCTGCATTTTTTTTACAAAGGATCTATCGTTTATCGAGAGCTGAAGCCCACTCGAGGATAAGAGTGTATGCATGTTAGGTGGTCCGTGAAACAACACAGTGATAATCGATAGTTGTGGAAATTCGATAGAATTTGATTAAGAATTTTTTTTACATTGGACTTGCAAAGTGACCATGTTGTAGTCAGCTGGGAAGCTACCTCGCAGTATTGTGTTTCACTGACGGGCAGATCTAGGAAAGAAACTTTGCTCATGGAATTTTCGTTTAGTTTAAGGCACAGGTAGAGAGTAGGGAAAATTATCGACAGTTGCTGTAGCTAAACTGGTGTTTGCTATAAATGGTTTACATGAGGGGGCATATATAATATATATTGAAACTTAATCAATAACCACGAAAATAACGAGGAGCAGAGATAGACGTGTATCTTGTGAGTAAGAGGCAGTAAGGAGGAGAAAAAGACATCAACTACTAGATTTCGAAGCCGGTTTTGTATCCTCTCAAGGCATGAAATTGTGCTCCGAGTTGCCTCCCCCCCCATCAGATGTGGTAATAGCATTTCATTTTAGAACGTATTTAAGTTTTATACAAGTAGAGGATTGTGTTGGAAATGGGATAACTTCTGTAGCAGTATTATGATCCTATTATTTTTTCCACTGTTTTAGCAACAGATTTGATGTAAATTATTTTTTTTTCTTAAGCTAGGAATGAAGGTCACTCCCAGAAGCTTGCCAAGGCAGGGTGCTTCCTTAACACGAACACCATTTAATGCAATTGGGGCCAGTTGGAAATCAGAGCTTTTTTCTTTGCAATCTTTCTTTCTTCGTTTATTTTTGTTATCTTTGTTCTGTACATCCTGTATTTTCTTATTGTCCATTTCTTTTTCTTTTGCGTTATTCATTTATTCAAGTAACCCTGTTCTTCATCGCCATGGGAATCACCAAAATCATCTGAGATAAGAGAAATACACAAACCACGTAAATGATAACAGATCAAAGACGTTAAAAAACCTAGATGAGACGTAACAAAAAGCAATGAAAAAATCTAGAGGAGCAATACAAAATAATGGAAAAAATAATCATAAAAAGCCAGAACAGACAATAATAAAAAAATGAATTAAAATGGCGGACATTTGATTGTTTGGGTTCTAAAAAATACAAAAGAATGCAATTAAATATGAAATACACAAGGAAAAATAAACACGACAGGACAGAGAGTGAGAGAGAGAGAGAGAGAGAGAGAGAGAGAGAGAGAGAGAGAGAGAGAGAGAAAGTAAAACCTAAAGGAAATAAATAATAAACTAAAGTGAAATAAAATAAACGAATTATTATAAGGGTTTGGAGAGACAAAAGACGGAAACAAATTTCCAAAGCAAAACAAGCACTATTCGTTTAATTCTGTTGATACAAAAACATTTGCAGCGAAATGATGATTTTCATAACAGAAATCGAACTCTTGCTTTAATTTATCCTGGATAAATTATTTAAAAAAATTAAAAATAAAATTGTAACCAAGTTACCATAGAGATCGTGATGAGCGGATATCGAAGGTTAGATAGGAGGAGGAGGAAGAAGGGAGAAAAGACTAAAATACCATAGCCTAGCATACCACACACACACACACACACACACACACACACACACACACACACACACACACACACACACACACAATACTTTTTTCTTGTGTTGCATTTTATATAATTTTTAATTTGCTTATTTTATTTGTTAATTTTGGCTTTTTGTTTTTTAATTTTTTGGCACCGCACGATTTTTTTAAATCGTATCTAAAAACATCGTTCTATCATAGGGCGTAAATGTATCGTTGTATTTAAAAAAAAAATCGAAAACGAATTGAAAAAATTGTTGTAAATTTTGCAGGAAATAATTATTCCATAACTATACTTAAAACTAGCGGGTGTTGCCCAACGTTGCTCTGTTGTAAAATAAGACAGCTAGTGTAAAATACGAAAGTTGTATATATATATATATATATATATATATATATATATATATATATATATATATATATATATATATATATATAGTTAGCAACTCCGACTGTCGTTTGGGCGATTGGGTTTCGATCTTGGCTTGAGGTAGTTGCTTGTCTAGCTACACTGATGAGCTGTGAAACAGTGAAACAGTATGTATATGGATGACTATAATGATCCCTATCTTAAGTTGAACATTTGGGAAGTGATATAAAAATTACCATTAGCGTATGAGCGATGCTCTTTGTGTAAAACAAATTAAGCTTAGGTACTTTAGACAATGTGAAAACATTGTTAATCAACTGCCTGCATAGCAGCATCCGTATAGCGCAATGGTTAGAAACTCCAATTATCGTTTGGGCGATGAGGTTTCGATTCTGGCTTGAGATAGTTGTCTGGCCGCACTAATGAGCTGTGAAACAGTGAAACAGTACTGTATATGGATGAATATATATATATATATATATATATATATATATATATATATATATATATATAGTGGAAATGGTAATTAATAAAAACTGAAGAAAGTGCTCAATATGTTGTAGAGCAAATATGCGTTTTATTTTTTATTACCTTATCTTTCTGGTAAGTTACATTATTGTTTCAGCTACCCGACCTTTTTTTTTTGGCCGTCTGTAGCTTCCTCAGACTTTTACAGAAAAACGTAAAAATGTAAAAGTCTGAGGAAGCTACAGACGGCAAAAAAAAAACGACCGGGTAGCTGAAACAATAATGTAACTTAACAGAAAGATACGGTAAAAAAATAAAACGTATATATATATATATATATATATATATATATATATATATATATATATATATAGTCACCCATATACAGTAGTGTTTCACTGTTTCACAACTCATCAGTGCGACTAGACAGGCAACTACCTCAAGCCAGGATAGAAACCCGACCGTCTGTACGACATTTGTGTAAGGGAATATATAATTATTTCCACTGCCAAACAACATTATATATATATATATATATATATATATATATATATATATATATATATTTCCACTGCCAGAAGCATTACAGCCAGCAAGAGCCACGAAAGCCAACAAATCGCAAGTCCAAGACTCGAGTTTCGACCTAATTTGGGCTCATCAGTTAGACACATTCGAACTCAGGACCTGGGTTTTGAATCCTGAGTTTGAATGTGTCTAACTGATGAGCCCAAATGAGGGCGAAACTCGAGCCTTGGACTTCCGGTTTGTTTACTTTCGTGGCTCTTGCTGGCTGCAATGTTTCTGGCAGTGGATATATATATATATATATATATATATATATATATATATATATATATATATATATATATATATATCCAAAGTTCCCAAAGTTTTTAAAAAATGATTTGGGTAATATCAGCCAGAATCGCAACCAACACACTTAGCTCTAGCCGCGTTCCTTACCATTTAAGCTATCGACAGATAGATGAGAAAGATTTTAAATTAAACCACTTTAAGCTATGGATGAATTTGTGCATGCTTAAAAGTAATAGCAATATGCCGACAAGTTGAAATGAACATTTTGCATTTACACTTGCTGACATCCGTACACGTTATTCATCCATCCAAACAAAGACTTTCCTATTTCCTGTTAATTTCAGATTTCCGTGTTATGTGACCAGTAGTTTAAGAGTTTATCAGTTAAATATTTTCACACAGACATACGCATACATGCATCGATGGCTTTATTTTATACGGATGACACATGATACTTTATAGCATTTTTTTTTGCAGATTGTTTCTATCGCAAAAGTTATATTTTTTTATGTATATACTCTTTCGAAAAAAAAAACTCCTGAGTTGATAAATATATTTCAATACGTATAGATATTATGACTACTTAAAACGAGGACTGTTTTTCTTCTTTATTTGAAATGATAATACGTGCATACAAGCAAGCCCCGAGAGAATTCTACCCCTTTTTAGAAAGAGTTTGTACCTCTTTCTCACAGAAGTAACGATCTTAGGCTTTCTTTGCTCTATCGTTATTTTTATGTCAGGTGCTCAACTGAGCTTTAATCTATGGCTCTCCTGTAACACAACCAAAAGAATCACTCGTTTAGCATGTTCAACAATTTTCCTTATCGTTGTAAATTGTTGTAAATTATGTGTTGAAGAATTATTCAAAAGCTATATTTAAAACTAGCGATTGTTATATGGTCTTGGACTGTCTCAATAATTCAAATGATTAAATGCTTAAATAATTCATGCAGATTTAGTAAGTATTATTAGAGCCAATCCTCTATTGAATATCATATATATATATATATATATATATATATATATATATATATATATATATATATATATATATATATATATACAGGGTGGCCACAAAGTCACGCACCAATGTTAATTAAAAAAGTTAAAAAATTAAAAAAGTTTTAAAATTTAAAAATTATATTAATAAAAAATAAACATTAACATTAATATATATATATACTAGCAGGCCGCCCGGCATTGCCCAGTCGTATAATACGCTTAAATATGATGTTTTTCATATTCATATTATATTAGACCCAATATATAGTAATGATTTAAAAGTTTCAAAAAAAAAAAAAAAAAAAATGTCTCGTGCGTCACTACCGTGAATCGAAACCAAAACGTTTAGCTTACGATTTACTTTTTTCTTTGGCATTAATGCCTGAGCTATGAAGACATGCTTGTTGCAAGGCTTAAAATTAAAACATGACCTGTGCATAAAACTAAACTCAAAGTCTAGAGAAGAGCTGTTCATGTCACCCTTTATTGCATTGACAAGGTTCAAAACCAGCTTGGAAATATAGTAAGCAATGTATTTTTCTCCTCCTTGCAACCTCTTTCTCACAGAAGAGACTTTGCGAGTCTATTTATGCTCTGTCGTGATTTTCATGGCGATTCACTGAGCTTCAATCTATGGTGCCACTCTGCAAAACATACACAACATCTATTTATAACCATCTTCAACAATTTTCCATACTTCCTATTTGTAACACTAAACGCAAATTCCATGAACAAAGTTTCTTCCTTAGAATTGCCACCTGCGGACTGTATAGCGCTGGCTGCTTTCCAGTTGACCACAACATGGTCATTTTCAATTCCAATATATGTAAGTTCTTGTTGAGCCGTCCTCTTAAATAATCGAAGTCTAACCAATTTCCACCACTATGCATCATTACAGTGTTGTCTCACCAACCCCCTCACACTCATTAACCCTTCGTGACCTTTGGGTATTGCTAAGCGGTGACTCCCTTTGTAAAAAAAAAAAAAATGAATAGAAAAACAACTATTAATAATAATATAACTTTAAAAAAATAATTGTTTATAACTGTCAATGCTATAAAGATATAACTGAAGATGTAACTGCACGGAAAGACTTCTCGGAATTTTTTAGATGAAGATTAGTGTTGTGCTGTGGAACAACAGTGAAAATAAAACAATCAAGTCGAGGTTCGGTTAAGGAACAAGTATATTAACAATAATGTACAAAGATAGGAAAGCGTGTATATTTGCTGGGCACTCGGCTAGCAGTTGAAGTGCAGTCGCATATCTCTCACCGGTGTTGGAATTACTAGCGCTATATATAATATTATTATTATTATTATTATTATTATTATTATTATTATTATTATTACAACAACAACAACAACAACAATAATAATAATAATAATAATAATAATAATAATTGTTGTTGTTGTTGTTGTTGTTGTTGTTGTTGTTGTTGTTGTTTCGTGGACCAACAGTGAAAATAAAAACAATCAAGTCGAGGTTCGATTAAGGAACAAGTGTATTAACAATAATGTACAAAGATAGGAAAGCGTGTATATCGGTTCAAGGAAGGCCGTTATAACAATTAGTTATTCGCCTTATTTGGATTCTTCGGACTACTGTTTTCATCTTGAGTGTCATTTTCACAACGTTTCAGTTAATGTAAGCTTCTTGAGGTGTAACTTGTCGAACTCGGAAATGTTTCTGCCGAACTCGGGAATCTGCACGGAATCCTTTATTCATTATACTGGCGATCCAATTGTAAAAAGTGATATTTTTCCGGAGGTTCATGCGGAAAAAAAATCACCTTTTACAATTGGAATTTTCCAATTTCTCTAATCACTTCGTCATGGGTCCCTGCGGACACTTCTAATACGAATTTTAGAAGCCTCAAGCCTATTTTATTTCAAGATGTAAATATCACTAATTACTACATATTATTACTATATATTACTAGTTATATTATTGTATATATCTACTTATATATAAAAAGTACTTTGCTTGTGTGTGTGTGTGAGAGAGTTCGTTTCATATGGAATCCGAAACAGCTGAGCAGTATTTTATTGAAATTCCACACAAATGTACTTGATGTATATTTTGGAGTGTTTTTACATAGGTTTTGTATCGGAATGCCCCCGATAAATATCGAAAATCTGCACTCCAAAAAATCTGATTAAAAAAGAGGTCCGATTTGGACCAAAATTAACACCTTATACGGTCTAACATCACAATTGTATTCGAGAAGTTTATCACCGCATGAGCAGAAAAAGCCGAGTATATAAAGTCAAAAGTAGGTTTTCTAATAAGAAAGGGGCGCGTTCGAAATGAAATCGTCTGTTTAGTGCACAACTGAACTAAGATACTTGACTTTTGCATGGAAATAACTTGAAATCGATATATGTAATAGTTGGAATTTTGGAACAAATTCGATTTAGTTTTTCGCCGCCAAAAATAGTAGCTAAGGAGTCAAAATTGAAAAATTGGAACTTCGCAGGCGTAAGTCGACTTGAAGTATATCCTCCAAAATGAGCAAATATGCAGTTATACATTTAACGGCGTTTTTTTTTTTTTTTTTGAAGTTTCGATATCTATGTTTCTTTAGGTGATATGGGAGTGAATACTGCTAGAGAGTGACATGGATTGGCTTACATTCTAATGCTGATGACAATTTCTTTTTAAATCACTACTATATGTTAGGTACAATATAAGAATCAATAAAAAATTAAATCTATAATAATAAATGCGAAATCTGCATAAATTAAAATATCGTATTTAAGTATATTTTACGACTGGGCACCACCGAGCGGCCTGCTAGTTGTATCATAAAAAAGTCAGAACTTTCATTCGTTTGGCCTTTTGGCCAAGATCAAAGTTTAGTATCTGCTATTTAGACGCTGCACTTCCATCTCTTGTTCTCTTTCGGTGGAGGAGCAGTCCTTCACGACTGAGACAATTTTTATTTTTGTACCTTTTCTCCACGTTAAAAACGACCCTGATGTCTAACTCTGTCCCGTGGGGAGGCATTGTAAATATGTGCATATAAATTGGTTTGGAAAAAAAAAAGGAAACAAACGAGTATTTGTGGTTTTAATAAACTTTTTTTTTCTTTTCATTTACATTTGTTTTAAATATGAGTTTCTTTTTTTTTTTTTTTTTTTTTGGATGCTGTCATTACAATCTCTATTTTAGAAATGCTTACAGATTTAACTTAAAATAATGCAACCGTATATTCGTATTTTCGAATTCTAGAATCAATTTAGCTAAGTGATATTATAAAAATGAGAAAAGAAAAAAAATGGCGGAAAACGGCGAAAGTGGAAGATAAAACGCGGTAAAAGGAGAACGAAAGAGTTTTGTAGAAGGGAAAGGGAAGAGGAGAAAAATATGAATATTTGAAAGAAATGAATGAAGAAATGGCACGACGAAATTATGATAGGACTGTGACGAACTGACGGAACAGCGACGTGGGTAGAAAGAATAAAGGTATGGGAGAAAGGAAAAACAGTAAGTACGTCACGAACAGTCGGAATGTATGGGAGCAAATAAACTATGTGAGAAAAGAAGGATGTTAGGCATTAGAAAAATATAACGTTTCTGAATGTTTGAAATTAGGATTGGTTATTCGTATTATTTGGATTCATCGGACTACTGTTCTCATCCTGAGTGTGATTTTCACAGCGTTTCGGTCGATGTAACCTCCAACCTTCTTCAGGTTTATCTTGTCAAACGCCAGAATTTGGACAGAATTTCGAGCGAAACACTTTATTTACTGCCCGGTTCCGCACGAAATTCCGTCCAAATTCCCGAGTTCGACAGACACATTCCCGAGTTCGACCGGATACACCTGAAAAAGGTCGGAGGTTACATCGATCGAAACGTTGTGGTAATGAGAACAATAGTTCGATGAATACAAATAATACGAATTAGAAAAATATGTATGCCTAGGGTGAATGCCAGTGGCATAGGCGTGTTAAACCGACTTTCTCCAAAGGCGGAAATGTCAAAGGGAATATTAAATTCACAAAGTCTCATATATATACCAGTCAAGGGAGAGGATAATGTTAGGATTTGCAGTTTTTACAGTGAGCTGTTGACGTCCTCCTACACATAATGCCTGGTATTCTTAAATGATCACCCATCCGGTACTGACCAGACTCAACGTTGCTTAACTTTAGTGAGCTAACGGGAACTGGTGTGTCAACGTAATTATGCCGTATTAATTAATTAAGTTAGTTATTATGTCGTATTTATAAATTGATTATTTATTGGACTGTAGAAAAGTACAAAAGAAAGTGATGACAATAAAGGTATGAGAAGGTTCTCGTAGGAAGAATGGCGGAAAAGAGAAACGAGAGACACGGAAGAAAGAAAAGAAGGGAGCGACTGCAGGAAAGAAGCAAAGTTAACAGGAAATATATAAAGAAATAAAGGTAAAAAATAAAGAAAAAATACACGGAATATATATATATATATATATATATATATATATATATTTGTGTGTGTGTGTGTGTGTGTATATATATATATATATATGATACTCCTATAAATTCGTTTTTCTTTTGTGTGTATTGATATTCATATTAAAACCCCTCTTTTCTATTAGTATTTATTTGCTTTCCCACCAAAGAAAAATGTCACAGGATGTCGTTTTTAAAGTCGGGTTAAACCAGCTCCCCATAAAAAGCTCCCCAATAAAAGGCAAAAGGGGCACTCTGGCTGAGTCCAAAAATAGTAATTGTCACAGTATAGAGGGTTTCCCCTCCATTGACTAGGACAAATTACCTTAAGTGCAACATCTGCAGCATCTGCAGAACAGATACTACACTTTGATCCCGGCCGAAGGCCAAGAATAACAGTGTATTTATTTGCTCCCTCACCGAAATTTTAGATATAGGTTCCTTGGGCATGGATCTAACTTAATAACTTGGTTTGAACCCAAAACAATAAATTTTAAGGGGTCATAGTAGGGGTCAAATTTAATAAAATTGACCGCTTTTTTCTTTTTGCTCAACATACACCTCCAAATACCCGGGCAACGCCGGTCACCGATGCTAGTATATCTATAAAAGTAAACGTGTCTGTGTATCTGTCTGTCTGTATGTGTCTGTGTATGTATATTTCCTTACGCAATAACTCTGTCAATTTAAAGTCTACAGACTCAAAATTTGATATATTCAGATTTGGGAAAATCTATGTGATCAGTTTTCGGCCAGAAATTTGGCTGTAAGAGGTCAAAGTTTAATGATTTGACCTTTAAGAACTCTACCAAACTCCTCCGACAATTTTTGGTTTAAACACTTGAAATTTTAGATATAGGTTCCTTGGACATAGATCTAACTTAATAACTTGATTTGAGCCCAAAAACAATAATTGTTAAGGGGTCATAATAGGGGTCAAAGTTTTTAAAAAATTGACCTCTGCGGTCTCTACTAAATTACTCAGACAATTTCTGGTCTAAACATTTGAAATTTTACATAAAGGGTATTCAGAGATAGGGCAAGCTTTTTCATCGGTTTGGGTCGAAATTTTTTAGTTACCAATATATAAGTGTATGTATGTATGTTTGCATGTCTGCCCAACACTTTCGACAGAGGTGACGGATTTTCTCAAGATCAGTATCGTTTTGAAGTTCCACCAATCAGATGACAAATATCGAAAAATTGGCTAAAAACATTAATTTCTTCACCTTCAACTGGACACTTTTCTAGAGGGGGGTCGCTTTTTACGCTGATATTTTTGAAAGTCATCCTTTCTTTTCGATTGTCTAGCCTTAATTTTAAAAAATGTCACTTTCGATTTGGCGGTGGTCGTAACAGCATAGACATCAGGTATTTTTCCCGTTCTTTTCCTCCTTTGCGGTATGGGTTCGAGCCTGCCTTCCTACTACCACTTTTTTTTTGTTGTTCAACACATACCTCCAAACACCCGGGCACTCCGGTCACCCATGCTAGTAAAATAATGAAGGAAAAAAAAATAAAGTATAGATACACGGAATATATATATATATCTTATATATATATATATATATATATAAGATATAAGAAAGAACAGAAAAGATTCAAGGAGTAAATATTTAAAATGATGCTACAACTGAAGAAATGATAATTGTAAGAATAGTCATGTTTGCTGGATGGCACGAAAGCAAATAATCTTTTCGAGGAAGGAAAAACGGCATTGAGGAATAAAGGATGGAAAGAAAGAAAGAATTGAAGGAAAAAAGCGATAGGCGTAAATTTATGGCAACAATAGAAGGAAGATGTTGCATGAATAATATAAGTGAATGTATATTGAATGTAAGTGAATATTAAATGTAAGTGAATATTGAATGTTAGCAAATATTGAATTTAAGTGAATACTGAATTTTAGTGAATATTGAATTTAAGTGAATATTAAATGTACCTATTTACTATGCCTCTCCACGGGACAGAGTTAGACACTAGGGTCGTTTTTTAACGTGGAGAAAAGGTACAAAAATAAAAATTGTCTCAGGCGTGAAGGATTTCTCCTCAACCGAAAGAGAACAAGAAATGGAAGAGCAGCATCTGAAGAACAGATGGTATTTATTTGTTCCCCCACCGAGCAAATTAGGCACAAGGCCAATTTTTAATGTGAGGAGTGAAGGGAGGGGGAAGGGAAAAAGGGGACCAGCTCCCGAGAGGTGGGAAATGGGAGCTGGTTAATGGTCAGGCATGTGGGGTTGCCCCCACATCTGGCCTTTGCTAGTCATAGCTAGTCATAGCTTGCAGCATCTGAAGAACAGATACTACACTTTGAGATATTAAATCTTTTATTCATGTTAAAAAATACAGTCAAAATTAACGATGAACAAAAAACTTAGGCACATGGCCAACTCAAAAGGGGAGATTTTGGGGGTCGTTAGTCATCCTTGTCACTCCAGAACTAAACAAAGTCAAAAGTTTCTCCCAGCTAGTATCTTCTTTCACCATGATACCGCATTCACTCTTTCATATTGGGGGACGTCCTAGTAACTCCCAATTTTTAAAACATTTTTTATTGACGTGTAAAAACAAAAAAGATAACAATAAAATGGTACAATAATTCATTTGTGTCGAGGGCGGGGGAAGAAAAAACAAAAGGTGATTAGTAGGACCCTCCCAACCCCGTCTAGTTGATAGACTGCCCGTTCCACTAGGTTTGTAAAAGGAACCTCGCTTCTGCGGGTCAGTCTCTAGGTGGGGATGCCCTCTAGATGGGGGTGAATGGAGAAAAGAAAATTTTTGTGGGTAAGGGATGGAGGTTAGTTTGTATTTCTTTTTCTCCAAGATGGGTAAAATTTAGAGGAAGGGGTGAAAACAAAAATTGCAGGTAAGAGGGGATGGGGATCTTGGAGGCTTCCTAATCGGGGAGGGATGGAACACACACTCAGCTAGCTGAGAGACTACTTGTTTAATTTTACTTTATAGAACTGCACGTTCCACACCTAGGCGGGGAACACGTATTCAAATTTGGCTCCTCTTCGTACACACAGACTTGCCACATGTATCCATCTTCTGTCAAATGCAGCGCGATGCAGCCTTCTTCTATCACATCTGATCTTCACCCGTAGTTGGTGTTTAAAGAACGCGATCAGATCTTGATCAGAAAAAGACAACACCCCCCGGCAACCTTGCAGACGCGATGTCCAAATCACCATTCTTGCCACGGCTAGGATCGTAACGTAGACCATTTGTCTTTCCCGGTCCCACGGCGGCCTCACGTTGTCCACAACATTGGATACAGTAATTGAGCGAGGATGCTCAGGATCGATGCAAGCTGTCACTCTGCTGACATACGACCAGTACTGACGGAGTTCGCGGCAATCGAAGAAAGCGTGATCTGTAGTTTCTACGGCCGTTGTCCCACAACGGGGACAATCAGGCGACTCCAAAAACCCGGAACTGCATTGTATGTTGTTGAGTGGAAGTGCATTTCGGGCCAATCGCCAGGTCAGAGAGAACTCCGAATTGTTCAGATGACTCGAACCTGGCGCCCAGCTCCACGTGGAGCGGATCTCACTCTGCTGCCACCCCAAACGCGCGCATAGCGGGTCGTCAGCGGCCCCCTTCACTAGATCCCTGTGGAGTTCCCTACGGGTAGCAGTCACAAGGTCACTGGACCTTGGTAGTCGTTTTAGCGTGGCTCGGCACTCTTTCATGTAGGCAGATTCTCCCCGCGGCCTGCGACGGCTCTCGATGGAAGGGTCGAGAACGAGGTCGGGGAAGGCAGCAGTAACCACAGGGTGCCACGGTTGGTCATCCTGCATATAGTGGCTCAGGAAGGCCAGCCTCTCAGCATCTTGATGACACTTCAAGTCCGGCATTCCCAAGCCTCCCTCACACGGACGTTGAATACAGACCTGTCTACTCACCCAGTGTCTTCCTCTGTCCCAAAGGAGCGAGGACAAGAGTTCGACAAGAGCTTTTAGGTGTTGTGCAGGCAGGGGAAGTATGGCCAGTTGGTAAAGGATGAGAGGAAAGACGTAAGTGGCGCACGCCTCAGCTCTACCCTTTAAGGAAAGTTTCCTAGGAAGCCACGAATTGACTGCAGCCTCCACCTTTGACCGTACCTCCAACCAATTCTTGTCAAGCTGGAGACCCGGTCCGAACCACACGCCGAGGATCCGGACCGGGCCATCTCTCCAGCTGAAGGGCGCAGGGAGGTTTGCGTTGCCACTCCATGCGCCCAACCGCAGTCCTACCGACTTGTTGCGGTTTATCTTGGCCTCCGTGATTCTTTCGTACTGTGTGAGTGCCTCCGACACAACCTCAATGTCTCTGAAGCTCGGCACGAAGATCGTGACATCACTGGTGAACGCGGATACCTTGGCAGCTGAGCCGCCAGGCAGAGCCATTCCGCGCAGGGCCGAATTTGCCTCCCCATGTCTCAGCTTGCGGAGAAGAGGCTCCAAAGCCAGGACATAAAGCAGGGGCGACAGTGGACAACCCTGACGAACCGACCGAGAGATAACAAAGGGTTTTGAGCGCTTTCCGTTGACTTGCACGACAGCCATGGGCTGTCGATACATTATGGAGATCCACTTGCAAAAGTCCGGTTTAAAACCGGCGGCCTCTAAGACAGATGCCAGGAAACGATGGTCGACCCTATCGAAAGCTTTGGACTGATCTAAGTTTATCAGCGCGGCTTCCGTGTCGTCATCTATTCCCCCCTCTAGGATCGTGCGGATCAGGTGCAAGTTGTTCTGAATCGATCTCCCCTTCACAGCGTAGTTCTGTTCCGGTTCAACCAACTCGTCGATAACAACCTGCAGCCGATTCGACAGGACCTTGGCCAAAATCTTCAACTCTGTGTTTAGCAGAGTTATGGGCCTGTAGTCGCCTAACTCTTCCCCTCCATGCCCGTCACCTTTCTTCAGCAATGTGATCACTCCCTTGGTCACCTGCCCTGGGATGGATCCCTGAGCAAACCAATGGTTGAACATATCCGTCAGAAGAGGCAGAAACATGGGCGACAGCCTCAAGTACAGTTCGTATGGCAGACTATCAAGTCCTGGCGATCTGTCACAGCTGACCTGCTTCAGCGCAGTAAAGACCTCCCACTCCGTCACCCGGTCCTCGCAATCAGCCGCTCTAGCCGCCTCAAGGCGGGGAGAGTCGGCCAAATAGTCGCTAAACTCAAGGACCGGAAGATCGGGCTGTTGCGTAAAACGCTTCTCGAAATGTTCTCGAAACCCCTCGCAGATCTCCCGAGTCGATTCCAGGGTGCGTCCATCCGGATGTTTGAGTTTCGCAATATATTTGTCCGAGCCACGCCTAGAAACCTCACGGCGCACGTCTGCATCAGAATTGACTGCTTCGTTGCCTATCTTTCTAAGCCTAGCTCTAACTACTTGGCCTTCGTAACGCTCGCTAGTCTCGCGTAGAAGGTCCTGCTTAGCTAGTTCCTGACTAACCCTATCACCCTCCCCCGTAGCCTGGGCTAGTTTCTGCTCTAGCTGCTTCTTCGTCTTGGCCTTATCTAGTGCGAGGCGCTGGGCATACTTGACGGAGAAGCTTCTGATCTTGGCTTTGAGACCTAACCACCACTTACTCCCGGTAACCGCCCCCACTAGTGCCTTTTTAATCAATTCTCTTAACTGATCTTGGAAGTCTTGTATCTCCAGAAGGGAGGTGTTTAACTTCCAGTACCCCGCTAACTTAGGCCTATTTCCTAGCTTCAGCTGGGCCATAACTAATTTATGGTCCGTCTGGCCTAGCCAAGTGAACGTGGGACAAAATAAGTCTACTTCGCCTCTCCTAACTAACATTCTGTCCAAATAGGTATTTGGATAGGAGGAAACGCTATTGGTCCACGTCCACATCTCCCGCCCCGGGTGCTCGAACCGAAACCTGTCGACCAGACCGCATCTAGCCATCAGATCAGCCAGGCTGGACTCGCACCTCTCCGATCCTCTAGCATCGCCTCCTACCTTATCTATCTCGGGGTCTAAGATGGCGTTCCAATCTCCTATTAGCACTACCCGCTTCCGACAATCTAAAAACGCGTCGAGCTGACTGAAGAATGAGACCCTCTCACGAGCGGTGCTGGGCGCATGAACCGCGATCACCCAAAACACAGAATCTTTTACGGCAACATCGGCCACAACCAGCCTGCCCACCGCATCTCTATGGACAACGTCAACCGTCGCCGACAGGGTACGTTTAACCAGCACGGAAACTCCCTTCCCCCGGGGGCTGCCATATGCTGAGAAAACCTCAAAATCTGTGGCCAGCACCTGACAGTCCACAGAGGAAACGAAATGCGTCTCCTGAATCGCAGCCACATCCACTCCCAGGGACAAGAGGTCGTGCCGGAGGCGAGCCACCCAGCCTGGTGATCTCAAGCCCCTCGCATTCAAACTAGCCAAATTCAAAGCCATGGTACCTACCTTAGGGTGTGTCACACTCAGCTCCGAAGTCAGCTGGGGAGAGGACGCCGACGTTATGTGCCATGCTCAAGGTGGTCAGGTTTTTCATATCCTGACCTTCTCTCGCAATGCCGCCGACGTCCAATGGATAAATTAATTTTATGGCCCTGTAGAGTGACGGATGGACCAACACGGGGACCCTTCCCTTGCATTGTTTTGACAGTTCATCAAGAGAAGGGTCATTTTTTTTCACCAGTTCAATTCCCGGAAACGCCCCTTCAGCGGCCTGCAGCCTTGTCCACAAGTTGGTCTTGCAGGCCTCTGGAGTTCTGACAAAAGTTATTAGGAGTGGGGCGTCCGGGAAATTTGAGGGGATATTTACATCTTTCCCCTCTATCTGTTTGTAATCGAGCAGAGGTTTTAAGTTTTTCCTCTGCCGATGGAAAATGTCTGTGGCCACAGATAGAGGGTCTACATTACATAGTTCCTCAGGGGCAAAGACCTTTAGTCTGGTTGGTCTGCAAGAGGCAGAGGAGTCTCTCCCCTCCCTCGGTTCATTCTTTTCCTTTTCTTTTTGGGGTAGTGGCTCAGTTTGCCTTGGTGTGGGGACGGGTGTTTGTGTGGTGCCTGGTATTGGTGTTGGTGTTTGTGTGGTGTCTGGTGTTGGTGCGGTGTTTGGTGTTGGTGCGGTGTCTGGTGTTGGTGTTGGTGTTGGTGCGGTGTCTGGTGTTGGTGTGGTGTCTGGTGTTGGTGCGGTGTCTGGTGTTGGTGCAGTGTGTGGTTTGGGGGTGGAAGTGGATTTTGTTGTTAGGGGTGGTGTATGTTCACGGGGAGTGGGGGCCACCTTTTCTTCCTCTTTTCTTCTTTTGTTTTTCTTTTTCATTCTTTCGAATGAACCGGGGAGAGGTGAGGTTGAGTTCCTCTCCCTCTCACTTGCGGATTCATCCTCAGAGGAGCAGTCTTTTCTCCGCTTGATCCCCGTCTCGATTGGTGTGGGGACCGTTGGTTGTGTCTGCTCCTCTATTTGCTGCTGCAGCTGTTTTTGTTGTTGCTGCTCTCGCTGGTGTCGTTGCTGCTGCTGCTTCTGCTGCACTTGCTGATTTTGCTGCTGCAGTAGTTGTTGCTGCAGTTGTTTCCGCGGCATTGGCTGCGGTGGCTGTTGTTGTTGCTGCATTTGCAGAGGCTCCTGCCTCGATTTTTGGGCTGGTGGTGGGACGGTGGCAGAAGGGATTATGTGTTTCCGCTTTTGTCTCACTACCGTGCTCCATTCTTCCCCCTTGGCCTCCTGGGTGGTTTGGGTTTTCCTTGGAGCTGGGGTTGGTGCTGCAGTTGCAGGGGTTGTTGCCGCCTGTTTTGGTGCGGGCGTTGTCTCAGGGGCTGTGACCGCCTTTTGGGTTGTTTGATTAGGGCTTACCCTTTGGGGGCAACTCCTAGCCATGTGGCCCTGCTTTTGGCAGAACCAACAGTGTGGACGACGGCCCTCCACCACTACCGTTATGCTGGCGTCTTTGTATGTCAGCAGCGGTGGTATTGCTCGAACACCCTCCCTCTTAAGACTCATTGCTATTGTGTAGCAGCCCAGGTGAGTCCCAGTTTTTGACCGTACTGGGGTCACCTGTTCTACCTCACCGTACTGGCTGAAGAGGCATCCTAATACTTCCGCAGGTATTTGGGTTGGCACATTAAATACCTGCACCCGAGTCCTTCTCTTGCCCTGGTACTCAGGTATTAGTTTGACTCTCCCATGCTTTATTTCTTGGAGGGAGAGTCTCTCCGCATCATCCTTGGTGGGTAGGAGGATGTCCCACACAGCGAAGCTCCTCTGGTACAGGTATAGTACTGGGATGTTAAGTTTGTGGAGGAGTTGTTTCCGCGGCATTGGTTGCGGTGGCTGTTGTTGTTGCTGCATTTGCAGAGGCTCCTGCCTACCAAAAGGCCAAGATTGAAGTAAAGTGAATCTATATATCTATAAAAGTGAAATTGTCTGTCTGTGTGTGTACATTTCCCTACCAAACTACGTTGTCAATTTTCAGTCTACAGATTCGAGATTTGACATAAGCGGTATTGAGATTTGGAATAAAATCTTTTTAATCGGTTTTCGACAAGACATTTGGCTGTCAATAGTCAAAGTTAAACGAGTTGACCTCTGAAAACTCTACCAAACTCCTCCACCAACTTTGCGTCTAAACACTTGAAATTTTAGGTATAGGTTACTTGGACATGGATCAAACTTTTAATTTGATTTCAACCTAGAACAATAAATGTTAAAGGGACAAAATTAGAGTCAAAGTTTTAAAAATTTGACCTCCACGGTCTCTACCAAATTACTCAGACAATTTCTGGTCTAAACATTTGAAATTTTACATGAAGTGTAATCAAACATAGGGCAAGCTTTTTTAATCGGTTTTTGGGCGCAAATTTAGCTGCCAAGAGGTCAAAGTTCAAAAGATTTGACCTTTGCGGTCCCTAGCAAACTATTCAGCCAATTTGGGGCCTAAATATTTGAAATTTTACATAAAGGGTATTCAGATATGCAACAAGTTTTTTAATCAGTGTATGAGCGAAAATTTGGCTGCCAAGAGGTCAAAATTGAAAGAGTTGACCTTTGCAGACTCTACCAAAATGCTCCGCCAAGTTTGGGTCTAAATACTTGAAATGTTAGATCTAGATTTTTTTTTTACACAGTGATCACCACTTATCAAGGCCCGGAAGCCACTCAGGGATAAGGGTTATTGCAAGTACATTACGTTAGTGTGGAGATTTGATGAAGTGTTTACTTAAGGGGGTGGTTCATTAGGAATTTGTTAACATTGGACTTGAAGACATTCAAGTTGTAGTCCGGTGGGAAGCAGGCAGACGGAACAGAGTTCCACAGGCGTGCAGTTCTAAGAAAGAAGCTTTGTTCATGGAATCCGCGTTTTGATTTGGGCACAGATAAAGAGTGGGGGAAATTTTTCACAGTGGATTCAGCTAGACGGGTGTTTTTCGTGAAAGATTGGCGAGGGGGGGGCAGAGATTGGAGTTCAGACAAGCACCTGCCATGGAAATAACGATAAAACAAGGATAGGCTCGCAATGTCTCTTCTGTGGGAGAGAGGTTGCAGGGTAGAGAAAAGGGCATCCCCCACTAAGCCACGAAGTCTATTTTGTACTCTGTCAAGGCAGGATAGGCTGTTTTTAGCAGCTCCTGCCCAGATATGGCAACAGTATTCTATCCTTGGACGTACTTGGCTTTTATATAGATAGAGAATTGCATCAGTAGTGAGATATCTTCTGGAGCGGTAGAAGGATCCCACCATCTTTCCAGCGACCTTGGCAACAGACTTGATGTACGTGTTCCATTTCTGATCAGGAGTAAAGGTCAAACCCAGAAGCTTTTCAAAACACGGGGCCTCGCCCAGACGTGAGCCATCCATCATAATCGATGCCAGATGGGGATCAGAGCGTTGATGATGTAAGGATAGGAGTTTTGTTTTGGATGCATTAAAGGTAACCAGCCACATTTTCCCCCACTGAACCACGCGCTCGTGATCAGAGGAGAGAGAATCAGAGAGAACTTTGTCATTTACAGCCTTTGATGTGTTGCCGTAGATGGTCGTGTCATCAGCATAGATGTCAACGAATGATTTAAGTATGTGTTTAGGAGGTCATTGATGGAGATCAGGAAGAGAGTTGGGCCCAGGATTGACCCCTGAGGGACTCCAGCATTTATATTGCAGGCCTCCGATTTTTGTCCATCTACCACTACTCTTATGAGCCTATCGGAGAAAAATGATCTAATGATTGAGAAAACATTACCGTAGCTGGAAATCTTGTGAAGTAGACCCTTATGCCATACCTTGTCGAAGGCCTTTGATATGTCAAGAGCAATTGCCCTAGAAAGGAAGCCTTTGTCAAGAGATTCACTAATCCTGTGGGATATAACCGTCAGCACATCTGCGGTTGATCTTGCAGAACGGAAACCATATTGTGTGTCACTAAGAAGGTTATTACCTGAACATGAGTCAGATTTTTAATATATATATATATATATATATATATATATATATATGCATTTAAGATATGCATATCAAGCTCTCTTCAGCCAATACTCATCTCATCTTGATATGGATATCTTAAACGGTCCTAATTATCGGGCTTGAAATTGACGGTACCAATGACTTGTCTCGTCTAACAACTTTCTGTACACAAAATACAATATATATATATATATATATATATGTTTATTGTTATATAAACATGCTCACATCCCGCTGCTACAAATAGCCACTTGTTTCAATCAAACAACAGATATCATCAGGCAGCGACTTGACTATTCAAAAGTTCAATGAATAATTATTATTAATGATTATTCATTGAACTTTTGAATAGTCAAGTCGCTGCCTGATGATATCTGTTGTTTGATTGAAACAAGTGGCTATGTGTAGCAGCGGGATGTGAGCATGTTTATATAACAATAAACAAGTATTATCAGCTCTTTTTATTGAGCACTATCTAACAACCTCGTTGAATTCATTAGTCCATTACTTTTGAATATAAAAAAAACCCGAGTATATATATATATATATATATATATATATATATATATATATATATATATATATATATATGCATATGTAAATAAAGTTATGAACAGTACATAGGGCTCGAACAAAGCCGCGATGAACTTCTAGTATCAAATGTAAGTGATTATTGAATGTAACTTAATATTGAATGTAATCACTTACGTGATGAGTGCAAGTAAGTCTGCATTGTTTGATTTGATTAACGAACTCAGCTAACCTTCAATTGTTTTGATCGATGGTGCACTATGGTCCAAGTAAAATATGCAAGTGAATATGCGCAAGTATGAGAGAGCAAGTTTTGCAAGTGGATATTGAAGATTTGAAGAGGTAAATACAAGTGGACTTGTATTCGTGTTGGAGCGCGTTGTGAGAGTTAATGGGTCCTGATGTTGATTTGATCAACAAATGTCCAGTTGTTGATTAATTTAGTTGTGCATATGCAGATATATTCATCTTGAACTGACGCAACTCCTTCCATAGTACTGCCAATGTCTTCATTGGTCGAAGTTCCGAGAATTGTTTGTGTGATAGATAAATTTCTAAGAAAGTTCTGATTATTGTATAACACGGCAAAGACCTGGCCTTCTCGGTCAAAAGTCACTTCCTGGTTACAAAAGTGGCAATATAACCCGCTAAAGACCGTAGTGTTCACCGGCACATAAGTATAGTCCTAGGTGGTTCCAAATCGAACACCCACGAGGGTAAAATAGCGTGGTCTCTATCGCTGCGACGGTACAGGGTTGAAGTGAGATTACTATAGTTCTTGGCTCCACGGCAACTCGCAGACAAAGAGCAAAAATAGGGAGAAATGGTAAAGAAAAAGTCAAAATTACTCAATTTAAAGTCTCTAGAGAAGACGCATGCTGCTGGCCAGATGCACAGTGTTAGGTTGTCTACAATCTCGTCTTGCTTGATGATCGCTGAAAGAGATTACTTTAATTTGGTATCATTCATCTGCAAGTTAATCACATGTTCTGTTAGCGACGAATAACTGACTCCAGACGCAAGATTTGGGTTTAGTTTGTTTAATTATTAAAATAAATTCTGCTTACAAGAAACCTCTTAGTTTTTTACAATTATAAACAGGACAAAATAAAAATAAAAATATCTAGAATATATTTTCTTCCACAAACAGTCTACTTAAATAATAATTCAAATGGGATTTTTTCGACAACCGATGGCTGCCTAGCCTCATCGAACCTATCGATTCAGTCTCGATATTCTCTGATCAATTTCTCACAAGTTCTAAATCACTCACTAAGGTCAGTAACTGGACTGAGTGATTATAACCTCAATGGTTTTCTGAAGGACGGCACTGTTCCCATTTTAACGGCTCCTGTCATCCATACGAACTCCACTAGGTACACTAGAATGATCAAGTCCATAGCTGTCATGATATGGAGAATTTCTTCCTTTATTTTCATGCTTTACCTTTTTATTCCAATAATTAACAGTCACCTTTAATTCCCCACATTATCTTACAAATGACAACTTAAAGACTTCAAAATTCGCCTCTAATTCAAGCATTCATCAATAACCTTTCATCTGACAACGAGCAGGGCAAATGTGGTATTCTGGTGACAGCAGAGGTCTCAACAATACGTGACTGTTAGGACATAGCTTCACCTTAAATGTTTGTAAGCTATTATCAAGCATACATCTCAAAATCAGAAATAATCAGTTTAAATGCTTACTAGTTATTCTCAAGCACAAATTACAGGGTCGGCGGTTTTACTAATTCTCGTCCCTGCTCTTTGAACCTTTCGCCCCGCAGTATCAATCGCCCTTATCCTGGGCGGGAGTGGGCTCGTTTCTTCGAGCCTTGCCATTAGGGAGGAGGGGCAATGGAGCATCCCGTCATCCTACTTTTTAATCCCAAGCCGGCGATCTTCTTTCACTGACCTCTTGTAACCATTCATCCGATTCTCTTGAACCACTGCAAACAATCTCCGTTCCCGCCTAAGCACTCATTCTCAACTTATTCAATTACCAATTGACAACAACATTACGCGCAACAATTTAACCGCCTTAAATTTATTTCTCTCTCTTTTTCCTTTCTTTTCTCATTTAATCACAACAAACAACAACAACAACAACACAAAAGAAAAAAAACTTTTAATTTCCAACGGTTTACTTATGTAAGAACACATAGTTTAGTACCAACTAATCGCTATTTTAAAACACAGTTTAGTACCAACTAATCGCTATTTTAAAACACAGTTTGTGCCAACGAATCGCTTAACAAGCTTTAAATATTCTCTATTTTAAAACACAGTTTGTGCCAACTAATCGCTGAACAAGCGTTAACTATTCTCTACCTTAAAACACAATTCACCTTCAAGTGTCCTAACCGATTACCAGGGAAAAAATATAACTCGAACCAAAGAGAAAATTAACTCACTCGACCGTGTAGTTTGACGTGATCTCCAGAGACGAAATCTTGCAGGACTAACGCGAACTATAACAGGTTAAAACTGGTGTGCCACAGTGGATGCAATCGAACCGAAATTCTGTGTAACAGTCACCAAAGGTGACTAAGAGTTCGTGATCGTAAAAAAATAAAAAATAAAATAATAATAATATATGTTGTGTCCGTGGATTTTTTCTTTCTCTTTCAGGATGTTCCCTGATCAATTTAAGGTTCGTCTAGAATTTCTTCTTTTTTTTTTCTTTAACTTCGCAGGGGCAATCCTTGTCGCGTCAACAAATATAACACGGCGAGACCCGAAGTAATGGAGTTCCCCAGGGTCATATACTGGTTCAAACAGCACCAATATAATATTATGAAGACCCGCCATTCCCGTTCGAAAGTCACTTCCTGGTCACGAATGTGTCAATATCATCCGATGAAGACCATAGTGTTCACCGGTACATAAGTTTAATCCTAGGTGTTTCCGATTCGAATACCCACAGAGGTCCAGTAGCGTATTCTCGGTCGCTTCTACAATGACGAAGTTGGGGGGAGGAGATTCCTATACTATAATATTATATAGAAAATTAACGATGAACTTGAAATAATTTATACAAAATTTGTCTGTTCACACAAAAAAAAAATGTACAAAAAAAAAAAAGAAAAAAAAAAAAAGTAAAACACGTACCAAAATATTTATGTGATTCTTTGCTTATTCCCTGTTTTTCTATCATTTAATCGGCCACGGTACGGCAAACTTTCAGCTCCTTCTAGAATAAACCGAAAGAAGAAAAGCTACAGGCGCCTTCAATACTTCCAGACTTTTTCGTATGAGCATTTTTATTGATAGTACACACACGAAACACTAGTCCCCTTCGAAGTAATTTCCTCCGGCTGCAATACACGTTTTGTACCGTTCCAACAACTTCTGGAAAGCCCAATGGAAGTGCTCTTGTGTGAGCGTGTTAATGACCCTCGTCACAGCCCTTTCATGGTCTCAATTGTCTCATAACGACAGCCTCTAAGGTTTTCCTTGAGCTCAGGGAATAACCAAAAGTCACAGGGAGCAAGGTCTGGATTATAGGGAGGGTGAGGAATTGCCTTGATGCCCATGATTCGAACTGGTGATTTCGTGCAAATCTTCCACATGTTCAGTTCTTCACAAATAACTATTTATACGGTTCCTACACTGACATCAAACTGTGCACTTATCGTCTCTATAAACACACGACGCTACTTATCCATGAAATTCTTTATTTAGCCCAAAGCTCTGATGTTCTGGCTTTCTAACTCTCCTTACACCTCTTATCACCTCTCACAGACTACTGCCTTCCTTGAATCCTTTATGCCACACAAAATCTGATGCTTGATTCATGCAAGATGGTTCCAAAAGCGGTTTGAAGCATTCCATACGTTCCTGTGACACCATTTCTCAAGTTTAAAACAGAATTTTATTGCATATCATTCTTCTAAAGTGTTCTCACGTTCAGATTGCATTTTTGAAATTCACCTGCTGTGACAAACAGGCTTTAGTAGGATGTATTCCAATCCTTGCTCTAGCTATTCATTGGAACCTGAAATCATAAAATTTGGTTAGTTATCTCATGAAATGTATAGCAATAACATACTGAATTTTCACGAGTGTGCGACAATTTTAAATGCCTGTACAAAAAAAAAAGTCTAGAAACTTATTGAAGGCATCTCGTATTTTCGTTTAATGAAGCGTAGGCTTCATATTTTATTGTATATGAGCATCTTGTTAGCATATTGTACAGTCAGCATAAACGCACGCGAACAGACAAGGATCATCATGAATATTTATTCCTTTCAATTATGATATTCTTTTCTTGCCAACAGCCTTTTCCCCTCGTTGCATTCTTCGGAAGAAATGCGTTTCCATGACAACGCAAGACAGGAACCACCTTCTTGCGTTTTCTATCTAGTCGATTTCCGGTTCATTCGCAGTCGCTCGGCATTTAATGAAGGCCACCGGAAGTCGACCGCTTGGAAACGCTTAATTGAGCATCCTTGGCCTACGGTGTGGCATAGCGGGAATAAAACGCGCGAGTATTTATTTTAATTAAAATATATATTGTTGTTGTTGTTGCTGCTGCTGTTGTTGTTGTTGTTGTTCTTCTTCTTCTTCTTCTTCTTCTTTTTCTTCTTCTTCTTATTATTTTTATTATTATTATTATTATTATTATTATTATTAGTAGTAGTAGTAGTAGTAGCAGTAGCAGCAGCAGCAGCAGCAGCCTGTTATTCTCACATCAATCGTTACGATAGCTTTCCATGGAATCTGAACGACAGAAAATCTCCCCAGGTTTTACAAAACTCACCGTTTGTTTCCATTTTTACTCGATCTGTGTTATCGCAACAGCCGCTGAAAAACAAAAATCTGATAACGACCATTGATTTTTTACTAAACAAAGCTTTCTCTCTCTTGTAAACTTTTTAACTCTGGAATTTTACCGATTTTATTCATATAATTTTCAAGTTGATTTGACCTGATACTGAATTACCCCAAATACCATTTTTACGATTAGCCCGAAGAAGACTTAGTTGGTTATTTTCTTTTATGGAATATCAATCATTTACCGGTTATTTAATGTCAAATCCAGTAATTTTGGTTGGTTGGTTGGTAGGTTGGTTGCTTTTGTTTTACGGCGTAACAACCCTTTTCAGGTTATTTAATGTCGAATCCAAAGATTTTGAAGAAAATTTTTTTTAATATAATATATTTGTTGCTTTCAAGTCGGTTTCTATTTAACCCATAGTTGGGACCCTAACAGGTACTACCACTCCGGGTCAGAGTGGACCTGGGAACAATGGCAATTGAAGAGTGGCTCCACACTCCCCAAAGCCCGCAAGCTGGGGCCTCACCACTGGATATAGTTTAAGGTCATATTCAGGACCAGTAATTTTGAAAAACAAAAACTGTTCTTACGTTCGTGTAGTTTATATCTTAAAAATATTTAGTCATTGATTTTATTTGGTTGTTTTTTTTTACGGCATATCAACCCTTTTTTTACGGCATATCAACCCTTTTTGGATTATTCAATGCTAAATGCAGTAAATTTAGAAAAAAGATTTTATGCGTTAAATTGTTTATATCATCAAATATTTATTCATTAAGCTTAGTTTGGATGTTTTGTTTTACGGTATATCAACCATTTTTGAGTTATTTAATGCTGAATACAGTAATTCTGAAAATGTTTTTATACTTTGAATTGTTTACATCTTCATTTTTTAGGGGTTAGACAATTTACAATTTTACAGTGTTGCAGTTACTGTCTTTGGGAGAGTGAATCTTTTTGTTTTACTTCTGTTGCATTTAATTTATGCCCAGTTTGTCAATTACGTATATTAGTTTTCGCACTCAAAAGCCTTAATTAAGATTTCAGTTGCTTTCACCATTACATAGTTTACATATTACATAGTTTCAGTCTTCTCCTTGATTCCGATTTCTCCTAGTCTTTTTTCCAAGCTTTCAAACACTACAATTATTAGTATTGTAATGACATATATCAGGTTCTATATTCCTTTTAGTTATCTAGCAATTTACGCATATTTGTTTTGTTTTTCTGTCTCTTTAATCTTCACCCTGTGGGCTGCTGGAACGGCGAAATCTACAATTTGGCATATTATTTCCTAATTGTTAATTAGTATAACGTCCGGTCTTCTAACTTGAATGAGTTTATCTGTATCTCCACGTCTCTAAGGATTTTTCGGTTTTCGTTTTCCAGTACAGTTTCCGGTTAGTGTTTGAACATTTGTTTGTATGTTCGAGATGCAGTCGTCTACAGAGCTCCCACTGCACTGCTTTCCCCATACATTCGTGCTTTTCGTTATATTCCTTTTGGTCTAGTTTGCTGCATTCATTTATTATATGATTTACCGTTTCGTCTTTTTATCCACATAGCCTACATTTACTGGTTTACTGTGTTATATCTATTGTAGCTTTAATGTGGTTTTGTTACTGACTTCGTCATTTCCTGTATTATTCATATATATTCACTCATCCAGTAAAGGCCTCGTTAGTGCTTTTTCTCCTCGGTCTTTCCATCTTCCTTGGCCCTTCGACTATTTGGTGCGGTACCCGTCGTGCTGATGTTAGTTTAGTTTTTGGGGCGGAGATGGAGTAAAAAGAGGGAGGGGCAAGGAAAGGGAGGGTGAAGAGGAGGGGAGAATAGACAATTTGCACTTTTGGTGTACCAATTCTCTTGGTTGCATTTTTGTTTCACTTTTGTTGCAGTTTCTATATGTTCGGTCATGATTTGTCACTTATGTGGACTAGTTTCTGCCCTCGAGGGTTTTCCTTAGAATTTCAGCTGTTTTCAGTGTATTATTATTATTATTATTATTATTAGTAGTAGTAGTAGTAGTAGTAGTAGTAGTAGTAGTAGTATCAACTCATTAGGAGTTCTCACACAGGTCATCATCACCGATCACTCAGTGGCAAAAACTTATGGTGCTCCCTGGAGCGTAAGTGACAACAAGTCTCCCCAGATTTTCAATGCTCTCTACCTCACTCGATAATCAGCTTAGGTGGCTTCACGTTATCTTGACAGTCGCTTATCCTTGATCTCTCGCCGATAATGGCCATTGATATTCCCTGGGGTCTGGGTGGCAAAATGCCTTCACTAAGGCCCCAGCGTTCTCTGTACAATTCTAGTGGAGGTCTGGTTAGTGTTTTCCCTCTGCGTGGTTCCGGACATTTCACAACTATTTAGTGTAATGCCATCCAATGTAGACGCCACCATTTTTTTTTATTTAAGTGGGGGCGTAGTTAACTAATTTAGGAAGGGAGCATAGTTATTATTATTATTATTATTATTATTATTATTATTATTATTATTATTATTATTATTATTATTATTATCATTATTATTGGTTCACAAGGAGCTTTCACACAGGTCATCAAAGCTCTCCCATTGAAAACTTGTGGTGTTCCCAGGAAGCTGAGTGAAAACAAGTCTCTCCAGACGTCAAGACCTCTCCACCTCCTTAATAGCATTTGCAAATAAATTTACGTTATCGTAACAGCCTCTCACCATTGATTTCTCGCTGGCAGCGGCCATTGGACTACACCGGAATTTGTTAGGCACTAAGCCTTCCCAAGGTCTCAGTACTCTTCGCGCTTGTCCAGCGGAGATCTAATCAGCACTCTCTCCTTGGTCTTTTCATCCTCCTTGACCCTTCTCGGCTATTTGGTATCACACTTTTTTTTTGGGGGGGGGGGTGATGATCGCAATGGGAGGGATGAGTGATGAGGATGTAGAACTTCTAGATGTGTTCTTCGTTCCCTGTAACGCTTCTTCGTGTTTTGCCTCTACAATAGTTTGTCTGGCTCACGCATGTTGTTCAAGTGTATTAATCTCCGCATCCAGGGGTTGTCCTTAATATTTCAGTTGTATTCATTATCGTTAGTGTTGTATGTTTGCAGCCATTCCTCTGATTCCAATTTCTCCCATTCTTTTTTCCAAGTTATTCGGAATTGTTCCTAGTGCTACTACTATTATAGGTATTATTTTGATTTTCTTCAACATCCAAATGCCTTTTAACGCTCTGGCAAGCTCTGTGTATTTGCTCCGTTTCTCCTTTTCTTTCATAACCACCCTGTGGTCAACTGGGACAGCAACATCTACGATTTGACTGGATTTTTCTTTCTTGTCAATTATTACGACATCCGGTCTTCTTGCTTGGATGAGTTTATCCGTCTGTATGTCCATGTCGCATAAGATTTTTCGTTCACGTTTTCGAGTATTGTTGCGAGCTTATGTTTGTACCACTTGTCTGTGCGTTCGAGATGCAGTTGTTTGCATAATTCCCAGTGTACTGCCCTCCCCACTTGATCATGCCTGTTTTTTATTCCTTTTGGGCCAGTTTGCTACATTTACTTACTATATGGTATATCGTTTCGTCTCTTTGCCCACAGAGTTTGCATTTGCTGTTTTCTTGTGTTTTATCGATCTTTGCTTTGCTATGGTTGGTTCTTATCGAGTTATCTTGTGCTGCAGTTTCTCGATTTACATGTCCTTTTCGCATCCATGTCCAAGTGTTTTCGTTATTCTTATCTTTTGTCGTTCTTATGAATCTTCCGTATTATTATTATTATTATTATTATTATTATTATTATTATTATTATTAATAATAATAATAATAATAATAATAATAATAATAATAATAATAATTCTTACTCCCCAGGAATTTTCACACAAGTTATTACCTAAAACCATCCCTGGGTTGTGAATGACAAGTCTCCCAATATTTTCAATATTCCACCGTATTTTCGATCAAAGTTTCTAATTACTTTGCGTTCTCTCATCAAACGTTTACAGTTGAGTTCGCGCTGATAATGACATGAAATTTTTAGAATTTATTTAAGTATTCTCGGCGCTCTTCTTTACACACAGTTGTCATCGTGATGGTAAGGAAGTGCCTCCTCCGTTTTCCTTAGGCAACATATTATTTTGTTGTAAATACCAGTCTTATTCGAGCGACACCGATAAGACGAGGGAAATACGTTCTTCTAAAATACTACTGATACGCTGTTTACGTTTATAGTACCTTTCATCGCCCGTACTTTTAGACCAGACGCTACCAGATCAGGCTGTCTGAAGATACTGTCTACCTGGCATAAAATATACCAAACATTGATGCTATTTTTTCTTTTGCCTTTTACAAAATTTACTCATCTGTAAAAACAAAAACAATTTTTCTCTAAAAACAACCAAACTAAACACCATGAACACATACTTGAAACTATAAAAAAAACTTTTCTCAAAATTACCGTTTTTATCTTTAAAATAACCCGGAAAGTTCTCATGTGTCGTAAAACAAAACAACCAAACCAAACACCACGAATGAATATTTGAAGATATAAACAACTTAAGGTTTAAAAACCTTTTTAAAAAATGACTGGATTCCATATAAAGTAACACGAAAAGGGTGGATATGCCGTAAAGCAATACAACAAAACATCACAAATAATTATAAGAAGATATAAAAAACTTAAAGCGTAAAATCTCTGGAATTACTGGATTCCTTAATAAGTAACACGAAAAGGGTTGATATGCCGTAAAGCAATCCAATCCAAATAACACCTTATATTCCGAATATATTGCTAGTGTTCCTCGAATGTCAAACGCACCTGTCATTCCTTAGCACGCAACAAATTGAATTCCTTCCAAGTAATCCAATTAAAAATAGTTTTATTTTAAATAACTTCTCTACCGTGATTATACCAGAAATGTAAATCTTGTCCACGTCCGTACAAATAAATAACTCGGAAATACAAAAATATAATGTTGCAGTACGCCAATAAGAAATAGCTAATAAATCTTTATATTCGTTTATGCCGGCCAATTTATGTGGAAAATATATTCGTGGACACAAACGGTAGGAAACAACAGAATAATAAAACAAAATTTTAGTAAGACGAAAATGTAAACAAATGAAGGAAAGTGAAGAAATAAAAACCACGAACAAAAGAATAAAAAAAGAAAGAAATGCATAAAAAGACTACATGGATATATATATATATATATATATATATATATATATATATATATATATATATATATATATATATATATATATATATATACTAGCAGAGTCCGCGGCGTTGCACGGTCATAAAATACGCTTAAATATGATATTTTAATTTATACAGATTTGGATATTATTATTATAGAATCAATTCTCTATGAGATATTATGTTGTATTCAATACATAGTAGTGACAAACCAGCGTAAAATACGCTTTGATATGAAATTTTAATTCGTGTGGATTTCATACTTAGTATGATTATGCCAATTCTCTACAGACTATTATATTGTACCAAATATATGTTAGTGATTTAAAAAAAAATCTCTGCTGCTTACCTTGATACAACTGATACATATATATATATATATATATATATATATATATATATATATATATATATATATATATATATATATATATATATATATATAAAGAAAATTAAAACTGTAAGTTGGACTTTACAATCACAATTTATTGTTCGACTGAATTCTCCAAAAAAAAAAAACAATTTACAAAGTCTTTATTCTGCGGAGTTTCAAAGAATGCTAGTCTTGCTATGGGTCAAATAATGCGGTTTATATAAACATAAATAGTTTTTTTTTTTGTTTTTTTTTTTTAATAATTTTTGTGTCTGCTAAATATTTTACGGCGGTAAACTACACATTTACCCTAAATAACATTGCCTACATAAACACTTTTTTGTCATGGATTTTTTTTGGGGGGGTTTTGTTCTCTTTTCCGGGCTCATTATCAGCACTGCTCGGACATTAACCTTTATGGTTTTTAGGTAAATTTTTACCTTAGCTGCAACTCACCAATTTTCTTTAAAATGACATTTAAATGTTTTCGACTATGCTTATTAAGGCAATCTCTTTCATCTTTGGTAGAGACAAGTAGTTTTCGAGTTACAAAGACATGCGTTATGCACTGTACTGCTGTGATAAACAAATCTACTTTTCTCCGACCGACATTGCCACCTCCCAATTTAGGGGGATATATAATTTTTGCGAGTGGTATGTTTATAATGAATATCAAGGTTAAATTTGAGGCAAATATGCTGACATCCCCACCCTCTCATGAAATGGGGTTTCTATTCCAAAAGCTGTTCTTACTATGGTGAGTTCGGGGGGTGTCTATTCCGAAAGCCATTCTTAACATAAGGAGGTTTGGGGTGTCTATTCCGAAATACGTTCTTAAGATGAGGAGGTTGGGAGTGTCCATTCCGAAAGCCGTTCTTAACATAGTAAGCCGTAGTTTATATTTTTACAAGGAGGGGGCATGCTTCCACCGGGCAACGTCGGTTAATGGGGCCTGCTAATATGTATATATATATATATATATATATATATATATATATATATATATATATATATATATATATATATATATCTACAGACTCGAAATTTGATATACAGGGTACTGAGATTTGGGAAAATCGATGTGATTGATTTTCGGCCAGAAATTTTTCGATTAAGGAGTCAAAGTTCAACGATTTGACCTTTGAGAACTCTACCAGACTCCACCGACAATTTTGGGTCTACACACTTAAAATTTTAGATATAGTTTCCTTGGACATGGATCTAACTTAATAACTTGATTTGAGCCCAAAACAATAAATTTTAAGGGGTCAAAAAAAGGGTCAAAGTTTTAAAAAAAATTACCTCTGCTGTCTCTTCCAAATTACTCTGACAATTTCTGGTCTAAATATTTGAAATTTTACATAAAGGATATTCAAAGATGGGGCAAGTTTTTTCATCAGTTTGGGTCGAAAATTTTTAGTTACAAATATATAAATGTATGTATGTATGTCTGTTTGCATCTCTGCCTTAAACTTTCAATAGAGGCGACGGATTTTCTCAAGATCAGTATCGTTTTAAAATTCGACCTTTCATACGACAAATATCGAAAAATTGGCTAAAAACATTAATATCTTCCCCTTCAACTAGGCACTTTTCTAGGGGGGGTCACTTTTTTCGCCGATATTTTTAAAAGTTATTCTCTCCTTTAGATTGTCTTGCTTAATTTTAAAAAAATATCGCTTCCGGTTTGACGGTGGTCGTAACAGCATAGACGTTAGGGTTTTACCCTGTTCTTTTCTTACTTCGCGTACGGGCTCGAGCCTGCCTTCCCACTACCACATTTTTGTTGTTGTTTTTTTTTTGTTCAACAGACACATCCAAACACCCGGGCAACGCCGGGCTTAAATGCTAGTCTATTTACATATCTATAAAAGTGAACGTGTCTGTGTGCGTGTGTGTCTGTGTCTGAGTGTCTGTCTGTGTGTCTGTCTGTGTGTCTGTGTACATTTCCCTACGCAATAACTGTCAATTTTCAGTCTACAGACTCGAAATTTGATATACAGGGTACTGAGATTTGGGAAAATCTACGTGATTGATTTTCGGCCAGAAATTTAGCTGCTAAGGGGTCAAAGTTCAACGATTTGACCTTTGAGATCTCTACCAAACTCCTCCCAAAATTTGGGGTCTAAACACTTGAAATTTTAGATATAGGTTCCTTGGACATGGATCTAACTGAATAACTCGATTTGAGCCCAAAACAATAAATGTTAAGAGGATCATAATAGGGGCAAAGTTAAAAAAATTGACCTTTTTTTTTTTTGCTCAGCATACACCTCCAACCACCCAGGCAACGCCGGGCTGAAATGCTAGCATATCTATAAAAGTGAACGTGTGTGTGTGTGTGTGTGTGTGTGTGTGTGTGTGTGTGTGTGTGTGTGTATGTGTGTGTGTATACATTTTCCTACGAATAACTCTGTCAATTTTCAGTCTTCAGACTCGAAATTTGATATACAGGGTACTAAGATTTGGGAAAATCTTTGTGAGTTATTTTCGGCCAAAAATTTTTTCTGTTAAGGGGGTCAAAGTTTAACAATTTGACCTTTAAGAACTCTATCAAACTCCTCAGCCAATTTTGGGTCTAAATACTTGAAATTTTAGATATAGGTTCGTTGGACATGGATCTAACTTAATAACTATATTTCAGCCCAAAACAATACATGTTAAGGGGTCATAATAGGGGTCAAAGTTTTAAAAATGTACCTTTTTTTATTTGCTCAGCATACACCTCCAAACACCCGGAAACGCCGGGCATCCATGCTAGTATATATATATATATATATATATATATATATATATATATATATATATATATATATATATATACTAGACTACCCGTGACCCGTTGGGTCTGTATGTTATATTAGCTATGTAATTCATGTATGAGCGTGACACTTGTGACGTAAAGAAAATATATATATTTTTAAATAACAGAAACATTTCTATGAAAGTATATTAAAATGAAAAATCACGGAGGGATTACTCAAACATGAAAAAAATCCTCCCTATTCGTGTAAAGTTACCCACTTTTCCGAATAATCGCTCAAAAATCGAAAATTAAATATGATTTTCCTAGTCATTTAGCCGTAAAAACGCACATGAACCTACCAATGAGAAATATAAGAATGAAAACCCATATTGGAATCCTTCAACCAAGTTATAAAAATTTAAAATCTAAAAAAAATAATAATTAATAAAACCTGAAGCAAAAAAGTAAAACCTAAATAAATAAAATAAAATAAAACTAATATTGAAACAGATTAGTAAATGTGTCAACAAATACACCGTTCTTGCACAACTATTTTGTATCTAGAAATGTAAACAAAAAATAAATAGAGAAGGGATGAATGAAAAGGGACAGATAGGGAGTAGTAGTAGTAGTAGTAGTAGTAGTAGTAGTAGTAGTAGTAGTAGTAGTAGTAGCCTTGGCTTTACTACAATTGTTCTTATGTTTGTCAACGGGTTAAAGTTGTTTAAATGTAAGAAAATAACGACAGTATAGTTGTAATAAAGAATAGTTGCAAAACACCCTCACTCTTCCCATGTTAAATAATAATTTCGAAATAAAAATGTTATTATTTAAGTGCGCAGGTCAAAATCTGCAAAAGAAGCGATTTGTGTTTTTATTTGTTTACGTTGTTATGGGTTAATGTTTATGCGCGCATGCGCAACCGGATGTCGTAAACCGGAAAGTGGGTTACATCACTCATTCTCGTTACAAGGTCATTTGATTTATATATATATATATATATATATACATATATACATATATATATATATATATATATATATATATATATATATATATATATATATATATATATATATATATATATATTGAATAAAAGAAAGAAAGCATATGATCTTTTGAATTATCGATTAGACTAGAGTGGCGGAAAGAATTTCTGTTTTGCGTTGTAAATTTTTACCTCACCTTCGTTTCCCGCCAAAACGGCGCCATTATTCCCCAATTTGCAATGCATCGTATTCGACGAAATTGGTTTCGTTTCGATTGAACGAAATATCAAGTTGCAGGAGTCATTAATGTTTATTGCATTGTTTCCCGCTCCACCGTCTTCATTATACTATCAAATCACAACCAAATAAAATAGACGATGACGCAAAAACATTCTTTAAAAAGTAGACAAGATAAAATATGCGTCAATAAATCTTGAAAATTCTTTCCTTTAACAAATTACGTGTGTGTGTGTGTAAATCAAAACATATTCGTCCTCTAAATTCATCTAAGTTGAACGTCAAAAAACGACATTATTTTTGCACCAACCTAAATACATATGTGTGCTTGTTCGTGTGTGTGTGTGTGTGTGTAGGGTGTGTGTGTGTGTGTGTGTGTGTGTGTGTGCGTGTGTGTGTGTAGGGGTGTCTTTTGTGTGAGTGAAGCCAATCAATTGGTTAATAGAAATTAAAACACGCAGTCGGAAGAAAAATAAATCTGATTAATTATCTAGTTGTTAAATACCATATGAGCATACATATACATCAGGTAACACGAATTATGTATATATATATATATATATATATATATATATATATATATATATATATATATACATATATATATATATATATATATACATATATATATATATATATGCATACATTTTTTATTTGTTTTTATATAAACATTTAGGTATCGCTACTCATTTATGAGTATGTTCCAGTCAAATAATTATATACAACTAAAGGTTTTATCAGATTTTTTTTTTTGTGTTTTGTTGTGTTTTATATTGTATTTTACATTAGTATGTGTCAGTCAACTATTTATAGATAATTAGAGACTTCATCAAGGGGTGTTCCTTTTCCAAAAGGTTAGTCTTAAGCTCTCTTCAGCTAATACTCATCAGAGATGAGTATTAGCTAAAGAGAGCTTGATATGGGTATCTAAAACGGTCCTAATTATCGAGTTTGTTCTGTACGTCCGGATGCATTGGAAGCCAGACCTTATATCACGACAATAACAGAGCTATCGTTTCGGTCAAAATATGACTTCGTCAAGTAATCTGTATGTCCGGATGCATTGGAAGCCAGACCTTATATCACGACAATAACAGAGCTATCGTTTCGGTCAAAATATGACTTCGTCAAGTAATCTGTATGTCCGGATGCATTGGAAGCAAGACCTTATATCACGACAATAACAGAGCTATCGTTTCGGTAAAAAATATGACTTTGTCAAGTAATCTGTATGTCCAGATGCATTGGAAGCCAGACCTTATATCACGACAATAACAGAGCTATCGTTTCGGTCAAAATATGACTTTGTCAGGTAATCTGTACATCCGGATTCATTGGAAGCCAGACCTTGTATCACGACAATAACAGAGCTATCGTTTCGGTCAAAATATGACTTCGCCAGGTAATCTGTACATCCGGATGCATTGGAAGCCAGACATTGTATCACGACAATAACAGAGCTATCGTTTCGGTCAAAATATGACTTCGTCGGTAATCTGTACATCCGGATGCATTGGAAGCCAGACCTTGTATCACGACAATAACAGAGCTATCGTTTCGGTCAAAATTTGACTTTGTCAGGTGATCTGTACATCCAGATGCATTGGAAGCCAGACCTTATATCACGACATAACAGAGCTATCGTTTCGGTCAAAATATGACTTCGTCAGGTAATCTGTATGTCCGGATGCATTAGAAGCCAGACCTTATATCACGACAATAACAGAGCTATCGTTTCGGTCAAAATATGGCTTTGTCAGGTAATCTGTAAATCCGGATGCATTGGAAGCCAGACCTTATATCACGACATAACAGAGCTATCGTTTCGGTCAAAATATGACTTGGTCAGGTGATCTTTGCATCCGGATTCATTGGAAGCCAGACCTTATATCACGACAATAACAGAGCTATCGTTACGGTCAAAATATGATTTCGTCGATTGACTGAAACGATAACTCTGATATCGTCGTGACATAATGTAATTTCTTTACTAAAAAGTAAATGACACACACTCGAACACGCACACATACATACACGCGTGCGTGTGCACGCACACACACATATCTTTATACATATATATATATATATATATATATATATATATATATATACTAGCAAAAGTACCCGTCGTTGACTGGGTTCAAAACCAGCTTACAGAAAATGGACTCTGAAAGTATCATTGGTTATGAAAAGAGAAGGGTTGTAAAGAGATAGCTTCGAATTTGGGGGTATCAAAACCAAAGCAAAATATGATGAAAGTAAAAATAAAATAGATAAATCCCATAATTTATTATACCATACCTGTTCTCACTGAAACACTTATCACAATATTCTGTGGATCTATATTAAAAAAACCTTGTTAAACTTTGTGACATATTTCCATTATATGGAGGTCAGATGCCAACGGATACCCCATAATTTTATTATACCATATTTCTTCAAACTGAAGCATAATTATCAAGGTACACTTACGCAGATAGATATGAAAAGTCTTTATTAATGTTTGTGCCTATTTTCATTCTATGGAGGCCAGGCGCGCACGCAGACCCCACAATTTTATAATATTATCTATATTTAAGTTAAAACATACTTATCACAGTATTCTTATGTACATCTATATCAAAAACACTTGTAAACGTTTTTTTTTTAATTTTTTATTTCCATACTTTGTGGACCAGGCGCGAACGCAGACCGTACACTTTTAATGAAACACCGTTCTGCCAGATCAAACATATCCATTCCTGTATCTCGATACATCTTCTATCATTATATGTAATCAGTTTTTTTTAAATAGTCAACCATATAGGAGTCTATTCGTGACCAGACAGACACACACACACACACACACACACACACACACACACATTCAGCTTTATACTATAGATATATATACACACACACGTGCATGTGTACAGCTGTATGAATGCGAATTTCATATGTGTGTATTAATTTCTGTTCGTATATATAAATGTATCTATGTGAGTACTTTTTTGCGCATATGTGCGCGTTTTCTGTATGTGTGCGTGTCTTTTATGGAAGTGTGCGACAGCATGCATATGTGTTTGTATATCTCTTTGTAATAGAGCGTGTTTTTTTCTCTCTATGCGTGCAAATGTATGTGCGTGTGTACATTAGTGTATCTCAGCATAAGTTTGTATGTGTGTGTGTAAATCAATACATTTTCCATTTGTGTTTCTTACCTCACTAAACCTTTAAAACCGGTTACCCCCAGAAAGAAAAATAGATTTATTGATTTGGTCAAACGACCGCACTTAAAATTCCCCATAAAATGAAAAAGAAAAGGGAGGAGGAAAAAAAGGAGACACGCAATCATCATCATCATCATCATCATCATCATCATCATCATCATCATCATCATCATCATCATCATCATCATCATCAACAACAACAACAACAACAACAACAACAACATCAACATCGCCGTCGTTTCTTATATACCTTTGACAAAGGTCAATAATGTAAATAATAATGAGAATTATTTCTGGATGATTAAAAGTGAACAAATAAAATCATCTGTTGTATAAATCCCACGTGTCTGTTCAAATGTATGTATGTATGTATGTATGTATGTATGTATGTATGTGTGTATGTATATCTGCCTAAAACTTTCGACAAAGTGACGGATTTTCACGAGATTGATATCGTTTTGAAGCTTGACCTTTCGGACGACAAATATCGAAAAATTTGCTAAAAACATTAATTCTTTCACTCTTAAC